>NC_141694.1:643638635-644062757 GCF_964263255.1 Lissotriton vulgaris
GTTGTGAATGAGTGAAATCTGAGTCTAACTATACTGTCCTTGTAATCTTTATTTTTTTCAGCACATTTCTAGTTTTTTTTAACGTTAAGTAAGATGCATATCACAATCAACGGTGGGGGGTTGGAAGCAAGGCCTGGTATTGTGCTGCCCCCACTCAAGCTTGTAGCTCCTGCCTTCCCTCCTCATTGCCATCCATTGTCCAAGTCCATGTCCCTGCTCCCTTATTACAGCCCTGTGTAGCCGTTGTTCTGCCACTGGCCTTCCAACCTTCTCTGAACAGTTAGCTTGCTGCCCCACCCACCTCTTCCCTATCCTCTGTTGTCTGAATCCAGAGACTAGCCTCCTCCCTCCTGCCATGCATGGTCTGATGTGCTGCTACTGCCTTCCGTTTGACATGATGTACCAGTCTACTTCTTCTGCCCTCCATTGTCCAATTATATACCCCATAATTGACCTCCTGCTTAGCCTCTGTGCATAGCTTGCTGCCCCTATTCTTCTTCCCCCTGCCCACCGATGTCTGTGTGCATGCCCCTGTTCCATCCTTTTTCCCCATCACGTTCCATGGACCTGCCACTCCTTTCTACTCTGAGTGTTCTGTTGAGCTGCCACTCCCTTCCCACCTGCCTAGCATTGTCATATGACAGTAACCTGTCCCTGCCACCTCCACTCTGCCTGTCCACATTCCATGTCCCTATCCCCTTCCTCCTGTCCTCCATGGCGCCATTTTACTGCCACACCCTTCTGCCCTCCCTGGTCTGTTGTGCTGCAACTGCTCCTCCTGCCTGCCCCGCGTGGTCTGTTGTGGGTCCCCTTCCCCTGAACTCTCTTGTCTGTGCCCAGGTCCTGACCCTCCCTTCTATCTTCCATGGTCCTTTGTGCATGCCCCTGCACCCTCCTTCTTGCCCATCATAGCCATTGTGCAGCCAATAACTCTCCCACTTTCCATGCATGGTCTTCTATGTTGCCATGGCCCCCCCACCTTCCCTGTGTGGTCAGATAGCTGCCCCTCACCCCCTCCCACCTTCCCTCCATGGTCTGTGTGTATGCCATTATAGTCTCACTGTTGCTCTCCATGGTATGTCTTGCTTCTAGTACCCATCCTGCCTGACCTCCATGGTCATCTTGCTGCTCCTGCCCTGCCCCCTTGCCTCCAGCCCTCTGTTTCCATGTGCAGACCCTTATTCCCTCCCTCCTGGCTTATCTGTTCCATTGTAATGCCCCTGATCCTACCTTCCTGCCCTTTATGGTCTGTTATGCTGCAGCTTTCTCTCCTGTCTGTCCATTATGGTCAGCTAGCTACCACTGCCTCTTTCCCCTCTGTTCTCTGTTGTCCATGTGCATGGCCCTGTCCCCTCCCTATGCTTTCTATGGATTGTTGTGCTACACTCCCGTCTTTTATGCACTGTGTGGTGTATTGTGCTGCTGCAAACCCTGATGCCTGCCCTGTAGGGTCAGTTTGGTGCACCTCTCCATGTCCCTCCTGTCCTTTGTTATCCAAGTCCATGTCCCTACCCCAATTCCTCCTGCCTTCCATGATCCAATGTACCATACTTGCTAACATTTTGAACTTGGTAAGAGGGAGATTTTGAAAAAAAACTGGGGTATTGATTTTCCCCTTTGACTTACATTGAAATAGAGGAGATTGTAGACAGGAGAATAATCGAATAAAGCCCATTTGGGCTTAAAAAACATTGGACTTTTCCTGGCTGAATCTGGTCTGTTGGCATGTATGGTTGTACTACAACTGTCTCTTCCTTCTCCCCCAATGGTTTATTATATTGCCACAACCTCTCTTGGCAGTCCTGTAGTGTTGGTTTGTTGCCCCTACCCCCTTTCCACTGCCCTCCATAGTCTGTTGTGCTGCCACTGCCCTTCCTGCCTGCCCAAATTGTTGCCTCTGCAACCTCCTACCTGCCTTCAACTTTCAGAGTCTGGGCCCCTGGCCTCTGCCTCTCAACAGTATCCTAATGAACTAGATTGCTAACATTCTATATTTATTACAAAAGTGTGGAATGCCTGACGCCATCTTGATGTAATCAAAACTACATATATGAGTGCGTCTTATTTGCAACAACATAATGGTTAGTGCTCTAAAAAACTAAAATGAAGACATATTTTCTGAGTTTTCAAATAGTGACAAAGCACTTTTAAATTATTTGTTATCTTTATGTTTTTTTATCCAGTTGACCACTTGCTTAAATGTTGCACTTAGGGGAGAGGATGTGGTGTTACTTCCAGAGTTGCAGACTTTGCAACTGGGGAACCAGGTTGGAGTTTCTGCTTCAGCTCGACATTCTGTGATTCTCGTCAAATCACTAATCTCCCCATGTCTACAACCAAAATGAATTTGTTCTCGTGTGAAGTATCCAATGCTCATGTAAAGCACTCCAATACCTGACAAGTCTGCACTATATAAAACTGCAAAAACACAAAACATAAAAAGTGTTTTGCACACTTCTGTCATTGGGCTACATGTGGACTACATCTGGGTGATATTTGTGCTACATTTGGGCTCTTTGGTCTCTGGTGGCGATCTTGGGAGATTTATTTGTTATGAAGTTTCCTAATTTCCTCATTTACTGCAGTCTTCTCAGTAGGAAATGCTTTCAGTTTTTTACTTTGATTCCATCAAGACGGTATTCAGATATGTCACACATTTGCCATAAATTCTGGATGTTAGCACTCTAGCTGCTCATTGGATCACTGTAGTAAAGCTACTGCTCACCACGAAAGTCTGCTGCTGGTATTAAAAGGGCATGTTTCAGCCTGCATGTCGGAATTTTTAAATGAAATAGAAGAGGATTTGAGAAGTCACTCAAAATGTACCCTAATTTTTCTTTCGGCAGCACTAATCATACTTTCTATTGCAAATTGAACCCCCTCATTTTGTTCCTTTTTAAATTAAATGTTTTAAGAGTTACCACTTTTTTCCAATCAAGATGGCTTCAGGTGTGCAATACGTTTGTCATAAGCAGGACTGGTAGCGCTCTAGTTGTTCTTTAGAACACTCTGGGAAGCTGCACTAGAACACAAAAGAAATCAACTGACAGTCTCTGCCCTTATTGGATGTACATGTTTTACTGAGAATGTCAGACTTCATTCTCAAATGACTGAGAAAGATAATGTGGATTTACAGAAAATATGCTCTCAGTTTAGCTTATAGATCACCTTCCAAACCACTGTGGAAAAAACATGAGAAAATAGTTTTCTCTCACACATGATGCATGATAATCCCAGCAGAAATCTTTTTCACATTGTAAAATCACCTTAGAGCACACCCCAATTGCTAAAATGAGTATGGTACCATCAACAAATGATTTATAATGTAACTAAAGTCTTAAAATCTTCTATTAACTGCAATGCTTTAGATGCTATCATGTATATTGGTCCCAAGATGGCTGCCAAAACTTCTTGGATGAGGTGCTGACAGCCAATCAGATCTCACAATGAGATGTGTGGTTAGGCTCCACCCAGATATATATATTTCTTTTTCCATTAATATTTTAAAAACTACTGAACAGATTTACACCATTTGACAAAAGGGCCTTTTCTGAACCAAGGGCTACATTTTTTGCCAAATTTGATGTAATTCCGTTCAGCAGTTCGGGCGGTGTCTAATGTTTCCTCTGGAAAATTGCATGGGGAAAACACGTTTTGGGACCCCCTTTTTTCCCGGCCCTCCCTTGACGAATCATCCCAAAACTTTCATGATAGGAGCTGGCGGGCCATAAGTTTTGAAAATTTTGGGAAGATTCGTCAATCGGCGTCAAAATTATTGGGAATAGAATGTTGCGATTTTCCTAAGGTAACTGGGGCCTCATTTATGAGGCTGTGCATCACTTTTACACCGCCGGTGCGTCACTTTTTGTGACGCACCAGTGGCGTAAAAAATGCACCTTGTTGAGCCATATTTACAAAGTGACGCATCTAGGTAGATGCGTCATTTTAAGGGTCGTAGAAGTGACGCAGTGAAATCTATGAGATTTCACTGCGTCACTTTTAGGACGCCGTTGCGTCAAAATCTTGCGCCTGCCTCACAGCAAGCGTAAGACTGACGCAGGCCCTTTCACATGGGGCTTGCCCCATGTGAAAGGACGCATTGCTGGAGTTGCGTCACTTTTGTGACACACTCCAGCAATGCGTCACTTTTGCGCTTACAGATACGTCAGAAATACTGACGTATCTGTAACTCCTTGCGACATGATGCGTCATACATTAAATATGACGCATCAGGAATGTCGCAAGGAGTGCACAGTGAAAAGTGACGCATCGCTGTTTTCACGCAGCGATGCGTCACTTTTCATAAATATGGCCCCAAGATCCTAACTAATAATACAGCTCTGTATCAATGTATTTTGACTATATAAATCCTTCTTTTTAAAAATGTGTGCATGCGCCCACCAGCAGTATCACACCCTTGCACAAACTAAAGAGGGTCAGTCCCCACACCAAATGGGCTTGTGGCACCGAAAATGAGAAAGAAAAATGCTCACATCGTTTTTCAGCAAAGTCGACTCATTATTGAAAACATGTATTTTATGAACTATTTTCAATTGTAAGACTAAAGGCATATTTGTTATCAGCAGAGGACCGACAGATCTAGTGACTGTCAGCGTGTTTCATGCATATTTATTTTAGTTAAATGTTGTGAGCGGGTCGTGCGAAGAAAGCTAAGAAGTAGTTGTATCTATAATAAAATCAAATGTGCCCGTGGTTTTTACTAGAGGAATTCCAGTTGCATTTAGCACAGTAGCGTCAGCGTAGTTTAAGGAAGATTTGAAATGTCACTAGAGACTAGCATTGGATGTATTTCTTTGTACAAGCAGACAGTCAATTATAACCATTTCGGTCTGATTTTCTAGGGACGCGAGAATATGGAAAGGACTAAAATGCATAAAAATCCCAGCCGTGACGTTTCATGCTTATACAGCTCGCCTCGGCATGTGTCCTCGCGGTTGGCATCGTCCCTGTGCTTATTGTGCCACCCAGCGGCGCTCCCGCGAGCTGCAGCGCGAAAAGTTTCCTCTACGCCCTGAAAAGAATTTTTGATTGTATCACAGAGCACATGAAAGATTTAAAAATGTTAGCATCAGTTCACGAGTTTAGTGTGTTTCTATTTGTTTAGTGTCTTTCCCAAAGCACAAGGTATGAAAATTATAGAACTTTCAAATAAATTAAGAAAATATATAAAAAATTAATACAAGGACACACTGATTGTTGAAGCTAAACAAGGTGGGCTCTTGGCTAACCTGCAGGCGCCTTCAAGAATTGAGGAATGGGTAGCTTGTCAGCCAGTCAAAAGCCTCCTCGTTAGTTGCATTTCCTTTGTAATGTCAGAGCTATTTCATCCACGTTTTTAGTAGTGAAAGTACCGATGGCCGGTTGGACTATATCCCTCGTAATACTGATTTTAGTGACCAGTGTGGCTCACTGAATGCTGGTGGTTAGAATGGTCAAACATTGGTTCACATTCATAAAGAAGCATTGATGTAGGAGCAAAATGTGAAAAGTGCAATTTGTGCTTGCACCTGGAGCAAATGGTTAATGTGTGGGCAAATCATAAAAAGGTCAGTTTTAACCTGTATATAATTGTGAGCAGAGCAAAATGTCGACTCCCTACCATTTTTTGTTAAAGTTCGAAATGAGGTGGGCACTCGTGGGATCCCATACTTTTTTTTAGTAATGTAAACCTGATCCTATAGGCTGGGCCATTGGAATTATGCAGCAGGGGAAGACCAAATTATTCAACAGGGTTGACTACATTATGCATCAAGAAAATTACGCAGTGTAATGCAGCAAAGTTAGTGTTAGTAGTTCCTCATTGTTTTGGAATTTTTAAATATATTAACACTTTCTGTGCAAAGATTTCACCTCATTAGCACCACTTTAACACCCAAATACAGAAATAAGCAAGAGAAAGGCAACAGGTAAATCTCTGCGAAGGGCCTTTCACTGCATGACAACACATATCGTGATGCTTTTAGGAATTTTTCTTTTGTTAAAATCTGCAAATTCTGCAGTAGATTATGCATCATGTGGCACATTTGGCAAATTCATAATTATGTAGAAAACAGAAGCTCCATAGTCGCATAATGCCAATGCCCCTGTTTATAGTTGGGGGAAAAAAAGTGTCTCAGAAGGGCTTTAGACTCAAGTTGGTGCAGCTCGTGAATTCACTGCAAAGCCAGTGCTTAGCTGGGAAAAGGGTTGCTCACACAGAGGATAATACCTTTTCAAATATTAACAGAGGAGGGGCTGAGCAGCAGGAGGTTCTGCTCATACCACCCAAGCCCTTGGGGGGAAGACTCATTATGCTGGTTTATATGGCCTGTTATCAAGCCCATAAGTCCCAGATACATGTAATGTTTGCTCATCCACATTTTGATGCGCACATCTTTGTTTGAAAGGCCATGTGTGCATCTCACCCCATTACTCCGAATTGCCTTTGATTTATTCCAAGAATGTGGCCTCCCCGTTTCAAAAACTGATACTCTTTCCTTCAGGGGCGGTTTTAGTGCTGGTGGCGCTCGGTGCAACAATCTTTTTTGGCGCCCCTCCTCCACTCCCATGACCTCCTTCTCGATTCCCTCACTACCACCGGGCAAAAGTGCCCCTCCTCTCTCCATAACCCCTCTCTCAAATACATTTCATTTTTTTTCAGCACCTATAAAGGATGGCTTTACTAATCAACTCAGCTGTCCACATAAAATACAAATCGGTTCTTTGCAGCAAGCATATTGACCCTCTGAGCTACTTTATGGCGAGTCAAAACTGCCACTAGACAAAACTCAGATTTTTCTCTCTGGCAGGAACATTAGCCACAAGAGTTGTCATGAGATTTTTATTGCTGCTTGAAAGCTGGATGTACAAGGAACTCTGCAGTAGGTGCTTTTAAATTGTATGTTATTTCTTAACACAGTACCCCTAACCCCCAGCTCCGTGCCTCCCCCTTTCCAGGTCAGCGCCCAGTGCGTCTGCACCTGTTGCACTGCCCTAAAGCAGGCCCTGCTTTCTTTCTCATGCAAAATCAATGCAAGTTGCCAAAAGGCCCCCTGTCATGTGTGACTCCTTCATACAGGTTGTTTTTTTGTTGCTTAGACCTTTTCACATTCTGCTTCAAACCTGTTTTTGTTTTTTACATCATACCTACCAGTCAGTGAATATGTGTACTTATGGTTCTTTCTATCCTTACTGTGCTAGCCGAACCTGCCCCCGCCATCCTGACAGTCCTCATCAGCACGACATTTCATCCTACATCACAGTTAACATACTTCCTAACACTTAGATCGCTGGCTAGAACCAGTGCAGGCTGTAGTGCTGGTGGAGCCTGGTTTGACACACTTTTTTGGCACCCCACCAATGACCTCAGTCTCAAGGAATTTTCTGACCACCACCCTCCAGCACTGCCCCTCATCTGTATATAGCTCCTCTCTCACATAAATTAAATTTGTTTTATCACATTACTTATACTAAAAAGTACAGGGTGTCAGTGCACTTTCATCACATACACATCATGCATAGACAATTAATCATATTTGTGTAAATCAGTGTAGAGGAAATGTTGCACAAGACAATGAGTGATACAAGATGTAGGAATCAAATGTCTTCCATACTAAAAGACAATATTTTTTAAAGTGTGTGGTTGGAGAAGCACAAACTCAGTGTAGGAGAGTAGGATCTGGTTACTATGGTTACCCCCACTTTTTGCTGGTGTTTCACTGTTTTTCAACTTTAGTCTGGCTGGGACCCTGCTATCTAGAACCCCAGCCTAGCTGCTTCCTCTCTAAATTGATTGCATGTACATTAGGTACACTCCAGATTGGTGACTGTGTTACCTTTGTAAGTCCCTAGTATATGATACACAAGGTACTCAGGGAATAGCTACCCCAGAGGCCTACAAGGGGCTGAAGCATGTATTATGCCACCCCTGGGAAGCCTTCTAAAATGGCACCACAGGTCTGCTACTGCAGCCTGGGTAAGGTGGTGCATGCACCCCTTACTAAGATATAGGTTACCTATGTCTACCTTTAATCACTGACACATATAAACCTATCAGTCACTCCTATGGCAAGCCTTATCAATCCTGAAGGCAGAGTGTTTGGTTTTGTGTGAGAGGGTACCCATGCATGAGCTGAGCCTCTCTGCAGCTTTCGGAGCCTATTCTCAGAGGCTGTTCTGTGATGTAGCCAGACCATATACTCTTAAGAGCATTACAACCTCGAGGTAAATGCTAACTTTGGAATGGCTGCATGGAAACATGTTGTGTTTGGTGTCAAACACTTTGGAATCCTACCCCCCCCCCGTCAGTCCTGGCAGCATGGGTAGAATTCAACCCTTCTAGAGAGAGGGAAATGAACACACTGGTCTAACCGGTAATAGTTGAAAAGAGCCCTGGCATCACTAAATGGATGCTGCAACCACAGACACGAGTCCGGCCTCCTGCTGCTGACCGAAACTTCAGCAGGGGAGGCCTGGACAATAGGTTTCCTGTCACAGGGAGGTGAAACCACCTCCCAGACAGGCTTTGTGTATTGGGGCTGGGTGGGGTCACTCTGAGAGTGCTTTTCAGACAGCACTGGGGGCACATTTGGTGTCCCTGTGCATAGCCCAGTTCAAACCGGTTGCAGGGGCACTCAGCCCCTGCTCTGGCATGAAACTGGAAAAAAGGAAATGGGTGTAGACACCTCTCTTTCCAAACCCTCCCATAGGTGGGTCCCCAGAGTATGTCCAACCCCTTTTCTTACTGTAAGTAAGGCAATAGGACTTTAGATTACACCTGGACAAAACTCTGATACTGAATCCTGAAATTACAACTCTCTACTAAAGACTAGAGGATGGAAGAATCTCCCTTGAGGTCAAGGAGTGACTCCCCTGTTCAAAGAGGCACCAACAAAGCATCTTGCCAGTCTGCATTTCCAAAGCTCCTGATGGACTCTAAAGTATCTGCAACATAGGATGAGGATTTCCAGACTTCTCAGAGGCCGACACGAGTCCCCACAAAGCTGAGACCCACAGCTCTCACAAGTGGCTTGGAACCAGAACCCCTGGACACCATGCACATTTGCTAGTGCATCAACTTCCCGAGCATTCCCGAAGTTGTGCATTAGGTTACTTCTAGTCCAAGCCCCTAACACCATCTGCACTGAAGATTGTGGGCCTACACTCCACGAGTGTTCAGTGAGCCCTCTTCTTGCATTTCAGCTTTGTAGGAAGGGGGAGGCTCTAGTTGGCGCAGTGCAACACTAGCGACAAGCAGGGACTCTCTCTTCCTCGTCAGGGCTGAGGGTTACCTTCCAGACAACCTCTGCTTACCCTCTAGGTAGTGTGGCTTAAGCAGTCGTAGGCTAATCTTTGGGGCACATAGGGTTAAACACTTGCAATATTACACCTTGACAACCAACCCACCACACAACGAGACCAGACTGTATTCTGTAAAAATATATATATCTTTATATAGATTTTAAGCAGGCTGGTGAATACAGTCAACGTACTTTATGATAACGGTTGCAAGTTTACTTAGTTCAGGTTACCACAGTTCTTATGCAGTTCTCTTGAGGCCCGTAGGCCGGTGTTAACCAAAGTTCTTGTGGAGCCGGCGGCTTCCAGGGGATCTGTCCCACGTCGCGTTGCCTTCCCGGGGTCGCTGATCGTTGCGGCTCTTCAGCCGAGCAGGTCACTGGTCATCCGGGGCAGCGGTGTTCTGTGGCGGCAGGGTCCTCTCCTCGTCGTCCGCTCCGTCCCTGGAGGCGGCGGCTGTGCGGCGGTGGCAAGTGGCAGTACGGTCCCCAAGTGCAGGACGTACCCAGCCAAGTGCCGGTGCAGCTGTGGGCTCACAGCTGGGCTGTCGGGCAGGCTACCGACCTTGCGGATTCTCACAGGGCAACTCTCCGTCTTTGCAGGTGAGTGGCTGCTCGTTATGCAGTCACCTCGAGAGCTCGGACCGGACGGGTCCTCCTTCACTTTGCTCTCGGGCTCCCGGTGCAGTTGCGGTCACGGTGTTCGGGCCAGCGGCGGCTGGTCCTTACTTTGCTCTCGCTGTTGCTTTGGGCCCCGGTCACGGTGGTCAGGTGGATGTCGTTGCCTTGGAGGAGACTCCTCCGTCGGTGCTGCGGCGTTGGTCAGCACCCGCAGTCGCTTTCTTCCAAGGGGGTAGCGTCCACTGGTCCTGGGACGCTGGTCAGGGGGCAAGTTCAGTTGCAAGCCCTTGGAGATCTCTTTAGCAGAGTTTGGCACAAAGTGAAGCAAAAGTCTTTTCGTAGTCTTTTCTCCTTCCTCTCCTTCAGCAGCAAGGCACCAGACACAGGCAAGAGTCAGCACCCTTCCTTGTCTCTCACGGTCCTTCTCGTAGGGCAGAGTCCTTCTGTGGCCCAAACAGGATCTAATTTTCAAGGAGCAGGGCTCCTTCTTTTATAGGCCAATTCTTTTGTTCTCGCAGGCCAGGGGGGCCTTTGCATAGCCACTCTCAGTCTTTGAGTACCCCGGTGGGTGTACTCCGGCTTCTGCTTTCAGTGTGAGGGGCAGGCGCATCAGACGCCCCACAGGAGGTGGAGCCAGCATTGTCCGGACAGGGGTGGCCAGAGTACCTCGTTGATGGGGGCTTCGCCCTTCCTGGGCCAGGCGTCGGCAGAGTCATCCGCCGCTCCCCAGGAGGGTGGAGCCAGCATTGTGGTGGTCGAGCACAGCTACAGTTCGAGTCAAGAGGCACTCCTACCTCCCACTAAGGTGTAATCTGCGCATTCACCACCTGTCATCCCTCCAGCCCTGTCACTCACATATCCCAGACAGTCAGATACACATACCAGCAGAGGCGGGCTGAAATGGTTAAGCAAGCAAATGCTAACTTTCTAAAAGTAGCATTTGCAAACCCAGGATACTAAAATAAACTTGACTACAAGAAATACTTTATCATCCTGAGTTCAGGCATACTAAACATGACTCGCTACCATGCTCCTTGAGCCTGCGGGGATTATAGGGTGTAATAATCCTCGCAGCTCAGTCTGGCCTAATGGAGCAGGTAGCCTTCAATAGTGAAATACGGTCTTGGTTGTAAGTCACTACTAGGACATGCCACGCACATCAGGGCTTGTCCTACCTTACACCTACAACGCACCCTGCCCGCAGGCCTACCATAGGGGTGACTAACATGTAGTCAAGGGAAGGGTCGGTGCTGGCAAGTGGGGACACTTGCCCAGCTAGCGTGACAGTACGAGACCGCACGCGGGTTCTGCGGTCGCAGTTCCCAGACACATCTTTACGGCTGCTTCGGTGGGTGGCGCAACCGGCGCTGCAGGCCCACCAGCAGTATTGGCATCTACAAGCCCTGGCACTCTCTCGTGCACTTTACTAGGGACTAACAGTAAATCCAAAGAACCAATCATGGATACCAATCGCATGTACAATTTACAGTAGGGAGCACTTGCACTGCGGCACGGATCAGCCGTGGCGCAGTGCCCTGAGTATCGGAAAACCAGCAAAACATCGGAGGCACATCAGCAAAAAGTGGAAGGGAGACTCACGCCAAGGTGCCAGGTCTAACAAGCTTGAGGCCCCTTTGTGATCCCTGGTCTGTCGACTGGTGGGTCCCTATGAAAATAACTCTACTTTTCCTTGGGCTTCTCCCGTTGTACCAGATGTTCCCTGACTCCCTACAAAGCGGTGAGTCCCTCAGACCTTGCTGGTCTGCACCAAAGCCAATCTCTGATTTCTGCATGGGTTGCTGTTGCCAAGGCATGTTGGGTCCAATCTGGAATCCAACACTGCAACACTCAACATCCTTTGTGGGACAGCTCAAATCTAGAACCTGGTTGTCGTCGACACCTCCTGGTCCTCGTGGCTGAAGAGTCATGCTTCACCTTCTTCACCTGCAAGCACCCAACATCGGTGGGCATCCGCCTATTGTCTTCCTGGTCACTGGCAAGTGACCCAGACTCTGTCCTCTCTGCTTTCAGGTTCTTCTCATCCTTGATCCATGCTTGGATCACACTGGACACTTTCCACTTCAATCAATCAATCAATCAATCAATCAATCAGTGACACTTATAAAGCGCGCTACATACCCGTAGGGTCTCAAGGCGCTGGGGGGGGGGGTGCCGCTACTGCTCGAACAGCCAGGTCTTCAGCTTCTTCCTGAAGGAGAGGTGGTCTTGGGTCAGGCGCAGGTCGGTCGGGAGGGAGTTCCAGGTCTTGGCGGCCAGGTAGAAGGACCTTCCTCCTGTAGTCGCTCTTTGGATGCGGGGGAAGGCGGCGAGGGCGTGGTTGGCTGATCGGAGGTGGCGTTTGGGAGCGTAAAAGTTGACTCGGCTGTTGAGGTAGCTCGGGCCTTGGTCGTGTAGGGCTTTGTGTGCGTGGGTGAGGAGGTGGAAGGTGATTCTTTTGTTGACGGGGAGCCAGTGAAGGTCTCTCAGATGTCCGGAGATGTGGCTGGTTCGTGGGATGTCGAGGATGAGTCTGGCTGAGGCGTTCTGGATCCGCTGGAGTCTCTTCTGGAGCTTGGCGGTGGTACCGGCGTAGAGGGCGTTGCCGTAGTCCAGTCGGCTGGTGACGAGGGCCTGGGTGGCGGTCTTCCTGGTCTCGGTGGGGATCCACCAGAAGATCTTCCGTAGCATGCGTAGGATGTTGAAGCACGCCGAGGAGACGTTGTTGACTTGCCTGGTCATGGAGAGGGAGGAGTCCAGGATGAAGCCCAGGTTGCGTGCGTGGTCTGTCGGTTTGGGTGCGGTGCCCAGGGCGGGAGGCCACCAGGAGTCGTCCCAGGCGGAGGGCGAGGAGCCCAGGATGAGGACCTCCGTCTTGTCCGAGTTCAGTTTCAGGCGGCTGGTCGTCATCCACTCGGCCACCTCTTTCATCCCTTCGTGCAGGTTGGCTCTGGCGGCGGCGGGGTCGTTGGTCAGGGAGAGGATCAGCTGGGTGTCGTCGGCGTAGGAGATTATGCTGAGGTTGTGTTTGCGTACGATGGCCGCGAGGGGGCTCATGTAGACGTTGAAGAGGGTGGGGCTCAGAGATGATCCTTGAGGGACGCCGCAGATGACTTCGGAGGCCTCTGACTTGAACGGTGGTAGGCGGACTCTCTGTGTTCTTCCGTCGAGGAAGGAGATGATCCATTCCAGTGCCTTGTCCTGGATTCCGATGTTGCTGAGGCGCCGTACTAGGGTGCGGTGGCAGACCGTGTCGAATGCCGCGGAGAGGTCTAGGAGGATGAGGGCGGCTGTTTCTCCATTGTCCATCAGGGCTCGGATGTCATCGGTGGCGGCGATGAGGGCGGTCTCGGTGCTGTGATTGGCTCGGAAGCCGGACTGTGAGGGGTCGAGGGATCCGTTCGTCTCGAGGAAGGCGGCCATCTGCTTGTTGACGGTCTTCTCGATGACTTTGGCTGGAAACGGGAGGAGCGAGATGGGGCGGTAGTTCTTGAGGTCGGTGGGGTCCGCTGTTGGTTTCTTGAGTAGAGCGCTGAGTTCGGCGTGTTTCCAGCTCTCAGGGAAGATGGCGGTGTCGAAGGATGTGTTGATGATGTCTCGCAAGTGGGGTGCGATGACAGCGTCGGCCTTGTTGAAGACGTGGTGAGGGCAGGGGTCGGTCGGTGATCCGGAGTGGATGGAGTTCATCGTGCGGATGGGGGTCCAGGCGTGGAGGGTGGTGGTGGGGGGTGGTTGTTCGGTCATGGTGTGCGTTGGTTGGTTGTTGAAGCTGTTGTGTATGTCCGCGATCTTGTTGTGGAAGTATGAGGCGAGGGAGTTGCAGAGGTCTTGCGATGGGGTGATGTCGTTGTTTCCTGCGCTGGGGTTGGAAAGCTCTTTCACGATGTTGAAGAGTTCCTTGCAGTTGTGTGCGTTGTTGTCCAACCGGTCCTTGAAACCTGTTTTCTTGGTGGCGCGGATCAGCTGGTGGTGTTTCCGGCTGGCAAGTTTGAAGGAGGTCCTGTTGTCCGGTGTCGGTTCCCTTCTCCAGACTTTCTCGAGGGCTCGGCAGTTCTTCTTGGAGCTCTTGAGTTCGTCGGTGAACCATGGGGCCTTCTTGCTGCCGGGTCTGCTAGGCGGGGTCTTCAGTGGGGCGAGTTCGTCCGCGCAGTTGCTGATCCACTTCGTGAGGTTGTCGGCGGCCTGGCTGGGGTTCGCTGAGCTGGCAGGAGGGTGCTGGCTCAAGGAGGTGGCGAGCTGGTCTGCTGTGATCTTGTTCCAGCTTCTGCGGGCGGCCTGTTGCTGGTGTTGGTGGGTCGTCGTTCTCTTGAAGGTGAAGTGGACGCAGCTGTGGTCCGTCCATTGAAGCTCTGTGGCGTGGCTGAAGTCGATGTCTGTGCTGGAAGAGAAGACTGCGTCGAGTGTGTGTCCGGCGAGGTGGGTGGGGGTGGACACCAGTTGCTTGAGTCCAAGGTTGGCGAGGTTGTCGAGCAGGGTGCTGGTGTTGCGGTCGTTGTTGTTCTCCAGATGGAAGTTGAGGTCTCCCAGGAGGATGTAGTCAGCGGAGGGGAGGGCATGCGGGCTGACGAAGTCGGCGATGTCCTCGCTGAATTGTGTGCGTGGTCCAGGGGGTCGGTAGATCAGGGTGCCTCTGAGGGTGGTGTTCGGGTTGGTGTGGATCTGGAAATGCAGGTGTTCGGCGCTGGTCAGGGTGTTGTCGGTGCTGGTCGTGAGACGGATGGTGTTCCTGTGGATGATGGCGATGCCTCCTCCCGTCTGGTTGGCGTTTCGGTCCCTCCGGACGATCTTGTAGCCCTCTGGGATAGCGATGGCGATGTCGGGAGCTGAAGAGGCGTTCATCCAGGTCTCCGTGAGGAAGGCAACGTCAGGGGCTGTGGCGTCTAGAAGGTTCCGGAGTTCGATGGCGTGTCTGTGGACGGAGCGGGTGTTGAGCAGGATGCACTTGAGGTGGGTGCTGCTGGTGTTCGACTTGGCGGGTGCTGGTGCGAGGCTGGTCCGGATGCAGGAGAACTTGCAGGCGTGGCAGCTGAAAGGTCCGTGGGTACGTCGTGGAGTGGCTTGATGGCATTCTGGGAGTCGGCCGGTGTTGAGTGCGGTGAGGGAGGTGGCAGAGTACGTCAGGCGGGTCGGTCGGGGTCCTCGTGGGCCAGGGGTCCTGGCACTGGGCGCGGTCCAGGCGCAGACGGGCTTACCTTTGGCGCGCCTTCGGCGCACAATCGGCGCGCCCGCTGCGCGTGACCGCTGCGCGTTCGCGCGGTCGCCATTTAAGGCGAAGTGCGCGGGTGGGCGGAGCAGCTGGGAGGCGGGAGCGGGGAGGGAACAGAAGAGAAAAGGGGCGGGGCTAATGGCGGTGGCGGGAAGCGGGAGCGGGGAGGGAGAGCGGAGGGCGGCGAGGTAGGCGGGCAATCAGGAAGGAGACAAGCACAAATGGAGGGCAAAACACGAGGCAAAACGGCACAAAAAAATACAGGCACCAATGCAGGTCAAAACGGAGGAAAAACAGTTAAACAAACGATCATACGGCACACACAGAAAACAAGCACAAATTTAGGTCAAAAACCGGCGAAAACCAAAGGGGAGCGCTCAAGGCGGCAGCGAGGCCGGCGCTGAGGCAGAAGGCAGGCACTGGGGCACACGCAGCAGCTGGTGGCCGTGCGGCGCGGGGGTGTCCCACAAGTGGGTCACACTCACCTGCGTCGCACGGTCGCCATTTAAGGCCAAGTGCGCGGGTGGGCGGAGCAGCTGGGAGGCGGGAGCGGGGAGGGAACAGAAGAGAAAAGGGGCAGGGCTAATGGCGGTGGCGGGAAGCGGGAGCGGGGAGGGAGAGCGGAGGGCGGCGAGGTAGGCGGGCAATCAGGAAGGAGACAAGCACAAATGCACAAATGGAGGGCAAAACACGAGGCAAAACGGCACAAAAAAATACAGGCACCACTTGGATGCCAGCAGCACCTTGCAGCAGATCACCATTGAAAACGACAACGAAACCAGACCCCCAAAGACACCTATTCACCCGGCTCCCCTGGGTAAGGTAACTCGAGTACTCCGGTGCTCCCATGGGTGTCTCCTAGTTCTAACAGGGTTTGCTCCAAGTCCTCTTCTAAGTGTCCTTTATCTTTAAAAATTCCAACTGCGACTTTACCCATAGAAGTTATTAGTGATTCACAGCTGTGTTTAGACACTGCACGTGTCCCCCGTGGGTCCCCTGTGTCACTGCCTTGGGTGGTTCCAGGTGGCCCCAGCGGTTCTACAGGCTCTAGGCCTTGTCTCTATGTCAGTCGTGGTTCTTATATTACTTTCTTAATATATGGTTTGGTACGCCCCTAGGGCTCAACGTATATTGTGCTAATTTACTCTGTGTTAAATAAGTTTACTGAATGTACTTTTACCTATAGCCTCATAAAGGGACTAGAGGGATGTGTTTAGAATAAATACATATATTTTATATATATACCTGGTGTGGTTCTCCTTTCATTTGATCATTCACAAGATTATAGACTGGTAAAACAAGCTGCTTTACATTCCTTCAAGGGATATATGATGTTACAACGCGGACTTTTACTCCGCATACCGTTACAACGCGGTTTTTACAACGCGGATACTGTAACAACGCATGTATTTACAACGCATTTTTTTACAACGCAGGTACCTTTACAACGCAGACCATTACAAAGTAAGTATTGGTAAGTATATGTTAATATTAATAATATAATAGTAACTTAATTTTAAAAATATAATTTAATGTAATTTTAAATAATTTAATTTCTGTTAATTATTTTAAATTTAAATTAATATTACTTTATTTTTACCATGTACCCCTGTACCCCAGAAACTGAAAACTGACCCTAAACCCCAAAAATAAATTAAAGTAATTTTATGAAATATAATTTAAATGAATTATTGAAAATTAAAAAATATATAACTTTATTTTTACCCTGTACCCCTGTACCCCAAAAACTCAAAACTGACCCTCAACCCCAAAAATAATGCAATGTAATTTAATTTAATTTATTTACTATCAAATAATTTAATTTAAAATTAAATTTAATTTATTTTTACCCTGTACCCCAAAAACTGAAAACTGACCCTGAACCCTAAAAATACCCCTTTACCCAAAAACTAAAAACTGACCCTGAACCCTAAAAATACCCCTTTACCCAAAAACTGAAAACTGACCCTGAACCCTAAAAATACCCCTTTACCCAAAAACTGAAAACTGACCCTGAACCCTAAAAATACCCCTTTACCCAAAAACTGAAAACTGACCCTGAACCCTAAAAATACCCCTTTACCCAAAAACTGAAAACTGACCATGAACCCTAAAAATACCCCTTTACCCAAAAACTGAAAACTGACCCTGAACACTAAAAATACCCCTTTACCCTAAAACCCAAAACTGACCCTAACCCCTAAAAATACCCCTTTACCCCAAACATATAACATTTAAAAAATAACTATATACTTACCAATACTTACGTTGTAATGGTATGCGTTGTAAAGGTACCTGAGTTGTAAAAAAATGCGTTGTAAAAACATGAGTTGTAACAGTATCCGCGTTGTAATGGATGCGTTGTAACAGTAGTGCGTTGTAAAAAATGCGTTGTAACAGGTGCACACCTCCTTCAAGACTTAGCCTGAAGGCTGCTCTCCACAGCTACCACTAGGATAGCATTCTATTAAGGTTGTCTTTAACCTACCATCAATAAGGGTCGTTTGGACTGGTGCAAGGTGTCCACTAGAATAGTGGACAGCATATGCCAGGCCAACTTCTCACACTCAGGACTTAAAACCTACCGTAGTGATTGGCGTTGGCTTTACTGATAATTTATTTCTACCCAAACAAACAATTTTAGCAACACCAGGGCACTGAAAAACAGTAAAAAGCATAGGACCTGATTCACAAAGGTAAACTGAGAAGAAAATCTAACTTTACTACTTTTGGTGTTCACAAAGGGCATTTACTACTCATAAATGCCCTTTGTGAATACCAAAAGTTGAACTTTATGACTTTCGTTATTCACAAAGGGCATTTACGGGTAATAAATGGCCTTTGTGAATACTGAAAGTTGTAAAGTTAGACTTTTGTCTCATTTTACCTTTGTAAATCAGGTCCAATAAGTTCTAACCTATACCATGCAGTTTGCATGCTCCTCTTTGACTGCTCATAGTTCACTGTGCTATTGTAGGATTGTAACTTATGAACGGCAAGTAACAAAAGGATCTCTGTGACAGAAGGAGTAACCAACTGAGCTATCCACATAAAATAATCGTTCTTTGCAGTAGGCATATTAACCCTCTGCCCTAATTTATGATGAGTCAAAACAGCCCCTAGATAAAACTAATTTCTTCCCAGCTGGAATATTAGTCACCAAAGTAATCTTGACATTTTTATTGTTGCTTGAAAACTGCATGATGCAAGGAACTCTACAGCAGGTGCTTTAAACCCATAAGTTATTTCCAAACACAGAGCCCAACCCCCCCGTCCCCCCCGCCTCCGCTCCTCACCCCCAGGCTCAGCATCAGGTGCATCTGCACTGGTTGCACTGCTCTAAAGCTTGTCCTGGCAAGAACCAAGCATGGGAATTTACTTTGAACAAAAAGGGATAACGCATCCCATTTGCCATAGATTTTCACAAGAGTTCTTAGACTTTTGCCTCAGAAGAAAACATAACATCCATCATTCTTTGCACTGCGCTAATGCAGAAGGAGTCTGCATGTTTCTTTTTTTCTATCTTCAGCTCACACATTCCCTCTAAAAATCTCAGATTTAGTGCTTGCGCTATAACTCTTAGTGCATGCACTCTTGCTGCCCTGTGCTTCCAAGCTCTGATGTCTGCAGCCCATGAACTAGGGGGCTTATTTATGAGAACGCCCGCGTCACTTTTGCACCAGGTAAGTGGTACATGTGTGATGCAATGCTTTCATAAAGATTTATGAAGCCAAGCAAAGCCACCCTGCATGGCTTGGAGTAGCGACATAAATTATGAGTAAGGTGTAGCAGCAGAACTCGCTGCGTTGCCTTACTTGTGCTCGGGAGCCGTTTCATTGGCGTTGCAGTGGGTTTTCCCACCCAACACCCATGGAATGTGATGCTGTCCTAGATTTACAAAGAGATGTGAACCTGCGGAATCATCAAATCCATATGCGTCCGAGGTGAGGCATAACGAGTAGGAATATGTTTGTTTCTCCTAATTGTTTCCTCTTTCAATGTGTGCTGCATGCTGCAGCACACATGGAAAGAGGAAAACGCCTCGTAGAATTGTTTTTGTGCAGGAAGGTGCTCCTTCCTGTACAAAAACAATCCTACCTGCACCGGTGACACATGCAAGGGTGTCTTCGTTGGCACTAGGCTGCCAAACCAGTGCCAAAGGAGTCAGAAAGGACCGGAATGCACTGTATTGTTTAAATACGGTGCATTCCTGCCCTTTCACTTTGGCATAGGGCAGCGCAGCAAGGTGACTTGCTGTTCCGCCCTACACCAAAATGCCATAAATGAGACCCTACCTTTTTATAGTTCATGTATGCGCTTAAGACAGAAAAAAGATTCTCCCAGACCCCATCTACACTGGCACACTGCAGAGAATAGTATCATGGTGTGGACCAAAGTTCCAAAACAGGAGCATGTTAAAGTAATCACTAGAAATTCATTTGCCCTTGTTTTAAGAATAAGCATTCCAGCTATCTGTTTTCACTCATTATTAGACATGAATAAGGAGAGAAAAACGAGCATTTCCACGTTCTGCATTTTTTATATATGAAAAATACAGAAATGTGATCTTCATTTGAGTACCTTTTCTATTGCTGTTCAAGGCTAGCAGTCAAATGCTCATGCTTCTTGATAGAGTAGGAGTTCAAAAAAGGGACAACATTTCCTAATGAAGATTTAATTATCTGCAGATGTGCTAGTTCTGCAATTGTAATATATTCAGGGGAATGTCTGTGTTTTTGTATATCATTACTCTTGCATCTAAACTCAAACTTTGATGAAACCTTACATCAAATGAATCCTTACATCAAAGTTGTTTGAATGAAGTAGCAAGAGAAAATATGTATGGAAGTATATTAACAGCAACTTTTTTTACAGACTAAAATAATATATATGGATAACTAAAAATATTGCCCATTTTATATTACATGTTTCTTTTGGGGTGGGTATCTTAAAAATGTGTTCTGTCAAACAGGGAAATGTTTATAGAAAATAGTGAGGGGGTGTGGCCAGAGCACGGACCCAGGAAGCCACTTCTCTCCAGAGTTCGGACAAGTGGGCCCCGTCAGCCAGTGGTAATGCTGTTTTGAGTCATTGGACCAGCATCCTGAAGTTGTTTTTCTCCTGGTACATGCCTGTGCAATGGGAGGACCTGCGAGTTCACATCTTTCCGCTCCTCCACCAGCAATTTGCTGTTCCTCTCTTCTCCAATGTCAAAGGTTGGATGACTGCCTGGGCACTAGGGTAAGTGCATCACCCTAGCGAAGCACTGACTTAACTTGTCTCCTCTAGAGAACTCCACTACGGCGGGAATAACACCATCACAAAACTTGACCATTCCATTTAAAGAGTTGAAACCTGCCTTGACCGAGTCGAAAACGACCTTGCCGCCACAGCGCTCGATCAAGATGACATTGCCCAGCAGATATCTGCCTTGGTAGCATACACATGGAATTCATTGATAAGCCTGATGTTAGAAATTGGATTTCTAGTTGGCAGAGGTTTGCACCCTGCCCAAGCAGGGACCACAATCCTAGTCAGGGTAAGCTAGATGCACACTTTAAACTAACATGTACTCACTCTATGGTAGCTTGCCACAGAGCAGGCCAGTTTAACTTAAGAGGTAATGCGTAAAGTACTTGTGCAACACACACACCCAGCAACAGCACAGAAAGACTCAACAAAGGTTCAGAAAAATAGAGAATATTTATCTGAGTATAACAAGACCAAAACAATTAAAATCGAATCTGTAGAACTTGAGATATGAATTTTAAAGGAAAAAATGCAAAAATAGTGCTTAGAACTAAGTCAATACCCCTAAAAGATTACTTGAGGTCACAAGAGGCCAGGGTAAATTCAAAGTTCAGGCCGACCACGATGGAAGGCAGACCAGCTACGAGACTCACGCAGGTCCCACTGAAAAAGTATCTTGGATGGAGTAAAGCGTCGCTGCTGAGGGCACGATGAGTCAATCTTTTTCATGCGGTCGGGTCGCTGCATCATTGTTGAGGTCCTTTGAGTACAGACAATGCATCATTGTTGAGGCATGCAAAGCATCGTCATTCAGTCATACGGGCTACAGAACCACCACCGTCGAACAGCCTCTGTGTTGAAGGGCGATACTTAGCTTCTGATCAGAACAAAGATGACGGGTCAGTTTTGTAGCAAAACAGCTGCTGACCCCACTTCTGAGGCCCAGGATCGGAGGGTGTACCTCAGGCAAGGGTAGGACTCAGATGGCAGAATCAAGCAGCACCGGCCAAATTGCAGGAAGTCTTTTGTGTCCCTGAGACTTCAGAAAACAGGATTCAAGTGAAATGGGTCCAGTCCTTGTCCTCAGCAGGTCGGAGATCAGCAGGCAGTAGGGCAGCCTAGCAAAGCAGAGAAGTAGTTCCTCAGAACAGTCAATCAAAGCAAAGTGTCAATCCGTACAGCACAGTAGTCTTTACTCCATCAGATTTCCTCCCAAGTCCAATAGTGTTCTATCTTGGTATTGGCCCCTAATCTGCCCCTTGGGGGGGGGGGGGGCAGAAAGCCCACTAAACACCAGGGATTTGTTTTTGGAAGTTTTTTTAGGGTGGGGTTGTCCAAAACGGGCACGCCAATGCCCCCACCCACTCATCACCATTACAGCCTTTATGCCCCCCCCCCCTTGGGGCAGACGGGATATTGGCCCCTAATCTGCCCTTTCGGGGGGCGGAAAGCCCACTAGACACCAGAGTTTTTTTAGAAAGTAAAAATAATGGTGGGGGCTGCCCAAAACGGGCATGCTCATGCCGCCAACCCCCTCAATCATTACAGTCTTTCTGCCCCTCTGGGGGGCAGATGAGGTATTAGCCCCTAATCTGCCCCTTTGGTGGGGCAGAAAGCCCACTTGACACCAGGGAATTATTTCTTGAAGTTTTCTTTTTAGGGTGGGGCTGCTCGAAATGGGCACGCCAATGCCCCCACCCACCCACCACCATTACAGCCTTTCTGCCCCCCCTGGGGGGTAGATGGGGCAGTAGCCCCCAATCTGCCCCCTCGGGGGCAGAAAGCCCACTTGACGCCAGGGATTTTTTTGGGCGCAATTATTTTTAGGGTGGGGGCTGCCCAAAACGGGCATGACAATGCCCCACCCCCATCACCATTAAAGCCTTTCTGCTCCCCCTGGGGGACAGATTGGTCATTGGACCCTACTCTGCCCCTTTGGGGGGGCAGAAAGCCCACTTGACACCAGTGATTTTTTTGGGGCAAATTTGAATTAGGGTGGGGGTTGCCCAAAAAGGACATTCCCATGCCCCCACCCCATCCCTGCAAACATTACAGCCTTCCTACCCCCCCTGGGGGCAGATGGGGCAGTAGCCCCCAATCAGCACCCCCGGGTGGAAAAAGCCCACTAGACGCCAGGGTTCTTTTGGGGCAAATTTTGATTAGGGTGGGGGCATTGGCATGCCCGTTTTGGCCAGCCCCCACCCTAGTTAAAATTTGCCCATAAAAATCCCTGTCGTTTAGTCGGCTTTCTGCACCCCCTGAGAGGCAGATGGGGGCATTAGCCCCCAATCTGCACCCCCAGGGGGGAAAAAGATCACTAGTCGCCAGGGATTTTTTGGGTGCAAATTTTAATTAGGGTGGGGACATTGGCATGCCCGTTTTGGGCAGCCCCCACCCTAGTTAAAATTTGCCCAAAAAATCCTTGGCATCTAGTAGGCTTTCTGCACCCCCTGAGTGGCAGGTGGGGACATTAGCCCCCAATCTGCACCCCCTGGGGGGAAAAGATCACTAGTCACCAGGGATTTGTTTGTGGCAAATTTTAATTAGGGTGGGGGCTGCCCTAAACGGGCATGCCGATGCCCCACCCCCTCCCCGGCAAAAATTACAGCCTTCCTGCCCCCCCCGGGGAGCAGATGGGGCGGTAGCCCCAATCTGCCCCCCCAGAAGGCAAAAAGCACACTAGACACCAGGGATTTTTTAAGGCATATTTTAATTAGGGTGGGGACATTGGCATACTGTTTTGGACAGCCCCCTCCCTAATTAAAATTTTCCGAAAAAAATCCCTGGCATCTAGTAGGCTTTCTGCACCCCCTGAGGGGCCGATGGGGGCATTAACCCCCAATCTGCACCCCCAGAGGAGAAAAAGATCACTAGTCACCAGGGATTTTTTGGGGCAAATTTTTATTAGGGTGAGGGCTGCCCAAAACAGGCATGCCGATGCCCCCACCCCCTCTCCTGTAAAAAATACAGCCTTACTGCCTTCCCTCAGGGGCAGATGGGGCAGTAGCCCTCATTCTGCCCCACCAGGGGTGGGGGGGGGGAGCCCACTAGACGCCAGGGATTTTTTAGGGCAAATTTTGATTAGGGTGGGGACATTGGCATGTCCGTTTTGGGCAGCCCCCACCCTAGTTAAAATTTGCCCAAAAAAATCCCTGGTGTCTATTAGGCTTTCTGCACCCCCTGAAGGGCAGATGGGGTCATTAGCCACCAATCTGCGCCCCTGGGAGGGAAAGATTTCTAGTCACCAGGGATTTTTTGGGGGCAACTTTTAATTAGGGTGGGGGCTGCCCAAAATGGGCATGCCACTGCCCCACCTCCTCCCCGCAAAAATTACATCCTTCCTGCCCCCCTGGGGGGCATATGGGGCAGTATCCCCCAATCTGCCCCCCAGGGGCAAAAAGCCCACTAGACACCAGGGATATTATTGGGTATATTTTAATAAGGGTGGGTGCATTGGCATACTGTTTTGGACAGCTCCCACCCTGATTAAAATTTGCCCCAAAAATCCCTGGCATCTAGTAGGCTTTCTGCACCCCATGAGGGGTAGATGGGGGCATTAGCCCCCAATTTGCACCCCCCCGGGGGGGGGGGGGAGATCACTAGTCACCAGGGATTTTTTGGGGGCAAGTTTTACTTTGGATGGGGGCTGCCCAAAACAGGCATGCCGAGGCCCCCACCCCCTCCCCTGCAAAAATTACAACCTTCCAGCCCCCCCTCGGGGGCAGATGGGGCAGTAGCCCCCAATCTGCCATCCTGAGGGCGAAAAAAGCCCACTTGAAGCCAGGGATTTTTTGGGGGAAATTTTTATTAGGGCGGGGACATTTGCATGCTGTTTTGGGCAGCCCCCACCCTAATTAAAATTTGCCCAAAAAAATCCCTGGCATCTAGGTTTTCTGCCCCCCTGTGGGCCCTAGCGGCACATAAGGACACCTAGCAAACCTGTACATTTTTTAAAACTAGACACCCAGGGGAATCCAGGATGGGGTGACTTGACTGGCTCTCACCAGGTGCTATTACCCAGAATCCCTTGAAAATCCTACAAAATTTGTCAAAAAAACACATTTTCCTCACATTTCTGTGGTGGAAAGTTCTGAAATCTTCCTGGATCCACAAAATTCCATCTACCCCGCGTTCCCCAAAGTCTTCAGAGAAAAATGGTACCTCACTTGTGTGAATAGGCATAGTGGCTGCAACAGGAAATGGCCCAAATCGTACTGTGGAGACTTAAAAATTACCTATAGCAAAACAACCTGGTTTTGGGGGGGGGGGGCATGTAAGATTTAGGCCCTGGGCTCGGCTGCCGTCTTGGGAAAGTACCAAACCCAAACTTTTTTAATACCTAGACACCCGGGGGAGTCCAATGAGGTATGGCTTGCGTGGATCCCCCAATATTTCCTTACCCAGAATTCCCTGCAAACCTCAATTTTAGCTGAAAAAAATCACTTTTTTCACACATTTTTGGTTGGGAAAGTGTGGCATCACCGGGCTCACACAAATTTCCTACCACCCAGCATTCCCCCAGGTCTCCCAATAAAAATGGTGCCTCACTTGTGTGGGAAGCGCAAGTACCCGCGACAGGCTAGGGCCCAAAACGTAGTGAGGCAACATCAAAATTGCCTATCTCAAAACCACCAGCTTTTGCAAGGGGGGTCACCTGGGTTTTTGGTCCCATGCTCGGCGGCCATCTAGGGAAACTTACCAAACCCACACATTTATGCAAGGTAGACACCGGGGGACTTCCAGGGAGGTATGGCTTGCGTGGATCCCCCAACGTTTCCTTACCCAGAATCCCCCACAAACCTCAATTTCAGCTGAAAAAAATCACTTTTTTCACACATTTTTGGTTGGGAATGTGTGGCACCACTGGGCTCACACAAATTTCCTACCACCCAGCATTCCCCCAGGTCTCCCGATAAAAATAGTGCCTCACTGGTGTGGAAGGCGCAAGTACCCGCGACAGGCAAGGGCCCCAAACGTAGTGAGGCGACATCAAAATTGCCTATCTCAAAACCACCTGCTTTTGCAAGGGGGGGGGGTCACCTGGGGTTTTGGCCTCGTGTTCGGCGGCCATCTAGGGAAACCTACCAAGCCCACACAGTTCTGAAAACTAGACACTCAGGGGCTTCCAAGGAGGTATGGCTTGCTTGGATCCCCCAACGTTCCCTTACCCTGAATCCTTTACAAACCTCAATTTTAGCTGAAAAAATCATTTTTTTCACACATTTTTGTGCAGGAAAGTGTGGCATCACCGGGCTCACACAAATTTCCTACCACCCAGTGTTCCCCCAGGTCTCCCGATAAAAATGGTCCCTCACTTGTGTGGGAAGCCCAAGTACCAGCAACATGCAAGGGCACAATTCGTTTTGAGGCAACATCAACATTGCCTATCAAAAAATGTTTTGGGCCCTTTCCTGTTGTGGGTACTTGAGCCTCCCACACAAGTGAGGCACCATTTTTGTCGGGAGACCTGGGGACGTCAGCATAGGAGATGATGTTGAGGTCGTGTTGGTGGGCCACTTGTGCGAGGGGGGCTATGTAGACGTTGAACAGCATCAGGCTGAGGAATGAGCCCAGGGGGACGCTGCAGATAATGTCGGTGGCCTCGGATCGGAAGGGCGGGAGGCGGACACTCTGGGTTCTGCCAAAGGACGTGGTCCAGTCAAGGACCTTCTCTTGGATTCCGGCTTCTAGGAGGCGTGTCTTTAGAGTGCGATGGCAGACCATGTCAAAGGCAGCTGACAGGTCCAGGAGGATGAGGGCTGATGTTTCGCCGTTGTCTAGTTGGCGCCTGATGTCATCTGTGGCGGCGATGCGGGACGTCTCGGTGCTGTGGTTTCAAGATGTTGTTGTCTTCCAGGTGGTGGGCCAGTTGCATATTGACGATTTTCTCGATGACCTTCACCAGGAACGGGAGCAGGGAGATGGGCCGGAAGTTCTGCCTTAGGTTTCTTGAGAAGGGCGTTGATTGCGGTGTGTTTCCAGCTTTCCGGGAATGTCGCTGTTTCGAAGGAGATGTTTATGACCTTCTGTAGTTGGGGTGCGATGGCAGCGTCTGCTTTGTTGAATACGTGGTGTGGGCACCGGTCTGACGGAGAGCCTGAGTGAATGGAGTTCATGACCTTGCATGTCTCGTCATCGTTGACGTTGGACCAGGAGATCAGGCGGTTGGCGCTGGTGCTGTTCACAGGGGAGGTGGGGTCTGGCGTAGTCATGTCGGTCATGGTGTGGAAGCTGTCATGGATGTCAGCGATCTTGCGGTGGAAGAAGATGGCTAGTGAGTTGCACAGTTCTCGTGAGGGCGATATGTCGTTGGTGTTGATTTGGGGTTGGAGAGTTCCTTTACGATGCTGAAGAGCTCTTTGCTGTTGTGTGCATTGTTATCCAAGCGGTCTTTGAAGGAGGATCTCTTGGCTAATCTGATGAGGTAGTGATGTCTGCGAGTGGCGTCCTTGTGGGCTGTGTAGTTGTCCGGTGTGCATTCCTGGAGCCATATCTTCTCCAGTTTCTGGCATGCGCGTTTGGAGGTCTGCAGCTCGTCGGGGAACCAGGTGGCTCTCTTGCTGGCGTGGTTGCTGGAGGGTTTCTTGAGTGGGGCGAGGGTGTTGGAGCAGTTGTCGATCCACTGTCTGAGGTTGCGAGCTGCGGTGTCTGGGTGGGTGGGTTTTGGGCGAGGGTGGTGATCAGCTAATCTTCTGTGACTTTGCTCCAGCAGCGGCAAAGTAGCTGTTGGGTGTAGTGGTGCGTGGGTGGTTTATTGAAGGTGAAAAGGATGCATTGGTGGTCGGTCCAGTGGAGTTCGGTGGTATAGTCGAAGGCGACGTGGGTGCCTGTGGCAAAGACGGGGTCCAGGGTGTGGCCAGCGGCGTGGGTGGGTGCGGTGACGAGTTGTCTGAGGCTGAGGTTGGCGAGGTTAGCGATCAGGGTGGCGGAGTTGGCGTCATTGTTGTTCTCGAGGTGGAAATTTATGTCCCCGAGGAGGATGTAGTCAGGGTGGCGGAGTTGGCGTCATTATTGTTCTCGAGGTAGAAATTTAGGTCCTCAAGGAGGATGTAGTCCAAGGAGGGGGGGGTGGGTGCTGGCGAGGTCGGCGATGGAGTCGCTGAATTGAGCTCGGGGTCGGGGGGTCTGTAGATGAGTGTTCCTCTGAGGGTGGTGTTGGGGTCGGTGTGGATCCGAAAGTGCAGGTGTTCGGCAGTGTTGAGGGTGTCATCTGCGTGGGTGGCGACCTTGAAGGTGGACTTGTGGACGATGGCTATTCCTTCTCCGGTTCCGTTGGTGCGATCCCTGCGGGTGATCTTGTAGCCATCCGGGATGGCTATGGCGATGTCGGGCGCCGAGGAGTCGTTCCACCAGGTCTTGGTCAGGAAGGCCACATAGGGGCGGAGATGTCAAGCGGATCCCAGAGCTCGACGGCGTGTTTGCGTGCGAAGCGGGTGTTGAGAAGTATGCATGTGAGGTGGTTGGGTCCAGTCCTTGAACGTTTGGTGGTTCTGTCGCAGGTAAAGCTGCAGGTGTGGTAGGAGAAAGGTCCGTGAGTCTGTTTCGGGGCAGCTTTAAAGCAGGTGTGGTTTAGGCGATGTTCAGTGCGTGGAGGGTGCTGGCGTCGTAGCGGAGTCTGGTGTTGTGGCATTTGCGGGGACCAGGGGTTCTGGCGCTGGGGGCGGTCCAGGCGCGGATGGGCCCGGAAGGGTGCAGACGGGCTTGTCTTTGGCGCGCCAGCGGCACGCCCGCTGCACACACCCGCTGCGCGGCCTCCATAAGAGCGGGATAGGGAGGGAGGAGTAGCTTGGAGGAGGGAGCGTAGTGGCCAATGGGGAGCAGGGGGGCAGGGCCGCAGGGGTGCAGCGGCGGGAAGGATCAGGAAACGGCAACAAAGCAGGCGAGCGGCAGGGAGAAGGCCCGAAGCAGTTGGCGGCAGTGTGGTGGCGTGGGGAGCGACCTGCCTGCGAGCAGGGTCAGAGTTCGCTCCCCACGCCACCACACGGTGGGTGTGAAGACAATTGACCTTGGCAAGGAAACTGCTCAGGGTGGGCAGGACTGAATATGCCTTACTAAACACAAAAAAAATATATTACGCCGGAGGCAACAAAGCTGGGATACTTCTGGCAAACAAGTTGTAGATACTTTTGGTACACAAGTTGAGGGTCCGGAATCACAAAAGCAGGTTTCAAGAGATACAAACAGAGGATGGATGCAGTATACACTACCATTAGGAGATCTAAAAAGCCTTTGAGCATTTTTATGCTGAACTCTGCACTGTGCAAGACACAGCATACCTAGAAAACAATAAATATCTCTCTGCCCGTGGTCCTACTCCCCGCTGCCTCTGGACACATTCTTACTAGATGTGTGAGAATTAAACAAGGACCCCCTGGGTAGTAAGGTACGGTTTCATTGTTCTTTTCTCTGTATAGTTTAGACTAATTGTTCACTAACTCTTGCTGACGGCCTATGTTGTTTTTCTCATATTCACATTCTTACTAGAAGCAGGCCTGGATGGAGTTCTATCTAGCATAACACAAATACAATCTGGTGTGGACCAGTTCATGCCCAGTGTTTGACCTGTTCCTTTTGGCAGGTTCACCCTGAAATAATTGCTTTTTCCTAGCCTATTTCTGTAACCTGGTGTTGGTGATTTTAGGCCTCTGGGCACTTTTTCATTGTGGTTCAGTGTAAAGTGCGTGCGCTCTCTGTGCATGTGTGGTGAGAATTACTTGCCCTCCCATAGGAATACATGGGGAATATGTGTGACCATGGTAGTTCCTGATATGTGGGGTGTGCAGGGTCGAGTTTGGTATGTGCGAACTCGTGAGACTTAATGCTGTGCGATGATGTGTGCGGCATAAATGTGTCTAGTGTGAAAGTGCCACTTCTAGAAGTTGGCATGTCTGTGTAATTTATGTGAATTGGCTGTCTGGCTTGTGATTGGCTGGAGCTGGCTGGTGTTCCTGGCTCCAGGAGTCAGGATGGGTCGGCCCCAGTGGTGAATGGAGAGCTATGCATGTTGATGGCTGGGGAGGAGTGCACCTGGGACCTGAATAGGGCTGGGCTTTCCCTCCGCTATGCTGGCTCCGCCCCCTGTGGTGCGACTGATGACCCTAGCTTGGCCAGCGAATGGGGAGAGGGGCTGAGCAACAGAGTGCTCCAAAACCAGCTGCTTCTGGTTTTTCCCCCCAACCTGCAGACACAGACAAAGGATTTTTGCTGTATAAAAAGGGGGCTGTGACCCCATGAAAGTGAACTTGTTTCCTGACTTGAATCTATCAGGGGCGTGCTGCTGCTGGGGCCCAGGGGAAGGCTTGCCTCCCTGGGCCCTGCCCAGCACCTGGATCCTGGAGGAATTTCCTTGTTGGGAGCTGTTTGCTCCACCTTGCCTCCAGGATCTTCTCTTTGGGACCCATTTGCTTTGGAACCATTGCTGCTAGGACCCTTGTTGCTTCAGGGGTCATTCCTGGGGAATTTGGGGTTTTAGTTCCCCCCAGCACCTTGTGAGCACTTTCTTTTTACTTGTTGGCAGAGCGCTGTCGTTATCCTTGAAGGAAACGCTCCTGCCTGTCCCTCGCATCGCCGGGCTGCAATTCCCTTCCTGGGGATTCCCTATGCCTTTTTGCTTATTGCGGGTACCACCCCGCTGATTGTGAGATTTTACATTGCAGGTGCCCACCCTGTTTCATGTCTGCTTATTTAATTAAGCCTAGAGCGGGTGCCCACCCCGCTTAATTGCCCAGCCTGTGTGATTTAAACTTGCACGGGTGCCCACCCCGTGTCTCACCACCGTAGCCCGAGTGCGCGAGAGAACTGCCCCCGGGCCGCTGCCTAGCGCGACCCAGAAGTTGAAGACGTGGGCAAGGCCTGCCCGATTCTTTTGCCGCTTCCCCCTGGGGAAGCCGTCCCGCGCCATGCTGGTACGGGAGACCAGAGAGGCAGCCCGCGGGTCGAGGTTGCCACGCCAGGAGTGAGGCAGAGCTCCCCCGAGATCGAGGGAGAGCCCTGCTGTGGCAGTGAGGCATTCTTGCGGCACCGGGGGCCCGAGGCACGTTGTCGGTGCTTGGCCCCTGCCGCATGTTGGAAGTGCAGATGTACAGGTGAGAAGAGAGGCCAACCAGCAGGAAGCTACAGTGAGCGGGGGTTCCACGTTATTTAGTACCTTTCGCAGCCCAGCACCATTGTTGCCTTCGAGTGGCCCCGTCTTGCAGCGGGCTGTTCCAACGAGGAAGGCATGCTTTTGGTCCCGGAGCCAGCCTGCTCTACGTGCCCATTGCCCACCAGTGGTTGCGGGCATAATTTCTTAAGAGAGCCTCGTGGGCACATTTATTTAAAACGGCAGCTGGTCGCTCACCCGAATTTAAGGACCATCATTGACTAAAGGCCATAAGTGTTAAAAGGGCACCTCGTGGCATACTTCTCTTTTTGAGCCCGTGTACTCCCTAGGGCAGAGTCATGCAAGAGCCCCAGTAGTGCCCGCGAGGCTCCCAGGGGCAATGTTGTGTCTAGAGCCCCGTGTGGCTCCAACGCTTTAGGGGGCATGTTTGTGTAAAGAGCCTATGTGGCTCCAGCCTGGCCTTATTTGTTCAAAGCGCCTGCGCACTTCCTATACTGCGCCTAGGTAGTTTAGGGGCCGAGGTCCCCAAGGCAATGTTTATTTACAGAGCCTGCGGGGTTCCAGTGTTTGGGGGCATGCTTACTTTAGGAGCCAGAGAGCTCCAATTGGCACAGCTGATTTCAGAGCCTAGAGGGCTCCAACGCTGTGTACTCTAGTTATTTTCAGAGCCTAGAGGACTCCCCAATGTTTGGCGCAGTTTTGTCCTGAGGGGCTAGTGAGAGCCCCAATCACAGTTTGAGTTTACAGCTGCCCAGCAAGTAGTGGGCAGCTGCACCGTTTAGGCTTTTATTTCTTTTAGGGGGACCTGTTCTTTGTGAATCCAGGAGTGAGTCACACTCCCTTTGCCCCAACCTTGGCCTTTCACAGCTGCGCAGCACTTAGTGCCAGCTGCAGCGTTTAGGCCCTGCTCTTGTCCTCAGCTGCCCAGCAAGTAGTGGGCAGCTGCAACGTTTAGGTTAGTACCGGTGGCGCACCCCTGACTGGCGCTGTGTTGGCAGCGCGCCCTGACATTCTGGACACAGGGCATTTAAGCCCCTTTTCAGATGGCCAGTAGGCCAGGGGGGCTGGTATGTGGATAGGGCGCAAGGCCCTAATGTGATTTTTGCACAATGTGATTACTTAATATGGTTGTGATGATAATTGCCTAAGGTGATTTATGTGCTAAAGGTGATATGTGCTTTAATGTGGTGCTAGGAAATGTAATGCATCTAGTATGTTTTACGCACCCTGTCTTGATACCTCTAGAGATGGTTTTACCTATGGAGGTTGGTGTTAGTGAGAGTTTACTTCACTGTGAGTTACGCCCTTAAATGTGAGTTATTCTTAGGGGGTAGGGTCTAATGTGTTTAGACTAGTGAAGAGATTGCCTACAGTATTTATACTAGTTACGCCTAATGTGATTTAGGCGTAATTTTCAATGCCATTGTGCCTGTGATACCTATAGATGTGCTTTCATGCTTAGGAGGTTGTTTTGCCTAGTATAGTTTATACTAGAGAGGTTATGTGTCCATGCGTGATCTATGCCTATGGTTATTAGTATTGCGTAGTGTGTACCTCCCTGTTACCAGTGGTTACTGGTTGTGGTCTATAATTGTTATTTTGTGCTACACTTATTCTATGTTCTAGAAGCGCTCTTTCTGCTAAGTGTTGATTCTGACAGTGGCCCATGTGGCCCTGTCCTGTTGTAAATAATCCCTTGTGAATATTGCCTGTGCCAGTTGGCACAATGTATATTGTGTGATTACTATCTGATGTGTTTTGACAATACAAAAGTTATTTTTATATAACCTTGTGTGGAGTTCCTTTTGTGGTGTGCCTAGGATGTTGCTGCTGTTGTGTCCATGCGCAAATGCTTCACACATTGCCTCCGGGATAAGCCTGTCTGCTCGTGCCAAGCTACCAAGGGGGTGAGCAGGGGTTATCTTGGCGTGTGACTCCCCTTGCCCTGACTAGAATGGTGGTTTCTGCCTGGCTTTGGCGCAAGCCTTAGCCAACCAGAAATCCCAGTTCTAACACCCAGTTTTTATAAAACTTTCAGCACCGAATTGCAACCTCATCTCCATACTGTTTGGGACAGGTTTGGTGCCATGCTTTCAAAAATGGGTAAATTGCAGCAATACCAATCACACAACGAGGGTAAGAGTTAACGGCCTATCCTCACAGGCCTTTATCATAGCCAGGGGCACACAACAAGGCTGTCCTCTCTCCATACTCCTGTTTATGCAGGCACTTGCTGACCTCATCCAGGCAAATGGACAGATCAGAGGCATAACTATCAGCTGTTGAGAGTGCAAAATAGCCTTATTCATCTATGATGCCATGGTGGTAATCACACAGCCTCACTCCTCCCTGCCAGCCCTGTTGAGACATTCAGCTCCTTATATACTTCAAAATAAATATCCAGAAATCACAGGCCCTTAATATCATGGTATGCACTCAGATCAGGAGCGGCCTGTGCAGGTAAGAGTGGTGTCAAATGCAAAAACCACAGTTGATGGACAGAATGCAAAACAATGTCATACATTCACCCCAGTACAGAGATCTGGGCCTAAATCCAACGTTTTTGCACTCCACACCACCCCAGTTCAGACATGGCCATATGCAAATCAGTCTGACTCTGTGCCTCATGGGAACAGTCCAGCCCGAACTGCCAAGCCATGCCTTCCCTGGACCGGAAACAAGCTTCCGAGGACCGGTTTCTGGCATTCCAGCCGTCTTCAGCCTGGCTTGCTTGAATCCAGTGGTGTGGAGTGCATGGGACTCACGTCTGAGCATACCCATCCCACTCGGGGTGACAAATGCAAAAACCACAGTTGATGGACAGAATGCAGAACAACGTCATACATTCACCCCAGTACAGAGATCTGGGCCTAAATCCATTGTTTTTTTGCACTCACCACCCCAGTTCAGACATGGCCATATGCAAATCAGTCTGACCCTGTGTCTCATGTGAACAGTCCAGGTAAGAGTGTTGGAGCAGTAGGGGGTGTTGGGGAATCAACAGTCAATGTAAAATAAAATTGAAAAAAAAAGAAAATCACTTACCTTATGCTCGCCACATTGCTGACTCAGCGATGTGGCAAGTGTAAGATAAGTGTTTTTTTATTTTTTTATTTTATTTTCCTGGTGACCCCAACTGTTGGAGCACAATAATTTAAGAACACAAGGGTGGGGTGCACCCCTCCCAGAGCCCCATAGGCCTCGGGACCCCTTCCCCTGAGGTTAAAATTTTAACAAAGGAGGCACATGCTACCCCCTTCCCAAGCCAGAATAGGCACCAGAGAATCCAATAATTTATTTAAAAAAGAGTATTCCAGGAGATTTACATATATTTTTTGTTTTTGTTGATTGTTGGACCTAGCCCACTGCAGAGCCTGTGTGTGCTACTTTAAACTACCATGTTAACCTGGCAAGTTAACCCTCTTAAATGTTCAACAAATGTTATGGAATGCACACCATTCTTATCACAATTTATCCATGTCTTCTTTGTCCAAGATAATCATCCAAGAGTGCGTGCTAACTGGGCACGTGCCTTCCCCCGGTTGCACACTAATAATAAACCTTGCTGTGTGGGGCGACATTTCACCCCTAACCCAGTCGCACATCCAAATAGTAGGTTGACAATAATGCTTCCATTAAATCATTAATTTTACTCCATTTACTCAGTGCTTTGTTCCAATTTCCAATGTTCAAAGTAACCATAGCCAATTCAAACCTAACAACGGTTTGCAACTAGCGAAATATAGAGAAAATTTTTAAATTGCCAGCATTTCCACATGTATGGCGAAACGGAATGTCCAAAGAGCAAGTTTTTGTCACAATCACATAAAAAATCGCCAAGGCATTCATATTTTGCGCCTTTGTACCATTGTTTGTTAACATATGTTTAATAATTCGTAACGCAGCAAGCTCATGGAATGGTATTTCTGTCAATTGACTCCGGTTACTTTTGTCACGGGAACCCATTGGGTAATGGGAGTTGTAGTTCATGAAACCGGTTTGGTTTTAGGTAGTGTCAGGTGGTCAATTAGAAAGCATTAATGAGGGAGGGATCTGGGCATTGGTTTGTGGTTTAAAACGGGTGGTTATGTGGGGGACGAAACACTTTCACAGAAATGGATGTCGAGAAGAAAGCGTGATGTAGTTTTCGCAGGTATATGAAGATCTGTGGTCGAGGCGGTTGGAGGATGTTGAAAACGGGTTACACTTAAAGAGGTTTGAGTGTGGTAGTAGGGGGAGCTTGGAGAGTATGAACATGAGAAGTTTGGCGTGTGTGAAAATGAAAAACATATGAATTGGGGAACCAGAGATGAGTGGGGGTGAATGTAGTACTAGCATGATTGAGTTTAGGTGAATTAAGTTTGTAAGAAAGAGGGGTTTGACCTGTGAGTTTTGAGCTAACAGCGAGAAGTGTGGAAGCCGGTGGGGAGAGGGAATGGATAAAGAATCACAGGGTAGGGAAGGGGTGTAATCAGATTAGTTTGGTACTTGGGGGATTTATTCTTGGTTACGGAAAGAATAAAGGCATTGATTTAGCATTGTATTTAGGTTGGATTAATGCAAAATGGATAGCTTGAATTATTATATATGTTGAATGAAGGACAATGTAGTAATGGTGTTTTTTTTTATATTTGCAGTTTCCCCTGAAGAAGGGAATGTTCAGCCCAAAATGTATTGGGTTGAAATAAAGACTACTGCTTTGGATGAATCATGCATTTTTATTGTGTTCTTGATAGAGGTCTGGATGGGCAAATCTTGAGCATTGGAAGCTTTGAAAAAGCATGACACCTTACATGTGGCTTAAACAAGAAAGAACATATAAAGAAACAATTGGAACAAAGCGCTGAGTAAATTGAGTAAAATTAATGATTTAATGGAAGCATTATTGTAAACCTACTATTTGGCTGTGTGACTGGGTTTGGGTGAAATGTCGCCCCACACAGCAAAGTTAACCCTCTTGCCAGGCCAAAACCGGCTTTTTTTAAACATATACGTCACCCCTAAGGTATGCCCTGGGCCGCCTAACATCTGAGTGCAGTGTATTTAAAAAAATTGGACATGGACTTTTCATTTTTACATGGTAGTAGAAAACTCTTAAAATTCGGTCTTCACTACTGCAAGGCTTATTTCTCCCATAAGTTAAAATTGGAATTACCTTATCACACTTTAGAAGTGTAATTTCCAATTGAGAAAAGATAGACTTCTCAAGTTTGGTGACTCTGGGGTCACTATTTAAAATCATAACTTATAGTAAGTTGGATTTCAAGTTGTTAGTCTGAACAGTCCCCTTTTAGAAAGTTGCATAAAGGGGGTAGGCCCAAAATACAGTAGCTAGATAGGGCCTAGTCAAAGTAGCACAACGAGGACCCTAGCTACCACTTTATGTGCTGTTATCTACTTAAACAGACAAAGGGCCAATATATAATTTCATTGGTCCTGGTTATTTGTTCAACCATTACTTCATCATTTCATTGTTTAATTTTTTTCATTTCATGCAAGTCTAAAATAGAAAAAACACTGTTTGTTTCAGACAAATGCAAGACAATAAGTTGTGAACAATTATGACAGCACACTATACACACATGTTACAAATAATGCATACAGATAATTTCAAAATAATGTGACACAATAATACACCAGTCAGTTGTTTTGAGAACATCATACATAAAGCAATCCCATTGTGTGTAGTTCATATTGCCCTTAGAGGAATGCTAGCCCTTGGGAACAAACATAAGGACAGCTGGGGTTAAGTCAACACTAAATATCCCTCAACGCTGCTTGTATTAATAAGTTGTCAATTCCTCAATGGAAGTAAAAATGCTGACACATTTCAAGTCCCAGTGACACTCATGGGACTGTCTTCAGGGCTTTGACTAGGTGTAATCTAAATGATAATGGGCACATTTGCTATTATATACATGCTGTTACCCTTTTCCAATGTCTCCTGTGTGGGTTTATCATAAATACAATAGCGTACCTGATTAGTTTGGGCTCTTTTGCTACTGAACTGACAAATTCTTCATCTCTGATATTTTAAAGGTAAATCCCTTGACAATTTGGCCAGCACACTATAACGGGTGAAAAAGAATCATTAAGCATCTAATTGTTTTTTAGGGAAAGCCTCAAAAGTAATTTTTACATCCGTGCTGCATATTACTTAAATCAGCCTGTGTATCTTTATTCCTTCGTACAAGGGCCTCACGATGCGACGGCAGGGGCTGCGAGGGCGACACGCTTCTTCTTTGCTGCGAGACGCTTCCAGCTCCTTGCGACACGCAGTCCCTCAGAAGATCCAAAACAGCAGCAGGCACTTCCAAATAACTCTTGGGGAGCTGGGAGTTGAAGTCTGTTTTCCCTGAGACTTTAACAGGAGACAAGCTCTTCTCTCTAGCCCTTGGAGATCCTTCACAAGTGGAATAACGCACACAAAGTTTCTTTCTTTGACAGTCAGGCAACCACTGCAGGCCAATCCCCCAAGCAGCACTTCAGCTTAGGGATAGTCTCTCCTCAGTTTCTTCTGGTTCCTCTCCTGAGCAATGGGGTTCTTTGTGTTGTCCAAAAGTGATCTAAGTGTCTGGGGTTTAGGTCCCCTTTTTTATACTACTTTTCTCTTTGTTCTCTGAAAGCAGAGAGGCCTTTGCCTAGTCCAAACCAGTTTTGGTCATTCCAGGAGCACTCTGTTGACAGGACTCCTTCTTTCCTTTCACAGTGCAGGGCAGAGATATCAGATGCACCACAGGAGGTGGAGCCAACATTGTGGAGGGAAGGCACAACCCTATTCAGGTCTCAGGTGCAACTTCTCCATCCCTCCCATCTAGATGCAGATCTCTCTATTCACCACTGGGCTGACTCACAATGTCTCCTGGAATCCCTCACCCCGTCACTCAAACTCCAGACAAGGAATACACAACCTAGCAAAGGCAGGCTTGGTTAGTTAGACAAGAAAATACCTACTTTCTAAAAGTGGTATTTTCAAACACAGAATGTTAAAATCAACTTCACTAAAAGATGTGCTTTATCATTCTGAGTTCAGGCATACTAAACTCGAATTTCTACCATGTGTCCTGAGTCAGTTAGGATTATTAAATGTAATAATCTAACTGCCCATTCTGGCCTATGGGAAACAGGTAGCCTTGCAATAGTGAAAAACGAAAATGGCTGTAATTAACAATTAGGACATGCCACACAAATCAGAGCTTGTCCTACCTTATACTTACATTGCATCCTGCCCTTGGGCCTACCATAGGGGTGTCTGCTATGAAGAACAGGGAGGGTTTAGGGACTGGCAAGTGGGTGCATGTGCCCAGTTAACATTGAAGTACCAGACTGCACACAGGCTCTGCAATGGCAGACCTGAGACACACTTTTACAGGCTGGTTCTGTAGATGGCACTACCAGTGCTGTAAGCCCTCTAGCAGCATTTGGTTTACAAGCCCTGGGCACACTCAGTGCACTGTACTAGGGTCTGATCAGTAAACCAAATCCGCCAATCATGGAATCACTAATGCATACATCAATTTACAATAGTGAGAGCATGTGCACTTAAGCACTGATCAGCTGTGGTAAAGTGCCCAGAGTCATAAAACCAACAAAAACAGGTCAGACAAAATTCAGGAGGAAGGCTAAAAGTTTAGGGATAACCCTGAAAAAAGGGCCAAGTCCAACACCCTGGTTTGTGCTATTTGTTACTAAGCGCTACAAAACTGTTTATTCTTAAAAAAAAACATTTCTTGCCTTCCACTTATTGGATTTTTGTCATTTTGGTCTTGTTTTGCTCATACAAATATTCTCCTTTTTCTGAACTGGTGTGGACCCTTTTGTGATCTTTGCACTGTGTTATTGTGTGCACCATTTGTTACACATTGCTTCTTAAGTTAAGCCTGACTGCTCTATGCCAAGCTACCAGAGGTTGAGGACAGGTTAATTTATGGTGTGTATCTGACTTCCCCTGACTAGGATTGTGGACCCTACTTGGAGAGAGTGCATACCTTTGCCAGCTAGATTCCCAATTTCTAACAGTGATGTCCCTAGAAAGGGCAGTGGCAGCCCCAATTCTTTTCAAATCTTATGGTTGTTTTTATGATTACATTTCTTGGGCTGAAAAATTCTAAAAGATAGACTCAAAGACGTTTTTGTTTTATTTATTTATTTAAAAAATAGCAATATGCCTCTGACTATTAATTGTCAAATTTTTCATCTTCAAAGTGTAATAATGAAAAGTATGCAACAAGAGACACAGACACATTTTTAATAAAACGTTATTAAACTTTTTTAGTAATCAATATTGAAAAATATTGCCTTGTGTCAATTACTGAAATATCCATTTGATTAAAATTATTGGTGATTTTATAGAAAGATGATCGATCTGCTTCATACATATATTGATATGCTTAGCCTTTAATTAAGCCAATAGGTCACTTTTTATATTTTGGTGTTGCAGAAGGCCATTCTTGGCTGACCAGAGGCCACACTGTGCACGCAGGGGTTGGGTCCCTCTGGCCAAATCCCTGCCATGCACAGCCAAAGGACATAGGTTGCCGGGGTTTGGATGACTGCAACCCTCTTCTGCGCACACCCAAAGATCATGTGTGGTGGGGGTTGATTGCCCGTGAGGAGTTGAATGCAGGGCCTGGCCACAGGACAGTCCCTGAGGCCAAAACCGCACCGCGTACAGCAAAAGGGACTGAGGGGTAGGGGGTTGGCTTTATGTATGGTATTAAAATATTACTTTACCTTATAAAAAAAACATCAAATTCACTGAAAAACAAAAGTTAAAGTGGTGTTATAGGTAGGTGAAAATATCAATTAAAACCTACCATTTTAAATATACAAAACCACTGAAATTCACCAGTTATAATTATCTCTAGTCACTGCAACTTGAACCCTGAGGCAACTATTACTTGCACCGTCGTCATGCACTCCTAATTACCACACATATTGCAACATTTGTGACATCATTGATAATGTCACTTCAACGTTTTCATTGAAATTATTGATGACAAAACTGTGCATGGTGGATTGCGAGTTATAGTTACCTTAGGGCACGAGTTATAGTGACTTGAGAGAAGATAGGTAATAAACCAGTGAGAGGAATGGGGAAGTTTTACAGGAGTAAATGTTTACCGGTAGCTCTGTGTGGCTCACTGCTGCGGTGTGAAAAAAAATGTATTCTATTACAAGCACAAGAAAATTATTTTTTATGAAGACTCTTGGGTGTGGCCAGCTCAACTTCTACTTCAATAGTACATTTAGACTTGGGTATGGCATATATTGAAGAGACCATTCAATTAAGTATTTAGAAAAAATGGTATGGCATTTAGTCAAAGGATGGCACTAGGTTTTCTTGGGAGGTTATCAAGAATTGTTTAGGTCTGGATTATTCTGACAAAATTCCATTGCTAATTGTCAAAAAGGTGAGATCCTTACCACATGAACTAGAAGAGAAACTGAATTCTTTTGGAGCCCCATGGTATACTGAAATATAGTAAAAAAGAAATTAAAAATACCCTTTTGTATAAAAGTAATACTGAAGAGAGTATCAAGAAAAGTCCAAAACAACAGTTACCAGATGTTAGAAATTTGGTTTCTGGTTGGCTAGGGTATGCACCTAAGCCAGGCAGAACTCACCACTCTAGTCAAAGTAAGGGAGTTAGACACACAAGATAACCCAGGCTCACCCCCTTGGTATCTTGTTAGAGCAGTCAGGCTTATCCCAGAGGCAATGTGTAATCATTTGTGCAACACACACTCACCGGTGACACACTAGGCACACCACAAAAGAGACTCCACACAAGGTTTTACAAAAATATCCTTTGTAATATACATAAAATACTTTAGCCCATAATCATATAAATCACTGTGCCACTAGGGATGTGTCATGACGTCACATAGATCATAAAATCACTTTGTCAACCAGGTAATTGTCATAACCTCACATGTTAGTGCAATCAAGTAAATACTGATAGGTTGCACATATCACACAAAAAAACCATCACTGCACATATGGTGAATACTGAAGAAATGCCTGTTATCCTGACAAATGCAAGGCATTTTATGACACTGGGATCATACATCATGTGCCTTCATATGCACATCACTGTATATTACATAAACAACACCTAGGGCAGCACCTGCGTTCCTATTATCGGGTATCTGGTGCCCGTGTTTCCTCCAAGTATGCTCCTGGACCGCCTGCCCACCTACAACAGGAAATACGGTAATTTGCCTTCCACAATGGGCACACGGGTGCCAGTAAATGGTGGCTACTTGGGACAGAGAAAAGCAGTTTGGCTCCTCAGCCCTCCTCCTGGTATGCTGTAAGGGTAGGGGGCTGGCACCTATGCTCCAGGAAGCATGGGAGACCTCACTTGGTCCCCCCCAAGCGTAGCTTGGTAAGTGCAGCTGCCCGCGAGTGCACGGTACCGCGACTGCCAGCCCCAGCGATGCTGAAATGAGGTTGAAGACGGAAGGAGCGTTGGGTTCCAGGCAGAAAACCACTGCCTCGCTGGGAGGCCTCCTTCAGGTCTGTGAGGCAGGAGACCTGAGGCATTGGCTCCTTCTAGGGGAGCATGATTCAGCGGTCCTGTGTGACTGGTGTGGTAGCTGAGGGTCCTGCTTTTAAATCACAGACAACGCACTTCTCTATTGCAGTCTGACTCCTGTGGTGCTGGGCCAGCCACCAATATTCCACCGTTGCTTAAGGTTTCGTAAGCAGTTGCCGGGCAATGCCGGGGGGCTCTTCATGCAGGCTGTGACTTTGCTAGCAGGCCTTCTCAGCTTGCGGTTTTGCTCCACAGCAGGTGGGGCTTGGTTTAGAGCCGGGGTAGCACTAAGGGTGAGCCCACAGACAGCCCATTAGGCTTTCAGTGCCTGAAAAGGCCTTGAACATGGATTTCAGCCCCTTTAACTGTAAAGTGGATTCTTCCACTGCCATAAAGCACAGCAAGGTTTTCAGGACTTAACCACATGGCTGCTGGGCGTTTTCCCCCTCCTGTGCTGGAAATTGCCATTTTAGTGGCACCATGACGAGCTCAGCTCGTCATCAGCACACGACACCCGTGGGTGATGACGAGCTGAGCTCGTCATAAGCATCGAAAGGGTTAATCAAAAGATGAAGCACTCCACCGTGTGCTCGACTTTGCAGGGACCAGGGGCATAACAGAACTCCTGGGAGAACACTGGGGGCACACCAGCAGGGTGCAGACAGACAGGACCGCACAAGGGTCCTAAGAGCAAAGTAGCAGTCCATATTTCAATCCCACAGGCAGCAGGTCAGTACTCCTGAGTAATCAAGTCCCAAAACAGTTCCTCCTGGCAGTCCAGCAGTCCTCTGGTAGCACGTAGAGCCAGCAGCATCTAGTTAAAAGTCCTACACAGTGTATAACATAATTGGGTCACAGCTCCTGTACTTAAACTCCAAAAGTCTTTGTTTTGGGTGCACTTCAAACAACTTCAGAAATGCACAGCACCCCCATTCAATCCCCAGCCGTGGCTCCAGGCACACTACAGGGGGGCAGAGACAGCATTGTGAAATGTAGGCACAGCACTATTCAGGTGCAGGTGACAACTCCTCTCACCACTTTAAATGCAGACTATGCCTATTCAGCCCTACTATGAGTAACTCATGACAGGCAGGACACGCCTCAACCCCCCCCCCCCCCCCCCCCTTGTGACTGCCTAGAGTGAATGCACATCCCGGGCTCCTTTCTGTCTAAACCAGACATTGAAAACACAACCAGGCAGGGCACAAAGAGTCATATGCACAATCTGAAATACCCACTTCTAAAAGTGGCATTTCTAAAATAGTAATAACAAATCTGATTTCCCCAATAAGCAGGATTTATCACTGCTATTTCAAACATGGTCACGCTGCCCCTGTCATATAAGAAATTACCACTGAAACACATATAAGGGAATTCAATGCAAACCTATGAGTGGAGCAGCCTCACAGCAGTGAGAAACCAGGACATGCCACACAACAAGGGCGCATGTTCTACCTTTTACCTCCACAGCACCCTGCCCATAGGGCTACCTAGGGCCCACCTTAGGGGTGATCTATATGTAGAAAAACTGGAGTTTCAGAGGGCAAACCACATTAAATGCCACGTCACTGCAGCAGTAAGCCGTGAAGGCAGGCCCCGCACAGCAGAGGCCTCAGACAGGTTTCAAAGACTACTTTAGTGGGTGGCAAAAGCAGCACCGCAAGCCCACTAGTGGTATTTAATGTACAGGCCATGGATATATACCAAGGTAAATTAAGTATGCCAAACAGATGTAGACCAATATTACCAAGTTTACAAGAGAAAGCACATGCACTTTAGCACTAAACAGCAGTGGTAAAATGCCCAGAGTCATAAAATCAACAAAAACAGGTCCTAAAAAATGCAGGAGGATGGCAAAAAGTTCTGGGTTAACCCTGCAAAAAGGGCCAGTTCCAACACCAGATATCTCCTAGGATAAAGGGTATAGGGGATACAAGACTATCTGATTAGAGTAAATAATGTTCATGATAGATTTCTGCTACCCAGATTATGCCTCAACACAATTAATTTTTTTGTGGTTTTCCCAAGAACTGATTTATGCCTCAAAACCTACCATGAGGCCCCTGCAATGGTAATGCAATACAATCAACGTTGCACTTTATGCTTTTTTGCTAATTGTACTGTGATATCAAAAAAATGAACTTCACCCACTTTTTTGTCCTAGGGCATATGTTATTATGAGGTGGCATTTACTTATCTTAAACAAATACCAAATGTCCATGTGTGCTTTGCCATCCTTAATTTTATTAAAATTGCTTTACGCAGAAGAAAATCATTGATTTTCCTAGATGATCACAGGTTTGATTAAATTAAAAGTGGGACTATATTTTTAGCTGAGATTGCTCCACATATGCAACACATTTTAAGATGTTAATTTATTTATACTGTGTCGTCTTTTTACTGTAGGTAATTTATTGTAATTTACCTTTGGTATGATTTTGGAAGTGTTACCCACTTTTTTATAGTTTACATTTTTTTTGCAGAGTATTATATAGCGCAAACTTGACCAGAAGGTATCTGGTATCAGAGTGCTTTACATAGCACCAGTTGAGTTACATGAGGACACATTCATGTTTTACTTTTTTATTGTTAGGCAGTGGGAGATTAATGCCCACATGCATCAAACTGAAATGCATTCGCAAACGGTGCGAATCACAAAATTCGGCCGTTTGCGAATGCAATTTATTGATTTGGGATGCATTAAGCTTTTTTGCTTTTTTCGCAATTTAAGAAATCGCAATTTATTTGCGATTTCTTAAATTGCAATTGCATTTAAGAAATCGCAATTTTGCGATTTCTTAAATGCAATGCATGATTTTTTTTAAATTGATAAATCGCAAATAGGAAGTGGTAAATTAACATGAAGTTAAACTTCATGGTAATTTGCGATAACTTTCAAAAATGCACAAAAGTGCATTTTTGAAAGTTTCATTTTACACACACACATGCCCTTGGGGCATGTGTGTGTGTAAAAAGTACTTGAAGGTACATTTCAGTGGTGCAGGACCCCCTCCTGCACCCTTAAAATTGCATTCTCATTTTGCAATTCCTTAATTGCGAATCGCAAAATGAGAATGCCTTCACATTCATTCCTATGGGCCTCCAGGCCCATAGGAATCAATGAAAAGGGATTCCTTAATTGCGATTCGCAAATTGTGAATCGCAATTAAGGAAAATTAAGAAATCTCAAAAAAAATTGTGATTTCTTAATGTATAGCTGTTTGCGAATTCTTAATTGGGATTCCTTAATTTCTGCAATTTAGAATTCGCAAACGGGAACATTGATGCATGTGGCCGTAAGTGATTTGCCCAGAATCACAGGATGCTCAGCGTCATTGCTGAGACTGGAACCCGGTTCCCCAGAATAGAAACAGACCGCCCTGGCTGTTAGGCCAACTCCTCTTCTTTTATGAATTTGTTAATAAATTTGAATAAAGATTTACTTTACTTGACTTGAGAGAACTATAACTTGTGATAACTGATGAATTTCAGTGGTTTTGTATAAAACGGCATATTTTAAGTGGCAATTTCACTATAACTATATATAATATTAATAAAGTATGAAAGCACATCTTTCCTTCTTTATTGGCCAAATCAAAATAGTATTCCTGGAAAAGTCCAGCTAGGAACATAACGATGGTCCCCACGTCTTGTTCATAAAGGTGCACCACAATTCTACATATGAAAACCACATTATGCATCACAGACTTAGCGACCCAAGGAAGATTGAGCTCCTCTGCGCGTGCCTATCACGCACAGAACTCACAACGTGCACCCTTCCTGTGTGGAGTTCGAGACATAATGTGTGCGCAAAGAGCCCGTCTGCACTGCAACAAAATGCAACGTTGCATGCTTTCTTGTTGCTTATCTCATCACGTAGTTATTGCACAAAATAAACACTTCGTAGCGAACGTATATACTGCATGTTCTGATCTCACTGTTCTTTAGCAATGTGGCATTTAAGAAATTTGGAACGCCACTTCTTAGAATGACAACTCGCAGAGGCTCGCGAGAGCATGATGTGTGATTTGTCCTCACGTTCGTAATATATTATTTACGCAGACGGCGTTAGATGAAGCCTTCAGGTATTGTTGGATAGTAGTCGAATGAAGCCTGCAGTATTGATTACCCATACCAACTGAACGCAAATAATTTATGATAACATCCACATCCCACTGGAGACAAATGGTTCTAAAGGTTAAGGAAATTATCTACTTTTGAAATAAGCTGAGCTACACATAACACAGATGAAATGGATCAATATTGAAAAAACTGGGTTGCAGGTGTGGAAAGCATACTAATTTAAATACCGTTTCCTTTAGAATAAGGGCTGCAATATGGCAAAGGATTCAGGGGCTGCGGTATGGTACATGTGAAGAACATTCTGTGCGTTTCTGAATGTAGAGACGATGATTGGATCACGGGACCTTAGACAGAAAATGGCAGTGGCTAGATTCAGCCCGTGTGATACCGAGGTGGCGATTTTATCTAGTCACTGTCAGTGGCATATCAAGGGGGGCGTGGCAGTTCGGGCTGGACTGTTCCCATTGGCCGCAGGGTCAAGACGGATTTGTATATGGCTGGGTTCAAACTGGAATGGCATGGTGGGCAAAAGAATAATGGATTTGGGCACAGATCTCTGCATTGGGTTGAATGCATGACATTGTTCTACATTCTGTCCATCAATTGTTCTTATAGCAAGGAAGGGGGCCGCCCTCCCTGGGCTGCACGAGTTTTGGGGGCGGTGGCCTCCGCACTCTTATCTGCGGCCGTCAAGGGAATCGCCAGCACACCCCCCTCCCACGCTGTTATATGCCATGCCAGCGGGCAGCAAACCCAGGGACTGCCGCAGGGGGCACATGGTCTAGATAAGCCACTGATCATTGGATAATTCGTTTTGGCTACATATTTAGCCAGTCTAATGTATCTTCATGTGCATTCAGCGACTCTAATATATGTTGATGCCCACAGGGCCGGCGCTAGGCATGGGTAGCGTGGGCAGCGGCCCAGGGCCTCGCAGCCAGGGGGCCTCGCGCTTTCAAATGCTTCAGAGTTTGGAGGCCCAGGGGGCCCAGGAGGCCCAAGGGATTTAATCAATATCTGCCTGCCTTGGCCTAATCGCTGCATCTGCATGAGGATAGCAGCGATTAGACAGGTCATTCAAGAGCCATCACCTGTGAAGTGCGCCCTGCCCCTGACGGCGCCTCACACTGAAAACAGCTCAGCTCATCCAGTACTAGGGAAAGGGAGCACAAAGTAAATGAAAGGGGTGCGAAATACGGAATCAAGTGAGAGGGGGCAGGGGGAGCAGATAGGTGTGATAGCAGCCAGAGAAGAGGTGCAGGAAGAGTAGCACAATCAGAATGTAAAATTGGCTGGACTAGGGTTTTCAGTGTGCTAGGTCCCTCAAGTCTTTACCTGGTGGTAAATTAAAATATTGAAACAGGCCCCTATCGGACCCTATATTCATGTCCTTTACTTTACCTACAAAAACAATGATCCTGTATCAGCACAATAATTGTATAACACAGTGGCCGGGTTGGACATTAGGGCAATCAGGCAGTGTGTAATGGTCCAATCTGCCAGGTTAGTATTTGACCTGTTTTTTGGGCTGTTTGTTTGCCTGCTTTATGGTCAGATGAACATGTTTTTAATGTTGATTTTCATGATATTAAAACAAACATTGCCTGAAGCAAAATCAAATTATGCAATCTCTCATACCTTACAAAAAACGTAAACAGCTTGGGCCTCATTTATGAGGCCTTGCGTCAGTTTTGCGCTGCTGATGCGTCACTTTTTGTGACGCATCGGCGGCGTAAAACATGCGCCTTGTTGCGCCATATTTAAAAAGTGACGCATCTAGGTAGATGCGTAACTTTTTAAACCCCTGCGCCACATTATACCTGCGTCAGGTATAATGTATGCAGAGGGGGCGTTCCCCCACAAAAAGCCTCGTAATAGTGACGCAGTGAAATCTATGAGATTTCATTGCGTCACTTTTAGGACGCTGTTGCGTCAAAATCTTGCGCCTGCCTTACAGCAGGCGTAAGACTGACGCAAGCCCTTTCACATGGGGCTTTCCACATGTGAAAGGACGCATTGCTGGAGTTGCGTCACTTTTGTGACACACTCCAGCAATGCGTCACTTTTGCGCTTACAGATACGTCAGAAATACTGACGTATCTGTAACTCCTTGCGACACGATGCGTCATACATTAAATATGACGCGTCATTGGTGTCGCAAGGAGTGCGCAGTGAAAAGTGACGCATCGCTGTTTTCACGCAGCGATACGTCACTTTTCATAAATAAGGCCCCATGTCTTTACAAGTTAAAAACTGCCCTAATTTTGACACTTCTCTAGCTAACTAATTCACTAATGGGGGCCACGTTTATTTTTGTGCTGGGCCTATTTCCTGACCCTATGAGGTAACTTCCTGTCAGGTTAAATCTTATGCAAATTATAGGGGCCTCGCATGTTCCTATTCTGCCCGGGGCCCCACAAATCCTAGGACCGGCCCTGGATGCCCATTAAAGTTGTTCACGTTTAGTTGATGAAGTAGGCGAAAGTGTGCAGCAAACGACATAGTCTCAAGTTAGCACTTATGGGAGTACTAGGGCAGAAAAGAGCACTCTGCCCTAAAATTAAAGTGACCCTCTTTAGTGAATGTTTACGCACATTGCACCTTAAAACAAGTGTGCCAAGTGCACTGCAAACAAAGAAATTGCGCTCTAATGCATGGAATGTGCTTCCCTGGGGGCAGCGCATTTCTGTGGAAAATGAAGCTACTGTTTTGAAGCCACTCTGTGGTTTCACAGTGCAGGGCTGCACAGTGCAGGCAGGCGCAGGCAGTGACTGCTCCTGCCTGCAAGGGGATGTCTTGGGGTCCATGAGACCCCCTCTCCCCCCTCCAGAGGGCTGCCATTAAGGGGCGCACTGACATTGTGCCACCTTTTATATGGTGCTCTGCCAGTGCACCTCCAGAGAGTTTTTTTGCCTCTGCACCTGCGTCTGTAATAGGGCACATAGGCAATAGAATTCCCTCATTTGCATAGGGCACACTCCCATGCAAATGAGGGAATGCCCAATGAAGATAGAGCTGGCGCTTCATTTGCACCAGCGCTCTCTGTATTAAAGAACGGGCTGCACAAACGTCTGCGGCCCCTTCTGCAGTACTAAAGTACCCCAGGGGCATGCAAAGCGTGCGCAAACACCCATTGCGCCCTGGGGACACTTATGTAATACGGCCCCAGTAAGCAATTAAACTAATGAAACGAATTTCGTAGCGTGCCCTGCATCGCATTTTGCGATGCTGGGCGCACAACGAAATATGTTTATTTAATTTATTTGTTTACTTACCTGCAATCATCCATATTCCGGTGTTTACCACACCCCCACCCTGCCCTTCCCCCACCCCGCCTGTCTGCCCCACGGAACTCCCTCCACGGGCCACGGCTGTTTGCAAGATGCCGGTGGCTGCATGTTTGCTGCAAACAACATTTGTGTTAAAACCGGAGAACAAAATTGACCCACCAGGTCATAAAACGGGGCACAAACCACCAAAAAATCAGGCCAAACACTGACCATATCAGACCAGTCCTTTGGACACTGTTAGGTTGCCATATAAGCCAGTGCAACTCTGTTTGCACTACACACACCATACTAAAAGTTGAAGTTACCGAATCCTCTACCTTTGCCAGATTGACAAAGCATATTATTTTTGCAAACACTTCAGTTCGGACCTTGAGACTGCAAAAATGCTTACTTCAATGTAACAATCTTGATAGCGAATTGGCTTTTGGAGGAGGAAAGTTCGAGGTGTCCCTTCTAAAACTGAATTGGTGTGACATGTAGCAATGTTTTGCAGCCATAGTCCAATCACAAAAGATTAAAAAGTTACTGACTCGTGAGCTGGAAGGATAAGTAATTAGCAAAAGGAAAGTTGTTCCCTTGAGGACCCTTACCCTTTTTTAATCCTAAAATCAGTTTGTTGGAAAGTGTTTGCAAAAATAGTGGTAGCAAATTGCGAAAAAAAAATTCAACCAGCAAATTGTACTTCTGGGCCCACATGCATCAAGGAAAAAAATCTGCCCCTTTGCATCAGTATTTTTGCATTTGGGATGCATCATCCCAAATGCAAAAATCGCAAATTGTGATGCATTTAAGGAATCGCAAATTGCGATGCATTGAATGCAATGCAAGATGCCATTTAAAATAGCGATTTTGCTATTAGGGTCCGCTAATTATCGGAAAAATATACCTGATAATAATAAGTGAAAACTGAAGTGCATTTTTCAAAAGTTACATGTTACACACACACATGCCCTAGGGCATGTGTGTGCACAACATGGCTTTGCATTACAATTTATGGGGTGCAACAGGGTGTTCTTTTGGCACCCTTGCACCCTTGAAGTTGCCTGCACCCACAGGAATGAATGGGAATTCCTTCCTGCATAGGCTTTTGCAATTCCTTATAAGCAAATCCTTATTTTTCTCTAATAACTAATCGCAAATGACATTTTTGATGCATGTGCCAGCTGGTCTTTTATCCCATTTTCCTTGATTTTTATGAATTCCTGTCCCCACCCCTCATGCACATTTGTGCTAGCTCTGCCATGCAGAATATCTATTTAATTCTACTAGGGAGACTATACAAATATTATACCTCCCCATTATGGAAAATCATTATAGTATAATATCATGCCCTACTCCAGCGTCATGCTTTGTTGTCCCATAAGCCCTTGTCTCCAACCTGTCTCCTACATGGAAGAAGTTTGAGGGGCAGCATTGACCTAATCCCCTCATATACACAGTATACGCAAAGGTCAGCCTCACCTTGGTTGCAACAGGAGATGGTCTTAGCCGATCTGTACAAATGGTAGATAACAAGCAGATGACGTACATTCAGTGTTAGTACTGGAAAAGTACAGTATGGCACCACTTGTCTGCAACATATTACCATCATTTATAGAGCCAAACCTTTGGCAGAATATATTCAGAATTCTATATTTTCATCACATAGCCTAGTACTTAGTGTGAACACAAACCCTCAATCTACTGTGGTGTGCAGGTGATGCCATTTTTCATGTTTTTTTTCATTTAGAAATATGGGCACTATTTAATTCACATGCGTCATAAAGAACATATGGGCATGTTGATTAGTGCACGTTGTGCAATAAGTGTAAAAATGTGCATTATAATATCATCTTTTACAATTTTTTTATGGAAAGGATACAATTTCTATGAAGTAATAAAAGGAACAAAAATATATTATTTACATTGGCCCACATACATCAAAGTAGATTGCATTCGCAATCGGTGCGAATCGCATACTTCACCCGTTTGCGAATGCAATCTATCTCTTTGAGATGCATGATTATTTTTGTAGTTTTTCGCATTTTAAGAAATCGCAAGTACATTTGCGATTTCTTAAATGTCTCGCAATCCATGCGAATCGCATTTTTTTGCGATTTTTTCCAATGCATCAAAAATCGCAATTTGCGATTTTACATGAAATCGCAAATTGCATTTCCAAAAATTAGAAGAAGTCTGACTTGGTGTTAAATTTTCGCAGTCATTGGGAAACTAGTTTTCTTCATGAAAACAGCTGTGTTGGGCCTGGAAGTGGAGTAGCCTTACAAAATTACTTATTTGTATTACATGAAGTAAAACAGGCTATATATCAAAAAATATGTCAAAGGCTGATGGTGTGTGACCTGACACATGCACACAATGGTGTGTTATAAATTAACATGTAACAGGAGGGATGTACTGATGTTCCTTCAAAACCCAACCCAATGTTGTTTTTGTGATATGTTGGTAGGCAAACTTGTACATATGTATTGATACATTTATGGTGCTACTACCAGAAAATCTTTTTGTGTTGGAATTGCTGATGTTAACATTTTAAAGACATTTGGGTGTGTAAGTATAGTTCTGAAACTCTCATTCATTTGCACTGCTCTTGAAAGCAGAACACATATGACAAGTGCCTTGTTGATTGGCAGCCACAGTATATAAGGCAGGTGTCTTTCAAGTTCCCTCTTTTGTTGTGCTTCACAGAACCTCCAGGAGCATTGCACAATAGCAGCACTTTTCTTTTTGGCACGCCGCCACAGATTGAGAGTAGCAGCAGGATGGAGGAGAAGGCAGATACAAGAGCGAATATTTAGAGTACGCATAACCTTGCTTGGGCAAACTGATGATGAGATTTATGATAGGTACCGGCTCACTGGTAATTTAATTTTAGATTTAATTAATGATTTAGATCCTATTTTGCAAAGGGAGACTCGCAGGACAAAAGCAATACCTACTCATGTACAAGTCCTATGCTCTCTACACCTCCTAGCTTCTGGTTCTTTTCAGGGAGTAGTAGCCATTGCTGGTGGTGTCTCCCAGAGCTCCCTTTCTAGATTTTTTAATGCTTTTTTGGATGCTATGTTGCAAAGAATAAGGAATTATATTAAGTTTCCTACTACTCAACAGGATTTGTTGAAAACCAAAGTAGATTTTTATAGTTTGGCACAATTCCCGCATGTAATAGGCTGTGTGGATGGGACATATGTACCTATATGTCCGCCCTCAGAAAATGAGTACATATTCCGTAACAGGAAATCTTTCCACTCTCTTAATATTCAAGTGATATGTAACTCAAATACCATTATCACTGAAATAGTGGCTAGTTACCCTGGCAGTGCCCATGACTCATACATCTTTAAGCACAGCGCAATACATGCAAGACTTCTTGCTGGACAGTTTGGAGATGGTTATTTGCCAGGTAAATATGAAAAATCAATTTATATTCACTTTCAAAAAGTCAAATACTTTCATTGCTTTAGAAATTACATTTATATATCTATGTATTTTTAAAAGGTGACAGTGCCTATGGTGTCCGGTCTTATATTTTGACTCCATACCTCAACCCAGCAACTAGAAAGGAGCAACATTTCAATCAAGCTCACAAATCAACTCGCAATGTCATTGAGAGGACCTTTGGTGTTTTAAAATCAAGGTTCCGCATACTGCATAAGACTGGTGGAAGTTTGCAGTATAATCCCAAAATTTGCTGTAAAATAGTTGCTGTCTGTGCAATGCTACACAACATGGCAACAGAGAGAGGCATCCATTTGGAAGAAGAAGATCTCCTACCACCAAATAACAATCAACCACAGCAACCCCCAGCCAGACAACATGGACCAGAAGCAGCAGAAGGAAGGAGAAGAAGAGCTGAGATTACACAAAATTATTTTTGAATAAGGTACAAGTCTTTATTAATGTTTTTGACAGAAATGTATTTCAACAAACATAAGATGAAGTGCTTGCAAAGTAGCTTTTTCAGCAAATAACTAAATCAAATCATGACATGTTTGTATTGAAAAAAATCTTGTAAATATGAAACTGTTGGTAAATGCAACATTCTTCAAATAGTCATGCATTTTAAAAAAATTAGAAATCATGTTACTTTTTACGCCCTCGCAGACCTAAAGCCTTCCCAGCAATTTTATCTTTCTCCATAACCATAATGCTCCCTTCTTTCACATTTCTATTACTACATCTTGTCCCTGATTTGGAACACTCTGGTGGGTCTACATTTTGTGGACCCTCAACACTGTTAACATTTGAAAATGAAATCCCTGGTGGTTCACAACTGTTTGTAGCTTGTACTAAATCATTCCCTCTCACCATTCCCCTTGAAATTTCAACCAAACATCATTTAATTTTTCATGCATGACAACATTTTGTTTGCTGATTTTTGCTGCACAATTTGAAATACGTGACAACTGTCTATTCTGACCATGTAAGCTGGTCATTAGCCTCAGGTGCCTATTCAAACTTTCCTTATGTTGCATTTTCATTACAGTGCACATTGATTCTAAAGACTTCGCAATCCTGTCAAGTTTCTCAGCAGTTGCCTCATGGCCTTTTTTTAAAGCCTCAACCATCCTATTCATAGTGCTGTGAATTCCACCTAGTTGTTTTGACATATGTCCAATTTTGCCTTTAATAATTCTGACATCTTTGCCTTGCAGGCGCTGTATCTTCAAAATTTAGTCCTCAACAACACTGCCATTGCATGACCCGTCTTCAAATGTGGCCAAGTTTGTTGTTCTGGGACGTCGTCTATAAAATTGACTTTGCCTCCTTCGCCTACTAGGCCTTGCATTGGTGACTGTTGATCTTGGTTCAGATCTTGACACAGGATTATTTTGACTGTTACCCTCCTCTGAATCAGTTTGCAATAACTGGTGTACTCTTTGCCTTTCATTCACTGGCAGATTAGCAGTGGAAGTACTTGGATTATTCCCCTCTTCATTGACATGGATTTCTAGGGTACTGAAATCCCACAAATCTTGCTCTATTAATTGTTGAAGTAATTCTGTTTGAAAAAAGGTCAAAGATATCTTTTACTTTCCAAGTTGCTTTTGAAATGTGAAAATAAAAACAAAGTTACATTATGTCTACTTGTTTCCTTGGCATGCTTTCATTAACATTGAAATTGCTCTGTGTCTCACTTAAAGTTACTGATATGTCTTTCACCCCACAACATCTTGAAAAAAACTACATTTCCCAAGATGCATTGCTTAAAGCTTGAATAGATGTGTACTCTGAAGCAGGCAACTTCATATAATGTAATGTAATTAGTAAATGGAGTTTTTAAAAACACACTTTCCCTATTTTCAATTTGCCAAAGGCCACAATTTTTTAAAAAAAAGGTTTTGTTACATTTTATATTCAGACTTACCTTCAGAAGGGGTAATGAGATCAGACGTGTCTATGTTGTGTACACCCACAACTGCCTCAGTAAAAAGTGTCCCTTCCAGAAGGTCATCCAAAGGGGTTGTAGGTATGTCTTTAGGGGGACCACCTCCAGTTTTATTTGCAGATTTTACTCTGTTCGCAATATTCTCCTTTGCGCGACTGCGCAAGTCGTACCACCTTTTTTGTAAGTTGCTGATTTCACGGTGGGCAACAACAACAGCATTCACCTTGGTTTGTATGTTGAGCCAAATATTTCTTTTAACAACATCAGGCACCTTATGTGACAACTTGCCAAAAAGTTGATCATGCCTGTCAGTCACCTCTTCAATTAGGATTTCAAGTTCCTTCTCTGAAAACTTAATTTTCCTTTTTCTTAAGGGCCCCTCTTCCTCATGATTTTCCATCTCTATTTCTCCTCAAAAGTGAAGCACACACACTGCAGCAGCAACCTCTCCAAGCAGCCTCCAAATCCAACTGCCAGAGCCACAGTCAAACCACTTCCCAGGTGCCTGTGATTGCCTTACTGGCTTCCTGGCAATCAGAATAATGCAAATCATCATGTGGTGTTTTTCGGAATTTGCGAATTCGCAAAATGCGAATTTGCAGTTAAGAATTCGCATTTTTTGTGCGATTCGCAAAAAATTGCGATTTCCTGCAAATCGCAAAAAAAATGCGAAAAACATGATGGATAGCAAATTGCGATTTCTTAATTGCGATTCCTTTAGTTTCGCAATTAAGAAATCGCAATTTCTGACAATGATGCATGTGGGCCATTGTTCCAATTTTCTATTCTTGTGCACGATAATGGCAAAACGCAACATTGTCTTTGTGAAATGACATAACATTTCATGAAAATTAACCCGCATTACATGAAATTTGTGAAATGCACACGTTGGCATCTGTTGCAAAAATTGAAATAAGAACATACCGCTTGTTCAAAAGTCACAGAAAATACTCAAAGGAAACTAGTTCAGGGAGCAAAAAGTGCCTTCAGGCCTTTTCTGCATGAATCAGTCGCACATGTGAAAAACCTACCCAGAATTTCGTGCCAATAACATTTGTGAAAGTTATCAAAATTAATGTAAGGCCAAATTCTTAATTGTTATCAGGCATAAACATGTTTTTCTCAGACACACTCTGGAGGAAGTCTTTGTCTTTATATATTCTGAGTCCTTATTCTGAGGTTGCTGAATATATACACACCCAGGACCTATCTGCTTCTGAGTAGTCTTGGGTTCAAGACATCAAAATGTAACGCTGAGATCTAGAATTGCAATACAAATGGTTTTGTATCTTTAAGAGATTACCCAAATTATTTGTGTGGTCCCCATTTTCTTTCTGTCCCATTTTGCTTGCTTTAGGACTCCAATGTGCTCTAACTGGGCTGCAATGTAAATGCCCGACAGTAACACATGACAAGAAAAATGTCCTTTGCTATTTTGGAAGAGCCTATTTTTATGTATTTATAAGTGACCTCTAAAGTGTGTTCTGCAAGCACATAGAGTAGGGTGCTACTACAATTCAAGCATTGGCAAAGTCAATACACCGAACACATATCGAGGTTAGTGTGCTGTCACAATAAAATAAAACCCAAAAGTTATTTTTCTGGGTAGTCTTTGTTAGACTTTTACCTGAGCAGGTCTATATGGGAAATCATCTTTATTTCCTAGCTCCACTTGGACAAATGCTATAGGAAAGGTGTTAGCTATTCATGACATAATTGTTAAAATCTGATTAAATGGTGAAATCAGATCTTTGATAATTTACATGGAATAATAACTTTGTAAAAATGTATTTTGTGACACTTGCAGTAAAGCTGGCCTGAAACCAGTTTTGCCACTCAGCCCCTCCAGAGATTAACTACATATCTTTGGCCAGGAAAATTAATGACCCTGGCTCACCGGCTAACAGCCAGCCCCAGGAGGAACATACACGTGTTAACTTCGGACCAATTAGCAGGGTTCAGCTCTCTGGGAGTGGATGTGAGCAGGTGGCAGAGCAAAGGATTTACATAACAAAAGTTCCCAAGTAGCAGTCCAAATATATGAAGTTGTTTTTCCTTTATTTTCACCACTTTGACTATAACTATCATTTCTCACATCTGACAGCCAGCACATGTTTTGTCTATCTAGACTTCTTCAAGGAAAAAATCACCAGAATTGTCTGTTAACCATATGGTCATGAAAAAAGGAAGCAATCCTTCCTGGAGCTGGCATTTTAACCCTCAATAGAATGTTTAACCTTTAGTCTAGATCGATGAACCACTTGTAGATGGCAGATGTGTTGATCAGGATTATTGGCACAAGTCAAAGGGGTGAAAATAAAGGAAACACAATTTCATATATATGGAGTGCCTCCTGGAAACTTGTTTTGTAAACCACAGTATTTTGATTGCTCCAATGGCATATAATTAATAGCTGTTTGGATTGGATGTGTTGCAATCTAATGTGCAATCTAGTGGTGACAGTGTGTACACACTGTTAGAACACCTCTAAAAAATTATTTTTCAAGTTGGACATTGATGGTGTTGAAAACAGACTCTACCCGTACATAAGTGGATGTGCGATTGATCTGTACCACAGCTACTATATTTACCATTCCAGACAGCCAGGCTCAAGTCACAGCAGGGGAGAGAAACCAGTTTTGACCAAGTCAGAGAGGTGGAGAGCTCTTCTAAATTGAGGAGTGGCTTTGGAGCTAAAGACAGATCTGGCTAGTGGCAGAAGGGTCCTGTCATCTCGAAACAGAGGCCCCAAGGTAATTTTACCATAAAGTAAAGGGGAAGTGCTGAAGAAAGATGTGGAGGATTGCAAGAATATATTTAGAATGTGGTGGCAGAGTTTTCTAAACACTAGCTAGTGCACAGAATAAATATAGCTATTCAATCACAACTTCCTCAGAAAATTACAAACCTGGGAAGACTTTTTCAGGACAGAGGACTAAGTCCCTGAAGTCCTGTAATGGCTGGTGCAATATTTTCTTTCATGTTGTGGCCAGCCAATTAGTGCTCTCTCTCCAACAGGAGCCTCACTGCCAAGGGATTGAGAAGGCCCAAGGGAAAAAAGCCCCCAGGTAAATCAGAACATTCTATGACCTCACATATGGCAGCCACTGCCTCTCGGTCTTCTTCGCCAGCTTCCAGGACTTCATGGGCAGGAAGCATAAACAACAAACACCCAGGCTTCCAGACTCCCCTAGCCAATCATGACATTGCTAATAGCAACATTGTGATTTGTCTGAGCGCCATGGTTCGGCACTCGGACAGGGACTGCAAGCCTGGGTATGTTCTCCACCCAGGCTGTGCACTACAGCCCGGTGGAGAATATGTATGTTGCGCATGACTGTTTCTCCTGCCAAGACAGCCAGCCAAACTGTCATGCGCACTTACAGAGTGCCCACCACTCCTCCCCCTACTCCGCTGACACAGCCATGCCCCGCTGTTAGCAATCGATAGTATTCTTAAGGCTAGGGGTGAACATTGATGCATATATTGCGAGGTGTTTTCCACGTGAGGGCTAATTTAGAGATGGTCCCTAAAGAACGTAAGAAGCCGTCTCTCTCTCGCAAGACGGTGCTTGGCTCACTTCCTTACTGACTCGTAGTGACCACGCCCCCCTTCTTCCTTTCCCGTAATCCAGTATTCACTGCTGGAGTTCTCATACCCTGAACTGCAGATTCCTGAGCTTGTCCACGAGCTTCCCTCTTTCTTGCTGGTAAGTGCTTGTGCAGTCCACTCCTTGTTCCTCATTCGGAGTCGGGCGACAAGCATTACCGTTTTTTGTGCTACGTGCTTTGGCGTTCCGCTAGTCTCTCCTCCCCTTAGAGCAGACTAGTAGGAGTTTGCTTTGTTTTGCTGGCATTTAGCTGTTCCGCTCTTGTTTGCCCTCTGGGGAGCCGGACAGCTGACCTTGCCTTTCTTTTTGCCTGCGTGTTGCGGTTCCGCTCCTAATGCTTGTGGGGCCGGACTGCACGCCGGGTTTTACCGTTTGCCTGCGCGTGGCAGTTCCGCTCCTTCTGCTCTTTGGGGCCGGACTGCACGCCTGGTTTACCTTTTGCCATATAGCTTTTGGTAGTTCCTCACCAGTGCATGCTTTGTTTTTTTTTCCTCCGTGATTGAGTGGCTGTTCCGCCCTTTCTGAATACCCCTTCCCCTTTGGGCCTGACAACAGGCATTACCGCCATTGGTTGTTTGAGCATGTTAGTCCCTATATCTGTTGTTTTTAGAGCCGCTTCACAACACCCGGACTCCTACATATAGTGTTCTATGCTCCCTTGAATACGGACACTATCTTTCCTTATTATCTAACATTGCTCCTTTACCCTCTTAGTTTGTGTTGTCACCCACTAATCCCCAGACTAATTCTGACTGAGTGCGTGAATGAGATTGACCCAACCTGAAGTCTCATCACTGTGGTCCCTTATCTTACCTGAATGAATGAATGAATGAATGAAAGGAGTCTTCTAAAGCGCAACTTAGCCCAAGGGTATCAAGGTGCATAAGTGGGTCATGTAGAGTGTAGTAACAAGAGAAATTCTTACAGATACACTTCAGAGAAAAGCCAGGATTTCAAAGCTTTGCAAAACAGAGCGAGAGAGGGTTGCCTCAGGAGCTCAGGGGGGAGAGAGTTCCATAACCTAGGTGAAACCATGGAAAACGTTCTACCTCCCCATTTAGCCGTTACAAACCTAGGTACCTCAAGAAGATTTTTGTTAGAGGAGCGAATGGATCAACTAGGAGCGTAGAGATGAATAAGTGACCTGAGACCCTCCGCACCTGTACCATAGAGGGCCCCATGGGCAAGACAAAGAATCTTAAAAGAAATCCTAGACTGAATAGGAAGCCAGTGAAGGCTTCTACGGGCTGCCGAGGCTGAGGCAAGTCTGGGGAGGTTGAGAACCATCTTTGCAGGTGCGCTCTGAACCATCTGGAGGCGATGGATAAGACTCTTATTTATGCCCACATAGAGGGCATTACAGTAGTCCAGCCTTGCGGAAACTAATGCCACAGTGGCCTGTTTCCGGGCATCAGGAGACAGGTAGTGGGCAATTTTTCTAAGAACCGTGATAATACCACAACAGGTGGAGACGGTCCTACTGACCTGGCGGTCAAAAGAGAGTGTGGAATCCATCAGCACCCCTAGGCTCTTGGCAAACTGACGGGGGAGAGGGCAGTCCCTGAGAGAAGCCGGCCACCAGTCATTAGACCAGATATCCTAACTGCCCCCGAAGATCAACACCTCCGTTTTCTCCCCAATCAGTTTCGGAAATTCTGTATCATCCACTGAGACACCGCCTCCATGCAGTTCCTAAAATTCAGGGCAGGGTCCTTCACAGGCTGCAAGAGAGAGACCATAATTTGGGTGTCGTCAGCATACAACAGTACTTCCAGCCCAAAAGATCTAACTATCCTGGCAAGTGGGGCCACATAGATGTTATATAGTGTAGGGCTCAACGAGGAGCCCTGTGGGACCCCACAATGCACAGTCTTAGGGGCAGAGAGAAACTGGCCCAGCTTCACTCTCTGTTCTCTTTCATTAAGACAGGAAGACAGGAGGCTCAGGGCAGGACCTCCAATCCCTATATCCCTGAGGCGGGAGACCAGGATAGAAGGAGATAGGGTGTCAAAAGCTGCCGTCAGGTCTAACAGGATCAGGAGACTAGTATGGCCCTTATCGACCTGGGAGCGGATGTTGTTAACAACTGCCGTGAGGGCGGTCTCAGTACTGTGAGATCTCCTAAAACCATGCTGGGAGACATCGAGAAGGGCCGAGTCCCCAAGAAAGGAGCTAAGATGTCGATTAAGATGGGATTCCAACATCTTTGCCGGGGCAGGGAGGAGTGAGATAGGGCGGAAGTTTTTCAAGACCCCTGGATCTAAAGTGGGATTCTTGAGAAGGGGTTTAACAACCGCCATCTTCCAAGAAGATGGAAATACTCCCTCCAAGATCGCACTATTCATGACATTCATGAGGGGGAGAGTAACTACATCCCGACAGGACTTCAGACTTTTAAGCGGGCAGGGATCTAAAGGGGAACCCGATTTGGTGTTGTCCAGAAGCTGAGTCATCAGCTCAGGGATAAGAAAGGGGAAGGACAGGAAACTGGGGGAATGTCCACCAGACGGGCTCCAAACTCTGGAATGGGCCAGAGTGTCAGGAGGGGTCATACCAAGATTTAGTGATTCAAGAGAGCTATAGATATCTACGATCTTTGAGTGGAAAAAGACCGAGATATTGTCACACAGATCTTGAGATTTCACTATTGAGTCAGCTCCCTGGGGGGAAGATAAAGAGTATATAATTTTAAAAAGATCTCTAGGAGAATTAAGGGAGACAGTAATCTTGGAGAAGTAATTTCTCTTTTCCTCCATGACAGCTAATATGTAGTTCTTTAAGCATAATTTATGTAGTTCCTTCTCTGAGGGATCCAGCTGAGCCCTCTAGCGCCTCTCCTGTTTACAACACCCTTGTCTCAGCAGCCTAAGTCTGTCCGAGAACCAGGGGGCCAAAGGGCTCTTTCTCGCGGAGCAGTACTTTTTAAAGGGGGCCACGGTATCCAAAGCCCCTGAAATGGTGCTTGCGAGTTCAAGAGCAGCAGAATTGGCACCCTGCAGTTCAACAGGAATCAGTTTGTTCAAGTAAGGAGAGAGAGCTTCATTGTTGATAGCTTTAAAGTTCCTTCTAAGTTCCCACTTCTTAGCATCCGGGGGATAAAAGAATGTGTCCTGAAAAGACAACTCTAATGGAACAGCCAAATGATAGGACCAGGCTAGGGGAACTGGAAGGCCCACCTTCAACCTAGGGTCTTTGAAAAAAACTATTTTGAGTGTATGCCCAGCCAGGTGAGTAGAACCTACCACCAGCTGAGTCAGATCACAGGAGTCCAGAGTATCCAGTAAGGTCTTGGTATCTCTGGATTCCATATTTTCCAGGTGAAAGTTAAAATCACCCAAGAGGGTGATGTTGGACCTCTCAACAAATGGCTCTAACAGCTTGATCAGATCCTGACTAAAAGAAGATCTAGGGCCTGGCGGTCTATAAAACAGAAGGCCAGAGAAGGAGATAGAAGGAGTAGAATTGATGGAAAAATAAAGAGCCTGAAAGGCTTCAGAAGGAGTAGACAGAAACTCAGTGCGACATGTAAGAGAATCCTTATATAGAATTCCTATTCCTCCTCCACGACGACCAATTCTATCTATCTTGGCGAGGGTATACCCAGTGGGAATAGCATCTATCTGGAGAAGTCCTCATCTTGACCTGCAAATAAGGGCAATTATCCTACGTGAGACTGCTGCTGAAGATTCCAACTCTGCACGAGATCATAGTGGGGTGAGTGGTGCACAGAACATTATATGCATTAATGTTTGTAAAAATGTCATGGCCTTGTGACCTTAAGATTCTATTAGACTGTCCTTTTTGATTGTGATGATAGAGCGCTCATCTTCTCTGATCCTCCTCATCGCAGAAATTCCTATTACATCCCATGGGGAAGAGTGGTGGTCACTCTATGGTTTATTCCGCACCCTTTTAGAGCGCAATTATCTGTGAGCACATTTTACTAGTCCTCCAGGTGTTGTTTGCTAGAAGTGCTGGGAGCCTTCATTGTTGCTTCCGTGGAATCCTGCTTATACCTGACACCCGCCCCCTAAGCAGCTGAGCAACGATGAAATAAGAAAATAATAACAATGCATTATTATCATTTTTTTTTCTTTTTAGACCTGCTCACAGAGAAGTGGGGCAACGCTCCTCCACCTTAGAGGAGGAGCTGCCCCTGCAGATTTGCTAAGCACAAACAAAAGAAAAATGTTACAGCTACCATTACAGGGCTCGGGAACGTTGTTACCCAATTAACTGGGGAGGAGCCAGGAATCATCCTCACCTGGTTGCTTGTGCTACTCATAAATATGGCACCCCAGCACAACATCCTCAGAACACTTTCTGGATCTGTGGAAGATCAGAAGAGGGCTGACCCTTCTTGCTGTATCCATTGAGAAGCTGTGAAGGACTGACCTGATTCTTCCTGTACCCAGGACAAAGAAGTGGGCTCAAAGGGTCAGTTGGCTAACCTCCTGTATGGCTACAAGGACACAAAAATCTAAAGAACTCCTATTTTTCTGCATGATCCCTTGACCCATTTCCCACTCACACTGGACCTACACTGGGACCAGCACAAGGCATGTGCTGGGCTAAACCCTCAAGTTCTAAGAAATACCCAGAAGCAAGAGCTAAGGGAAACATTTTGGAACTTTGTAAATTCTGTCTAACAGGTGCCAGAGGGCAGGGACCAACCAGCAGAGCTGATCCGACAAAGGCATGACTTCACTGTGCTGAAGAAACAGCCTGGTCTCTCTAGAAGCATCTTCGCAGAAGGCAATCTGTTTCAGCAGGTCCTTGTGAGAAGGATCTTTATTTATTTATTTACTTACTTGAGTTTTATATAGTGCTGGCTAGACCCGGAGTTATCAGAGCGCTTTACATAAGGACACTGCGAGTTGCTAGTTACAAAAGTTTCACAGAAGTTACATAATGGATGAATAAACAAAACAGGAGTAAATAAGCAAACATGAAAGTCAGGATAGGAGAGACCAGGGGCAGCAGTTAATCCACAGGAAGGAGACAGCAGCAGGGAAGAAAATGAGACAAATGTCAGTCATCCGGCTGGGTAGGTGACGGTCATAGCGGTGTGCCAGGGCCAATCTCCCCTATAGCTGTCGGAAAAGCTCCACTGGGAAGCGGCCATGTATGCGTTCAGGGCTCCACCAGAGAAGAGTGAGGATCAGGAGGGGATCAGAAGGATTAATAAACAATACAGGAATAAATTAGCGAACACAAATGTCATGATAGGAAATACCAGGTACAGCAGGTAATCCACAGGAAGGAGACAGCAGCGGGGAAGAAACCAAGACACATGTCTGTGATCCAGCTGGGTAGGTGACGGCCATGGCGGTGTGCCAGGGCCAATTTCCCCTATAGATGTCAGTGCAGCTCCACCGGGAAGATGCCATGTATGCGTTTAGGGCTCCGCCAGTGAGGAGTAAGGCTCAGGAGGGGTCAGAAGGCTTGAAACCAAAGACGGGTGGTAGGCGCTTGCGAGGATGGCAGGGTAGGACTGGTGTGGTTTTGGCAGCCATCTTAGAGTCAGGCACGTCGAGTCTGTTAGTCTTCATGGCTCAGTGGCTTGTTCTAGTTGCCACCAATTCTAAAGTTGGATGAAAAGCACAGTGCTAAAAATCCTGGAAGAAACATCAGGACCCTAGACTCAGAGAGACAGCTGGAGGCATCTTCAGGCACACCATGCTGCCTTGCTCCGCTGGAGAAATCTGAGCTTATTTTCAGAGACTAAATCCCAAGGTAGACATCTTGACTGGGCGAAGGTGCCAAAAGTATCCGACCAACTCGATGAGAGACCTGGGTGTGAAATTTGACTTGTCATGCTCCAAACCTTTCTGGCTAAAATCAATGTCTTCAGGAGGACCTCATTCAAAGTATATCCTACATTATTTGGATAGTATCAGATACACCAAGCTGCACTGCCTGCTGAGAAGTTCTGACTTCACTTTTGCAGACTAAGGCCTAGATTTACAAATGTTTGGTTCACATTTTTGATGCAGACCCAGTGAAAATCGTTTGTGAATTTACAAAGCAATGCAAATGTCAATTTGTGTTGCCTTGTAAAAACAAAAATTAATTGAAAGCAGCACATTGCACTGTTTTGTGCTACTTTCTGTTAGAGAGGCATCCGTGGCTGGTACAATGGCATTCCCATGCATACATATCAATAACCTCAGTTAAAAAGAGGGTCCAAGGGCAGGTTTAACGACCCAATCAAGATATATGCCCCACCTGAAACATCAAAACAATAATATATCTAGGAGTCAAAGAAGCAAAGAGACTCACTGTGAAACCAAGGCCTCAACATGGAAAAACAATAAGACTGTTAATGGAGACCCAAGTATGCACCCAAGTGTGACACAAATGCAGTAGCCACTCTGTACCTCCCTTATTGACATCATTTGGGTTCTCCTTGCCCAGGAGACAAAGAAAAGACAGCATATTAGTGTTATTAAGGCTGTTCAAAACACTAGAAGTGATGTGATGTCAGTACTAGGTCTTGTGGATGATATTTCTAATATAAGTGGCGACTGAAAAAAAGTAGTGCAAGAAATAAGTGTAAGTGAAAAGACAATTAAAATTGGATAGTACTGAGTAGATATGAAACTTTAGTTTTCTTCTCAGTTTTCCAAATCTAAAAGGTGAAGTGCAAAAACAGATTTAACATAATATCTGTGAGCAATGATGGTCGACATGTTTCAGCATTATGTAGGTGTAGTACCAATGCTTTCTTCAGGACCCGATGTTAGCTACTGCTACTATAAAGTGAAGTTAAAAAGTGTCACCTGCAAAATCCAGGTCAAGTTGATCCACCACAGACTTATGTCACATCATGCTGAGGAGACGAACACACAGGAGAAAACATAAAGATAAAGACATATTAGCATTCTTGTAGGCTAATACATAGTGACATACATGATGTCATCAATACATAAAACATCATATGTCGGTTGTGTTATCAAAGTATATAAAACATCATGTGCCGGTATATTTTTAATGCCACTAGAGTAACGCAGTTACGCTACTGCAAGATTCCACGGCCACTCACCCATTTGTTGTGGTATTGGCGCTTCACCCCACCTGGCTGCAGCTCAGGTATAGAGGAGCACCGCTCTATAAGAGGACAAAGAGACATTCGAAAAAGCAATGGTAGGTTGAGCTTGTAATCAAACATTGTATTTCATTCTTAGAGATATTTACGAATCGCAAACTACAACTCGATTCGTCTGGTCAAATTGTGTGTCCATAGAATTATTAAGAACATGGTGTAGAAATCCACCACACACACACTGGCTGATATATCTTGTTTGCCTGAGATTGCTGTTAGGCATATGTAACCTTTTACTAGTAGACACTGTTTGTCTACTAGTCCCTTTGTCCCTTAGCGCGGACAATAAAGTTTAGTTTGTACAATCACTCGCTGACCAATTATGACTTGAGAAAATTCAGGATGATCAGGTAGATCGTATTCCCATTAAACTGAGTGGTTATTTATTTGTAAACAACGGTTATCGGTGATGGACAGCGTTTCTTCCCTGTGACAATGAACAGCAAGCTGTGTTGGGCATATAAATAACGGCAATGTACATGGTCATGCTATTAGAGGTCATCCCAACACTAGGTTAACAAAGCGCAAGTGTAGCCAGTCGCCGCTAGTAACGTCCTTATAGTCGGTTACCAACACAAAAGTATAGCCAGTTAGTTCTTATTCTAACAATTACAATGCTTCTATCTCGGCAGTTGTTAGCGAGTATAAAACGGACACTCGCATGTTCAGCAACGTTACTATTAAAACTCCGATATTCAACAAATGGTGTGTATTCCGGCTTACCTGCCCGTCGGTGTCTCCGGACCAGCTTCTGTGCTGTCTGGGGAGGCACCGACCGGACGCGGCGCTGCCATTTTCAATCCCGATGTGTCCGTGCACGTGACTGCGCGCATGTGACACTGGGCATTCTGGGTATTGTAGTTCGTTGAGATTGGGAATCTCACGAATAGAACTATCTCTGCGGATTTTATACCAACGGTACAGTTGTAGAGCCTCATTATAATTCATAAGTAATCTGAAGAGGTCTACATTAATTACCACGCCATTTCAGAAGAGGTTTTTATAAAAACAAGATTCAACAAGAGAATCGAATATAGAGTGTGGAATGCCTCTAGTTCGATCTAATGGACTAAATATTAAGGAAATCGATTACTCGGCTATAAAGGAAGGCAGGCAGTGTGGTACATCAGCCTACTTGTGCAGACTATGAAGGCCGCATATCAAATTCAAGAACCATATATCTCGTTGTGTAAACTCACAAAAGGGTTGCTTGTGTGATATGTTATCATACTCTACATGATAACAAATATAGGTGCCTGTACTAGCAAAACTATTATTGTTACACCCCAAGATTGTATATGCTCACAAATGGGTTGCTAGAGTGATGTGTTTTCATAGTCTACATAATACAGTATATGGGTACCTGTACTAGCAAAACTGTTGTTGTTACACCCCAAGATCGAAAACATTCTCTGGCCATATGTCAAAAAGGAAAACCACAATAGTTATATGTACGACTGGATTGTTAGAGTCATGTGTTTTTGGTCTACATGATACAGTTTGTAGGTGCCTGTACTAGCCAGTCTGTTGTTGCTGCACCCCAGGATAGGACACCTCTCTGGCCCTAGCCCTAGACTGAGACATAAGCATCTCAACTGATTTAAGTTTAAAGTGACATCCATGGTATAGGTTCATTTAATCCCTCCTTGTCGCTGTTCAACTTGTACACCCACTTTTGTTCTTTCTTGAACAGAAATCTACTGACATCAGGGCAATGTTCGGGTATCAAAAGCTGTTCTAATAGAGTCCAGACAAAATGGTTGGGACTATGGCCAACTTCAAGGAAATGAGATGTCAAACGGGTCGCCTGCACAGTACTCTTGTGCTCCAAGATTCCAACGTACCGCTTCCTACAGGGGCACGTGATCAAGTAAATCAGTTTATCACTGTTACAATTCGTAAATTGGCACTGTTGCCAGGGTCAGCTGGTGCCCATGTCAACAAATTCCGATTTACACGTTTGTGGGCATACTGAGCAGGTCCCACAAGGATGATGTCCCTGTACTGGTGGCAGATCCCATAGCGTGCCGACTTGTCTAGGTTCCTTCGTTTTTGGTCTGGTATGGACCAATTGATCTTTAAGGTTCTGTCCTCTTTTAAATGCAAACAGGGGCATAGGGATGTTATCACCACCCGTGTTTAAAATGGACCAATGTTTACGAATAATCTTTTGAACCTGGTTCGACCTAGTATTAAAGGTGTTGGCAGATGTGATTCTGTTTGACTTTTCTTTGGGTGTAGCCACTTAGAGAAGAGATTCCCGGTTATTATTTGATGCCTGTTTTTTTGACTGGCGGAATATTTTACGTGGGTATTTCTTTTCTTGAAGTTGCTCCTCTAGCTTTTTAGAATGTATAGCGAATGCTTCTTTATTTGAGCAATTCCTCTGGACCCTGAGGAACTGGCCGAAAGGCAAATTGTCCCTCGGGGCCCTGGGGTGGCAACTGTCATAGCTCAGTAAAGCCTTCTTTGCCATAGGCTTTCTGTAGAGTTCTGACGCTAAGCCTCCTGTTGCAGTTGCTGATATTTTTAGGTCCAAGAAGGCTAGATGAGTTTTGCTGTACTCCACAGTAAATTTCAGAAATGCATTACAGGTGTTCAGCCATTTATGAAAAGATAGCAGGTCTTCTTCACTCCCACGCCATATGACCAAAATATTGTCTATATATCGCTTCCAGGTCTGAAGCGACAATAGGTAGGGGTTAGCAGGTGTCAGGACCTCAGTTTCCTCGAAATTGTGTACATACAGATTAGCGAGACTCGGCGCGAAGACACCACCCATACTAGTCCCAGATGTTTGTAGGTAGGTAGTGTCTTTGAACTTAAAATAGTTATCTTTCATCGCTATTTCTGCTAGACCCATGATGAACGTACTGGTGTGATGGATTGGAGGTCTCGTTGTTCCAATAAATTTCCAACTACTTCGAGTGTTTCTGTTTGAGGTATTGAAGTATACAATGACTCCTCGTCAAATGAAACCAAAATGTCCGTGGTACTGTCAAACTGTATATCAGAACGCAACCTTAGGACATCCTTAGTGTCCTTAAGGAAGGTCGGCATTTCCCTTACCATTGGGTTTAGGAAATAGTCCACAAAGGTGGAGAGTGGCTCAAGAACCAAACCAATTCCAGAGATAATTGGCCACCCTGGTGGAGGTCTTTGGGGTTTGTGGACTTTTGGGAGGCAGTAAAAGTATGGAATAACGGGGTGAGTAGTTCGAAGGTATTGACCCTCCTCTGATGTGACCCACCCCTCCGATACCGCCTCCTCCACCAGATGTCCAATGGTGACTTGTAGTCGTTCTGTCGGGTCCTCTACAAGGGGACGATATGGCTTACAGTCCTGCAATTGTCGCAAGCATTCATTCCGATATGTATCAGTATCGAGTATAACAATGGCACCGCCTTTATCGGGCGGCTTAATTGTGATGCTAGTATTAGATGTTAATCCTCGCAAGGCCTCTTGCTCTTTCTTAGGCATGTTGATAAAGGGCTTGTTTGTAGTGAGGTAGAGATTTTTTACATCATTTTCAACCGCCTCTTCAAATGTTGATACCTTTGTCGGTAAGCCAACCACTGGTGGATTAAATGTTGATGGTTTTTTAAGACCAGTGTTCTTGTCAATTTCCATGTCTCCAATATTTTGTTTGGCGAAAAAGTAGTGAAGTCTGATCTTCCTAAAGAATTTTGCTAATTCGATCTGTGCCTCAAAAGGGTCTCCTGTTTGGGTCGCTACAAAACCCAGACCCTTATTTAACAAGCTCTCTTCATCCTCAGTTAATGTATGAGAGCTTACGTTAATCACGAGGCTGTTGTGTTGCTTGGTCCTGCTTGATCCTGGGGCACCTTCTTCCCACTCCTCAGGTCCATCGTTGGTTGTTGTTGTTGTGCAGGACCCCAGTGGACCTGATGTACTGGTCCTTGTCTCCTCCTGCCTCTCGTCCGTCTCTGGCCAAACCCTAAAAAAGGAGGCATGCCAGGACCTTGCTGCATCAGAGGAGGGCAGAAGGGACCCATCGGAGGTGGAAAACCAGGTCCATACATCCACTGATTTGACTGCCACCAAGGATGGAATTGGTTCTGGTTTTGATTTAGAAAGTTCCCTCTCCAATTTCTCCGGTCTCCTCGTCCCCTGTGTACATTGGTTGTATTACTGTTCTGAGAATTGTCAGAATCACTTGAGGCATCATCTGAACTGGAGGTCCCATAGGTGGAGCCTCCCGTTCGCCCGCTTCGATTAAATGCCGATGCCACATAGGATTCACTCGTGTAGGGATAAATTTTCTCTGTTGAGAATTTAGCCAGATCTTTTTTAAATTTCTCTAACTTGGGTCTCCATTACCACACTTATTGTTTTTCCATGTTGAGGCCTTGGTTTCACAGTGAGTCTCTTTGCTTCTTTGACTCCTAGATATAATTATTGTTTTGATATTCCCATGCATACACCCATAGATTTTGATGCAAAATCATATTTACAAGGAGTTGTAAACATGCTTTTGCTCCAAAATGTGACCCAGACTGAGGCAGCTTAAGAAGGAGTGATACCTGTGTTTCTCCCTGTCATTTCCTCTTTACATATGTGCTGCATTCATTCTTTGCATGCAAAGAGGAAAAAGCACACAAGGATAGATTTTATGTAGGAAGGCATCCCTTTATGTACAAAATCTAACACTATCCGTAATTCAGGCACCCTAACACTATTGTGAAAAGGTGCCTGTACTTTTGCTAGGCAGCCCTAAGTGTGCAAGCACAGAGAGAGACCACAGTCATGCTATTCCTTGTAAAGATGGTCCAGCTCTGCTCTCTCCCTCTCCTGCAACAGAGAGCAGTGAAGCACCTCCACTTGCTGTGCTGCATTGCGTGAAATGTTCATGTTAGACCTGGCATCCTTTGCATGGTTTTTCCATGTCTTTCTGCCTCTGCCTCCTGTATTTTTGCTGTGTGTTGGATTTAGTTGTTGCTGGTCTAGATGCTTTGGGCACTTTGCCACTGCTGATCAGTGCCAAAGTACAAGTATTCCCTCTGTAAATTGTAAATATGGATTGGTATTTTCATGATTGGCTTGTTTGACTTACTACTAAGTCCCTAATACAGTGCACTATGTGTGCCCAGGGACTGTGTGTCAAATGCTGCTTTGGGCCTGCAGCTCTGTGCCACCCACACAAGCAGCCTTTTAAAGGTTTCTCAGACCTGCCACTGCAGTGTATGTGCACATTTTTCACTTCCACGTCGACCTGACAAGTGCACCCACTTGCCAGGCCCTAATGTTTCCTTTTACTACATGTGAGCCACCCCTTTGGTAGGTCCAAGGTCCCCCTGTGGGCATGGTGCAGTGTATGTGAAAGGTAAGGCATGTATTGATGTGTGTGACATGTCCTGATTCTAAAATACAGTGTATTTCGTTTTTCATTATTAAATAGAATGGGAGCTTATTTATAACACACTATAAGTATAACTTCCCATCAGGACAAGGTAGAAAGATTGAGTTTGGTATGCCTGAACTCAGGATATAAAAATGCATCTTTTAGAAAAGATGATTTTTATATTTTGGGTTTGAAAATACCACTTTTAGAAAGTGGTTATTTTCTTGCTTAGCCATCCTGTGTGCCTCTGCTAGTTTGTGGATTGATTGTCTTGCTTTGGAGTGACAGGGGCTCGGGATGTGCATTCGCTGTAGATAGCCACTGGGGTGGGGGTTGAGGGTGTCCTGCCTCTCCTGGATGAGTCAGGGCTGGGCAGAATTGACCTGCACTGCATTTAGAGTAGGTAGAGGAGATTTCCTTGTACCTGAATCGGCCTGGTCTGCCTTACACAATGCTGTCTCCACCTCCGGCCAGTAGCTGGACTACAGAGAACAGAACTGGTTTTGCCTGAGCACAGCGCCTCTCTGCCGCAAAAGAACAAAGAGAAATGGAATATAAATATTGGGGCCCAGATCCCAGAACTTTAGATTATTTCTGGACTCAAGAGGAACCTCTGCCTACAGAAGAGTGGGGAAAGCTAAATTGATAAGTACTGCCCCTTTACTGTGAAGTGTCTGGTGTTGGCCTGCAGTGGTTGTTTCTGCCAAGGAGAGGACAAAGACTTTGCTGTGTGCAGTGTATACTGCTTGAAGAAAATCACCAAGGGCTTGAAGAAGACATTGCTTCCTGCTCTGAAGTCTCAGCGACACAAAGACTTCACCACCAGCTGCCCTGAACTTCCTTGCCGAGTTCTGACCTGCCAAGACGTGCATGTTCATGTGTTGGGCCTCTGGAGGTTGTTCCTACTGGGAGCCGGAAAAGAGACGTAACTAAAAAAGTGTGATGCATCCGCACCTGTTTTCGACACATGGCCACTGTGACGCTGAAGAAACCGACACACCACCTGCCCGCGGCTGGAGAAATCGCCGCACATCGAATCCCGTGCCCCGATCTCCAAAGTCCAAGATCACTGCACCAATTCCAACACATGCCCTGCTGTGCGACTGCAAGAACCAACGCATCTTGGGACCACGGCTGCACAGATCAATGCAACGCAGTTGCCGCCGCATCTCAAACTCCCATACCTCACAACGGGGCACCAAGTCTTCAAGAACGCAGGGCCGTAGTAAGAAATCAACACATCACCTCCCTGCACAGTAAGTATCCGACGCATTACCGCCTCTTCAGTGAGGAACCAACACATCACCTCCACTGCGTGGCAGTAAGGAACCGACACATCACCTCCCCTGGACTAAAGAACAGATGCATCACCTTTCCTGGGCTTAAGGAACTGATGCATTACCTTCCCTGATGCTGTTTTTGTTTATGATTTTGACGCATCCAAGGTACTTTGTATAGAATGTGTTGCATCTATAGTTTGCTATGGACAGAACAGTTTTTACCTTCTAAAGGTTGCATTTTGATTACTGCATGTTGGATTTTGTCATTTTGGTCTTGTTTGATTTAGATAAAGATGACTTATTTTTCTAAACTGGTGTCAAGTTCACTTGTAGTGTTTTCCCTGTATTACTGTATGTATGTGCAAATGCTTTACACACTGTCTCTGAAATGAGCCTGTCTGCTCGTGCCAAGCTACCAAGGGTGTGAGCAGGGGTTATTTTAAAAGTGTATCCCCCTTATCTTGAATAGAAAGAAGGGTCCCTACTTGGACAAAGGTGCAAACCATTGCCAACTACGGATCCCCATTTCTAACAGTTCATAAATACAGGCCTAAATCTGAAGGTAAAATCCTTGAACTGTACTTTCCAACTGGTGTATCTGACCTCTAAATCTACAGCAGCCAGCCTCAAAATGTACCTAGGCTCATGTCTACTGTAACCATTGACTATCATTGGTGCTTACCACTTTTTGTTACTATTTTGATTTAAAATTGTAAAAACTCATATCTCCAGTTTGCCTAATTTACTTTTTGTCATTTTTGTATTATCTGTGTTTTTCGAATTCAGTTTGGTATTTTTATTGTTTGGTATTTTGACTATATTACCTTTTTGGTACAGCATAAATACTTTACACATTGCTGTGAGTTAAACCTGTCTGAACTGAGCCACAGCTCAGGATTTCCATAGTGTGCACCACATGATGTCAATGTCAGAGCACCTTACATTAAAGTAGAGGACTATTTTTTATAGAGAGGACAATTTTAGACTCTGTATGTAAATACAGAATGAAATTGTAGTGTTGATTGTGAAAACAATAGTGCAGATACTAGCAGTAGTGAAGTCACAATCAAATGTCACCGCCACACCCCCATGAGCCTGGCGGTCCATGGACCACTAGACTCATAATCTGGTTGATTATGAGTCTGGTGGTACCGGACCACCAGACTCGTGGGGGCGCCGCGGTGGAAGTCTCCTGAACGCCCTATTACAGTAGGGGGAGTCAGACATCATTGCCCTGCTGCATCTGCCAGTGAACCACCACTCCATGGCGGTGTTGCAGCCGTCCCGAGGCAGTAATATGCTTGGCAATCATACCAAGCATCTTACAACTTTCCTCTCCACCATGGTTTTCATGGCTGCTCCACCTCCATGAATTCTGTGTCAGAGAGGCAACAAAGGGATTCCCTACAGGGCTTTCTAGTGCCTCACGCCCTGTAGATGCACTCAGGGGGAACAACATGTTCCCCCTGTTTGCATGCACACCAGTTCCTGCATGGCATGGACTTTACAGTCCGCTGAAAATAAAGTAAAACGAGATTCCATTAAGACAGCAGGATTTAGCAAAAACCCCATAATCAGTTGTAGTTTCATTCTTGTGTTTTTGTTACCTTCTCTATTTCAGCAACAACACTGCCAATGCAGTTCATACTCTGCATGCCTGTCATATATTTCTAATGAAAGAAAGATGAACTGAAAATGCGTTTTATTAAAAAGAAAAAAAATGCTTTGGATCTAGTTGAAAAGTTTAAAAACATTCCATGAACTCTTATCACGGATCACAAGAAGGTCTTGAATTGGTCGAACTTCGCTTGCATAACACTGCTTTTATGTAGACTGCTTTAGGGCAATTCATTTTTTCCGCTCAACCTAGAAATGCATTGTTCAATTTATCAAGTTTCACTTTGACTTGAATCCAGCAACAGAAATGTAAACCACATAACTAATGCAAAGAAAACTTTGATGCCTAAAAGAGTTTTTTTGGGGGGGAGAATTCGTCATTTTCATATTTGGGATTTACAGTCAGGTGGCCTGCCACTTTACTAAACCCATTTCAAGGTAATGGCTTCTAGTGGGGCTATGTGCTTTTCTGGGCCCAATTGACAAGGGCTTTACTTAGACTGCATTCAGAATAACAGCTGAGGCTTAAAGCCTCACACGTGCAAGCCTGTGGGCATTCAATCAATCAATCACTGACATTTATAAAGCGCACTACATACCCGTAGGGTCTCAAGGCGCTGGGGGTGGGGGGGGGTGCCGCTACTGCTCGAACAGCCAGGTCTTCAGCTTTTTCCTGAAGGAGAGGTGGTCTTGGGTCAGGCGCAGGTCGGTCGGGAGGGAGTTCCAGGTCTTGGCGGCCAGGTAGGAGAAGGACCTTCCTCCTGTGGTCGCTCTTCGGATGCGGGGGACGGCGGCGAGGGCGTGGTTGGCTGATCGGAGGTGGCGTTTGGGAGCGTAGAAGTTGATTCGGCTGTTGAGGTAGCTTGGGCCTTGGTCGTGTAGGGCTTTGTGTGCGTGGGTGAGGAGGCGGAAGGTGATTCTTTTGTTGACGGGGAGCCAGTGAAGGTCTCTCAGATGTCCGGAGATGTGGCTGGTTCGTGGGATGTCGAGGATGAGTCTGGCTGAGGCGTTCTGGATCCGCTGGAGTCTCTTCTGGAGCTTGGCGGTGGTACCGGCGTAGAGGGCGTTGCCGTAGTCCAGTCGGCTGGTGACGAGGGCCTGGGTGACGGTCTTCCTGGTCTCGGTGGGGATCCACCGGAAGATCTTCCGTAGCATGCGTAGGGTGTTGAAGCACGCCGAGGAGACGTTGTTGACTTGCCTGGTCATGGAGAGGGAGGAGTCCAGGATAAAGCCCAGGTTGCGTGCATGGTCTGTCGGTTTGGGTGCGGTGCCCAGGGCGGGGGGCCACCAGGAGTCGTCCCAGGCGGAGGGTGAAGAGCCCAGGATGAGGACCTCCGTCTTGTCTGAGTTCAGTTTCAGGCGGCTGGTCGTCATCCACTCGGCTACCTCTTTCATTCCTTCGTGCAGGTTGGCTCTGGCGGCGGCGGGGTCATTGGTCAGGGAGAGGATCAGCTGGGTGTCGTCGGCGTAGGAGATTATGCGGAGGTTGTGTTGGCGTGCGATGGCCGCGAGGGGGCTCATGTAGACGTTGAAGAGGGTGGGGCTCAGTGAGGATCCTTGGGGGACGCCGCAGATGACTTCGGTGGCCTCTGACTTGTACGGTGGTAGGCGGACTCTCTGTGTTCTTCCGTCGAGGAAGGAGATGATCCATTCCAGCGCCTTGTCCTGGATTCAAACGTTGCTGAGGCGCTGCACTAGGGTGCGGTGGCAGACAGTGTTGAATGCCGCGGAGAGGTCTAGGAGGATGAGAGCCACTGTTTCTCCGTTGTCCATCAGGGCTCGGATGTCATCGGTGGCGGCGATGAGGGCGGTCTCGGTGCTGTGATTGGCTCGGAAGCCGGACTGTGAGGGGTCGAGGGATCCATTCGTCTCAAGGAAGGCGGCCATCTGCTTGTTGACGGTCTTCTCGATGACTTTGGCTGGAAACGGGAGGAGCGAGATGGGGCGGTAATTCTTGAGTTCGGTGGGGTCCGCTGTGGGTTTCTTGAGTAGGGCGCTGAGTTCGGCGTGCTTCCAGCTCTCAGGGAAGGTGGCGGTGTCGAAGGATGTGTTGATGATGTCTCGCAGGTGGGGGGCGATGACAGCGTCGGCCTTGTTGAAGACGTGGTGAGGGCAGGGGTCGGTCGGTGATCCGGAGTGGATGGAGTTCATCGTGCGGATGGTGTCTTCGGTGCTGATCGGGGTCCAGACGTGGAGGGTGGTGGTGGGGGGTGGTTGTTCGGTCTTGGTGTGCGTTGGTTGGTTGTTGAAGCTGTTGTGTATGTCCGCGATCTTGTTGTGGAAGTATGAAGCGAGGGAGTTGCAGAGGTCTTGCGATGGGGTGATGTCGTTGTTTCCTGCGCTGGGGTTGGATAGCTCTTTCACGATGTTGAAGAGTTCCTTGCAGTTGTGTGCGTTGTTGTCCAGCCGGTCCTTGAATGCAGTTTTCTTGGCGGCGCGGATCAGCTGGTGGTGCTTCCGGGTGGCCAGCTTGAAGGTGGTCCTGTTGTCCGGTGTGGGTTCCCTTCTCCAGACTTTCTCGAGGGCTCGGCAGTTCTTCTTGGAGCTCTTGAGTTCGTCGGTGAACCATGGGGCTTTCTTGCTGCCGGGTCTGCTGGGCGGGGTCCTCAGCGGGGCGAGCTCGTCCGCGCATTCGGTTCAGTAATGGTTTGCAACATTAACTTTTCCAGATATTAGACACAGTTCGAAAGAGGCTGAGGCAGAATCCAAGCACTCGCTCAGGAAGGCCTTTTTAATTAAAACGATGGAAACTAACTACATCTTAGGGGAATGTGGAAAATTATTTTATGTGTGTAGGAAGACAGAATCGATAATATAAAATATTTAGGGCCAGATGTATCAAGAATCCGTTTTGCGAATCCTAAATAGGGATTTTTTGCGAATCGCTATTTAGAATTCGCAAAGCGGAATGTATGTACAAAATCGCTATTTTTTAGCGATTCATTATTATTCTTTATTTGCGAATTCGCATTTTGCGAATTCACAAATAAAGAATAATTTCAATGATAGTGCAATAATTCTCAAATTGCGAATTCGCAATTTGCTAATCGCAATTTGAGAATTATTTCAAGGGTTCAGGGTTGTCTCAAAGACACCCTGCTGCACCCCTGAAATTTACATGTGTGTGCACCTGGCACACATACATGCCCTATGGGCATGCATGTGTGTCACATGGCACCCTCACAAATGCCAAATAGGGCATTTTTAAAAGAAATCGCAAATTACCACCAACTACAAGTTGGTGGTAATTTGCGATTTCTTAACACATAATCGCAATTTCAAAATGTTTCATACATATCATTTAAGGAATCGCAAAATTTGCAATTCCTTAAATGCTATGGCAAAATAAGGAATCGCAAATTATTGCGATTCCTTAAATTGCGATTTTCTCATACATATGAAAAAATGCAAAACGGCCGTTTGCGAGTCGCAAAGGCCTTGATACATCTGGCCCTAAGTGTTTTTCGCAAATTTGATGACACTCAGTATTAATTTACAGATGCCCTGCCAACAACACAGAAATCCAGAGCAACTGGGAACACTCTATCGTTTCTATTCGAAAACATTCACTGCTTAATTTGAGCCGGAGTTTGCATTTGGGGCCCTCAAGCACACATTTTTGGAGGAGGGCGCTTATTTTTCATCATCATAGTTTGACCCAGAACAAGATGGAAAAAAGCAGAAAATAGAGACAAAAGGAGGAAAAGAATGACGGAAAAACAGTGGCAAATAGGAATGGATGGATGAAAAAGAACCCGCAAGACTGATATCAAGGGACACAGAGTGCAGAGTCAATTAGAAAGAGGAATTAGGTTGAATCCAGACTAGACAGCCTTGTTATTGTGAAACCCTGACATTCGTCAGTGGCTGACACAAAGACAAATGTTAGGCCTCTGCACTTATTCTTTTACAAAAAAAGCACTACACTAAAATGTAACCAGTAATTTGAGCACGTCTGCAAGGTGACCACAAGAGTGAATCTACTTTAGGATAGGCTACAGGGCAAGAACTCACAGCTTATTGTTTGAATGGAGTGGCCCGTCTAATCCCTTACCGTTGGCATATATTTTTCTTTTTCCTCTCCTTTTACACACATACGGCCGGATTCATCAAGCCGAAATCGGCTCGGAAAGGGCCAGATTCTGAGAATCTGGCCCTTTGCGAGCACTATTTTTGCATTTGGGATTCATCATCCCAAATGCAAAAATCGCATTTTTAGAAATCGCATATTTGCGAATAATTGCATTTAAGGAATCTCAATTAGAGATTCCTTAAATGCAATTCAAGAAACATTTAAAAATTGCAAAATCGCTATTTTCGGCCGCTATTTACCGCGAAGTCTGACTCCGTGGTAAATAGCGAAAACTGAGAAAAATGCACTTTTGTGCATTTTTCTCAGTTGTATGTTACACACACACATGTCCTTTGGACACGTGTGTGCGCAACATCAGTCTACATTTTCATTTCGGGGGTGCTACAGGGTGTTCTTTGGACACCCCTAGCACCCTTGAAATCGCATCCTTATTTGCGATTAGCAATTTGCTAATTGCAAATAAGGAATGTGTAGGAATCGCAATTTATTTAGCGATTCCTACATGAATCCCGTTTTGCAAGTCCTTAATAGCGATTCCTTAATAATCGCTATTAAGGACTCGCAAAACGGGACAATGATGAATCTAGCTGTATATTCATGATCGTCGTTCAGCATTAAAGACAGGCCAAGATTTACAAAGGTTTTGCACCAGCTTTGCATTCGTTTTTTTAACACAGACCCAATTCAAAACCTTTTTGGGTATTTACAAACCAATGCAAATTGCTATTTTCTTTGGGTGATAAAGGGAAAGTAACACAATCCAGCGGGAAGTGCCCCTTTGCGTTACTTAATGTCAAGGGGTTGTTCCCATGCAACCCCTCATGCACTTTGTGCAAAACCCTATCTACTAATAATATTAGGTAAGGTTGTGCTCAAAAAAATAATATGGTGCTCGAAAGCAGTGTGTTAAAAGGAGAAATGTTTTTATGTTTTTCAACTTTGCCTGTGTACTGCGCTGTACAGCACACAAATTAGGAAAAGTTTAAAAATGTTTCTAGTCTTAGTATTTTGTACTGGAAGGGTATCCTTCCGGAGCAAAAGCTATGCTAGACTTACGCACATACCCTTGCACTATGGCATACAGGTGTGAGCATGGTGCTTGGCAGCAGAATTCTACACCACAGCTATGGGGAGAAGAGGAAAGTGACATACCTTTGTTGATATGGCACTCTACTGCTTTCTCCCTGTCACGCAATGCAGCACAGCATTTATGGGTGCTGCACTGCATTACGTGTAACTTTTGTAAATCTGGGTCTTTATCATAAATGGCAGCTCTGCATTCAAGAAATTTGACATGATCATTTGCCATGAGCTTATTGAAGATATATTTTTGCAGGTAAAAGGAACTGGGCAAGGAAATTGGGCGGATGGTACACATTTACTGCAGCCTTTTGTATCTCTGTCCTCTTTGATAGTAAAAGCTGGGGGCATGAGTCCTTTGCTTAGCTACTGATTGTATCCCATGTTTAATATGGGGGGAGAGATGTGGGCCTGCTCACACCAGGAGGCCTGTAAACTTCAATCCACATGTGTCAGGGAGTGCATTTTCCTAGGTTAGCCAAAAACAGTGGACTTAATTTCAGTCACTAATTTAAGGGAAGCACTGATATTCTTGCTCCAACACTCGTGGTGTGGATATCCATGGCTAAACGGTGGTGCCTACAGTGCAGACAGGGTCCTTTAGAACATGCATATTTAAGGGCCACATAGCACTCTAATACTGAGAAGGGTTGGAGTCCTCAGTAACCAGTACTCCAGATCTGCAGGAGAAAACTGTACTCACTAAGGGCCAGATGTAGGTATCCAAATATCGGTCGGAAACGGCCGAAAATACCGATTTTCGGCCGTTTCCGACCGGTATTTGGATATTGAGATGTAGGGGCATGTTAAATTACAGAATCGGAAATTTTACCGAATTTGTAATTTTTCCGATTCGGTAAAATACCGAATTGGTAAAATTACCGATTCTGTAATTCCACATGTAGGTAGCACTGTAATCAGTGCTGCAAGGGTTTAAGAATTTGTTATTTACCACCAACTAGAAGTTGGTGGTAAATAATGAAAACCCTTCAAAAAGCATTTTATTTGCTTTAAAAAACGTGCCATGTTGCAGACATACGTGCCTTAAGGGCATGTATGTCAGCAACATGTGCACCCATGCACAATTGAGGGGTGCAACAGAGTGTCAAAGTGACACCCTGTCCCCCTTGCAAATTTGGTAATTTTACCGAATAGGTATTTACCGATTCGGTAATTGCCATTGATTCCTATGGGCCTCAAGGCCCATAGGAATTATTGGCAATTACCGAATCGGTAAATACCGATTCGGTAATTACCGAATCATTCCGATTCGGTAATTTCAAAAGTGAAATTATCTACATCCCGTTTACCTACTCTTAAATACCGAATCGGTATGATTCGGTATTTAAGAGTAGGTAAATCGAGATTACCTACATCTGGCCCTTAGCCTCCTGGACAATCCGGGTGCAAAAGACAACTCGTGGAGGTCGCTCTCAAGGGAGTGGTGTTGGGAGAGTCTAGAGAAAGTGCAACACAGTAATCACACTTGCATTAAAGATGTGACTGCTTCGCCAGAGCAGTGAAATGAAACAACACATTAATAGTATGTTAATATATACTGAAATATAATTTCGGTTCAAATGGTAGGCCCCAAAGTAGAAACTACATAATAAGCAACACACAATATGAAATAAACTGTAATCTATGAATACAGTACCAAAACAGTAAATCAATGAAAACCAGATCCTCTTGCCATGCACTCTTTATCTGGTTCTGCCTATGATGAATCACACAGCTCTGAACTTCCTTAAATAAGAGCAGACGCAAAACCAATTCATTGCAGTACAGAAACGGTTATACAGTGACATGACTTGCAAACAACTAATGTTTCCAAACAGTGGCTGAACCAATGGCTGAAACACAAAGCATGCTTTAACAGAGGAGGAATGCAGTCTTGTAAAAAAGAGATTATGTTGTAGCAAGTTTTCAAACCAGAATAAATTATCTGCAAAGGGTAGTGTCTCGGAGTTCTAGTGTGCATTTGTTACAACATTGAAGAAAAAAAGAACAGACATAGACTAACCAACGACAGTGAATCCAAGAGCATAGATACACATGGCTCACCACAGTCTGCAAGAGTCACTTTGGGTAGGGCTAGCTGTCCACTCAACTGGTGCTGTGCCACTGCATGATCAAATGAAATAAAATAGCAAATGTGTTGGAGGGAGGCGTCTGCTCATGAGGCATCATCACTTCATTATTTGTCAGAGGCTCTTTAACGATCCCAAATTGCATACAGTAGAATATGGGTTACGGGTTGAGGGGGTTGAAGCCCTACTCAAGCAGCAACCATAATCGTGTCAGGATGAAGTAACAAGCAATCCCTAATGTAACAATTCTCAACCCTCTGGTAGCTTGGCACAGAGCAGTGGGGCTTAACTTAGAGGCAATGTGTAAAGTTTTTAAGCAGTAATTCAAACAGTAATGAAGTGACACATGCACAAAAAAGTCCCACACCAATTTAGAAAAATAGAGCAAAATGTAATAAATAATTTAAGACCAAAATGACAAAAGCCCAATCAGTTGAACCGGAGATATGCAGTTTTGAAGATTTAAGTGAAAATAGCGCTAAAAAGTGCAAACTGTGAATATCTGGTCCTGCCGGTCCAGGACAACGTCACAAGTTTGGGGCGACCGCATTAGGGGGCAGGGCAGATATAGGAACCAGGTCAGGCCCACTAAACAAGAGTGCCTTAAATCCTGGTTGCACAGTGTTACAAGATTCTGCATTAAGGATGAGTCTCACATCTGAGGCAATGCAAGATCCTGGAGTGGGGTTGCATCATGCAGGGGTTGTTTTGGGATGCTGTGAGACTGCGATGTGTGGGCTTGCATCATCGGTGAGAAGGCCATCAACAAGGAGGATCTTGTGATGCAAAGACCTGCGTCAAGGACGCACCATGCATCGGTGGTTCCTGGAAGGCTGCGAGAAGTGATGCGAACTCTTGTGCTGGGAGTGCATCACGCAGTGGTCCTGATGCAGAGTTTGGCAAGGCTATGTGTTGTGATGCATCAATTCTGCTGGTACCACAGATGGTTCAGTAAAGCACCTTCGGGCCCACTGCTAAGGGTCCAGGCCTGTGGTGGCACCACTGTGGGGGAGGGGCAGGGCTTCCAAGCTTGCAGAGTCCAGGTGCTGGTTTCCAGATGGAGGAAGTCTGTTCTGTCCCTCAGGCTTAAGATCAGGAGGCTGGCCAACTAGCCTTTGGAGTGCCTCTGGAGATCATGGGTTCAAGATGCAGGTCCAGTCCTTCTCACTCAGGCAGGAGGGCAGCAAATCAGAGTGAAAGTCCTTCTTGAAGCAAAGCAGGACAACATCCTTCTTCTGAGTTTCCACAGGTCCAGAATGAAGAGTTGGGGTGTGAGGTCCAATATTTATACCTGGTGTCCATTTGAAGTAGGAAAGGGTTCTGGAGGTTTTCCCCACCTCCCCCCTAAGGCGTCAGACACCCCTTTTCTCCCTACCCTGGCCATAGACTGTCTGGGGACAGAAAAGACTAGTGACAAACCCTTTGTGAGTGTGTTCTGTCAGAGCCTTTGTGATGCCCAAGTGTTGTAGGTGACAGCTCCATCCCCTGCTAAATCAGAATTGCCCACCTTGCCAGCACCTATCTATCCTTTGTCTCCCTGTCTGACAACAATACACAAGGACCAGCTGCCAGCTACCCCTAGGCATGAGACACAGGGACAGTCTGCAGTCACCAAATGATTAGAAGAAGCATATGCAAACTTTCTAGAAGTGGCATTTTCTGAATTATGTCTTATTATCCAACTTTGCAATTAAAGGGGGCTTTTTTTAATAGATTTTTTAGACATCAAACAAGAACTGTTTTCCTTCTTCCAATTGAAAGTTATCACTTATGAAATGTAATAAGGAACCCCAATGTTATACTATAGAAGAGGAAGGCCTTGCAGGAGTGAAATACAAATGTAAGAGTTTTTCACTACTAGGCACATAAAATGTAAAAGTTCATGTCCCACCTTTTAAATACATTGCACCCTGCCCTCTGGGCCGTTCGGAATCTACCCTAGAAAGGTTTAGGCCTGGTAAAAAGTGTATTTTAAGGATAAAACTTGTGGTCTTATCAACGTACTCTAATTTATAAATAATTAATAAAAATGCCACTGGTTAGTTTGCTCGTGGGTTTCACCTCCACCCATGGGTGATGCAAAGTCAAACACCATATACAGGTACAGAAAACTACACACATCCCCTTAAGCACTACTACAGGTACTGCGAGAAGTCTCCACTCTTAATCAATATTAATCAATATTATCGTAGTTTCATTCCATCCGTCTTAATAACTATAAAGTTCCACTTTTCACAAATCATTTCTTTTATAAGTGTTTCGTTTCCACAGTGTGACCAACTTCCAGATGTACAAAGTACAGAATTCCTTCTCCTGGATTTAGTAAATCTTAAATGAGGTACACCCTTAAGAGGACGTTCTCATTGGGAAACAAGGGATTTGCAGTGTTATACGGGTTACCAAATTTACACCTGAAACAATATGTCGGACCCACACGTACTATAAAAACCTCATGTACAAGGACAAAAGTTTATGTAAAAAATCATTCATTTATTTTGTAAAAGTTAAAAAATTCATAATAACATGAGATACGTTATCTGAACCAACAAGCAGTACATTTCAAATTTTTGCAAAAATATACACTCAAATGATTAAAAAGGTTGTCAGATTAAAAATGCTATAATAGCACTGTCTACATCAACATATTAAAAACATCTCATTTATTGGTCAAAAAATGGTAAAGGAACAAACTGTTGACGCGGCGTTTCGGTGCCCTTTGTTTTATTCTTGCACCTTCTTCAGGACTCGTTCCCTGTATTTGTCACATCTACAAAAATCATAGTACATTTCATTAGGTCCCATACTTTTATTGCATCAATTACACTTAGATTACTATCACTATTTAGTTTTCCCTAATATTTGGTAACCCACATACATAGCAATACAAAGGTCATTGCATATTGCTCACCAGCATCTCCAATGCAATGCTTATTTTCTTAAGTATTTGTATCTAGGACTTGTATCATGTTATTGTACTCTAGATACATGTTGGATGTTTCATTAATTAACATCACAGACTATTTATCTTATTGACTCTATATACCCTGGCGGTTGACTTACCCAGGGTATTTTATTTCCTGGATCTGATGTCTGAGCCTGTTTCTATCCGCTCTTTACACTGTTTCTTTGTTTATGCTAGAACAACAAAACTTTTCATATAGTTATTTCTGCTGACTTATGTGGACATTTTTCAGAAAAACTATAGTTCTGATTTTTACCTCATATGCTGGTTAATTTCTGGTTTTCACTCTATTTTTATGGAAGGGACCCACTTCAATCCTAATTGGAAAAAGACATATTTTTATAACACTACCCTTATGCTTGCATAAGTCAGACATGTTAGTGTGCTTAGATTCTTACCAGTCCACTTTCCATATCACTTTGCGTGGTGGGAAGGACGCCTCTGGGAGCTACCTTTTCTTTTCCTTATATCTTTCTAGCTGTATTATATCAAAAAACAATTCATGGTTTTAGTGGTTTTAATCTAAGTTTTTCTAGGACATCTGGTGCTCTGTCTTATATCTACAGTAATCATCTTACCTCACTGGTTAGATAAGGAGTTACTTTCTGTTTAGTTCACTCTCTTATTTGTCCAGATCTTAAGGTTATGCAGTGTCCCAGTTGGAGCTTTTTTTTTTAAAATTTTCAGCTCTCAACTCTAGGGAAACAAAAAGAAAAAAGAATAGGGACAATAATGATTATACCCATCTTCTCTCTAAAGTTTGAGCCCCCTCTTTTTGTCCTACTTACTTAGTATAGGTAGCTGAACTGCGTGGCGCCTTCCTCTTCCCCGGTTTTTTTCAACTGGTAAACTCACCTACTGTTTTCAGATTATATACCCTTGTTGATTGGTTAATTGCTATCACCTGGTATCTGTTTCTTGTTAGTTAGTTTGTTTGATTTGGGTTTTAGCGCTGCCATTTTGTAGTGTGTTTGATTGTTTATATATCTGGTACCAGCCATCCTATTAGTTCATAAAACATACTTACTATCCACGATTTGATATTTCCTTATTTTATAAGCATCCAGTTCTATTTATATGGACTAGATGTCCGGACGTTAGTGCTTTAATAAATGTGATTTTTCTGCTAAGTGCCATGCATCTAAATTGCATTTTCTTTAAGGTGATATTTTTTATTTCTCAATGTGGGCTTTTATTCATGACAAATACTATTGTTATTGTCATTTAGATTGTTTTAAACAGCCCGGTTTGAAAAAACGGGCTTCGATTGCGGCCGCCATCTTGGATTGGGCACTTGATCCTTCTTTCTTGGAAAGCCCGGTTTAGAAAGGCTAGCCCCGATCGCGGTCGCCATATTAAATTGGGACCTCGATCCTTCATAATCCCAACAGTTGTTTTAATCTATATTAATATGGGTATTTTCTAGACATTTGCCTACATAATTCTCGTTTGATCATATATTTTAATATGTGTTCCTTAAAGGCGATAGTTGATGTCCCGAGTATAATGCGTTTTCTTTATGGTGGGATATTTAATTTCATAATGTGCGCTTTTATTCAGGGACAATCCTATTATAATTATTATTTGCATTTGTCTTGAAGTGCCCGGTTTGAAAAAACGAGCTCTGATTGCGGTCGCCATCTTAGATTGGGCACTACTATCTTAGGGAGCCCGGTTTAGAAGGGCGAGCTCCGATCGCGTTCTCCATATTAGATTGGGAACTAGACCCTTTGTTAATTCCAAGCAGCTATTTTGTCCTATGGTGATCTGGGTTCCTGATGTCACCCAAGGTCCATATTTGATTATGGTTATTTGTCTGGGCATTTATGGGATTGTTATTCAATCCACAGTCGGTTTGGACGTTTTATAATCCATCATACAGTGTTGATTAAATTGCCATTGTGGATAGTGCAGTAGGTCATTTTTGTCGCATGGCGGGTGTTCTTCCTAATTCCAAGGCAAATGAATATTTGGAATTTGATGATGAACAGTGTCATTGTTTATCAATATTGTTTCTATGCATATCTTTATCCCCCAAGTTCTCTACTGGTTTTTAGTCCCTGTTTTAATTTCTATGGTGCCCTTCTGATTTGGGAAGGGCTGTGGGATAGTTGCCTATTGCATATGTTCTTAATTATTCCATATCTACGGCATCATAACAAGATAATTTTAAACTGACTTTCTTATTTGGGACCTTCTAGTCATTAAGGGGTTGTTCTAGGGGCACATATTAGCTGGATGGTTTTTATTATTCCCTCATCCACTTACATTAGTAGCTTGCAATTTGTAGGCATTTATCCGCGTTCGTATATTCAATTTAGTTTAATGACATTATGTTTGGTTTTCATGACTCCTCATATTGTCGAGGTAGTTATGATTAACTAACCGTTCTTCGCTACTCAGGAGATAGTGCTCCTGTGTATGGCTCTCTGGGGATATGGCTGTTTGTAAATTGGACAATGTTATTCATTTCCCATCAATCCAAATATGGGTATAAACTAGATCTCCATATGTATGATCTTTTTATTCAGATTTAGTTCCCTACAGGTTTATCTCAAAGATTTCTTTCCCAATCCTCATTGTTGTTCAATCCTGTTTTATAGGTACTGAATTTGGACATATAGTATTGTTCCCTTTGTTTTCGTTTTCTGGTTGAGTCACCTCCTCTTTTATTTAAGTTTACAGTTTCTAATACACACCATCGCAGATCCTCCACTTTGTGATTCATCTCAATCCAGTGAGTCACTAGGGGGGCCGTTGTTTTTTTAGTGTGAATGGCTGATTTATGCTCATTTATTCTGACTCTTATTTCCCTTTGGGTCTCGCCTATGTATGCTTTGCCGCACGGGCAGTTGATCATGTAGATCACATTTTGAGTACGGCAATTAAACAAGTCCTTATATGTATGCGTTATTTTGCCATAGGTTATAGTTGGACCTGGTAGAATCAGAGGGCAGTTCTTACAGTTTCCACAAGCAAAATTGCCTGTTGGTGTTGAACCATCTATGGTTCTAATCAGATTTCTTTTGTTTCTATCTGGGTAGGTCTGAACTAGACAGTTCCTAATTGTCCGATTCCGTCTAAAAGCAAAAATTGGTTTCGGAATGGGTATTTCTCCAGGGTCATTTATCAGCTTCCAATTTTTGTTGATGCGATTTTTCAGTTTATTAGATATACATGAGAAATTTGCCACGAAAACCATAGGTTTGATTTCCTTCTCTTGTGTGATTTTTGGTATGAAAAGATTCTCTCTGTTGAAGTACTTAGCCCGTTTGTAAGCTTTTTTGACCATCTTTTTCGGGTATCCTCTCTCTACAAATTTGTTAATTAAAACCTTGGCATGTTTATCATATTCTTTTCTATTTGTACAGTTTCGCCTCACCCTTAAAAATTGTCCGAAGGGTATGTTATTTCTCTGTGTGGCTGGGTGATGACTTTTAAAGTGGAGCATGGTGTTGCGATCCGTCGGTTTTGTGAACAGTTCCACCTCTAGATGGCCGTCCACATTTTTTATTTTAATGTCTAAAAAGTTACACTCTTCATTGCTATATGCAGATGTAAATTTCAGGTTCTCATCACCAAGGTTCAGCCATGAGATAAATTCTAGCAAGCCTTCTTCATTCCCTTGCCATATGAAGAAAATGTCGTCAATAAATCTCGACCATTTTGAGATATTTTCATAAAATGGCGCCATTGGGTTAAAAATATGTTTTGTCTCAAAATCAGCTACGTACAAACACGCCAGACTGGGAGCACAGGTGGCCCCCATGCTGGTCCCTTTTATTTGTCTGTACATGTTGTCTTTAAATAAGAAAATATTGTTTTTTAGAATAATCTCGAGACATTCTATCATGAAGATGGAGTGTTCTGACAGATTTTCATCAGTGGTTAATAGCTTTTTAATTACTGTTATGGTGTCGTTTTGGGGGATGTTCGTGTATAGCGCTTCTATATCAAGCGTTACCATCCACTGAGTACAGGGATTAAACTCAACACCTTCAACTTTGCTTATCATGTCTGTTGTATCTTTTATGTAAGCTGGTTGTGCTGTAACTAGTGGTTGGATAAATCTATCTAAATATTTACTTAGAGGTTCTGTCAGAGAATTTAAGCTAGATACTATAGGTCTCATGGGGGGGTTGTTAATATCTTTATGTACCTTTGGTAGGCCGTATATTGCTGGGATGGTGGGTGTTTCATTGTTTAGAAAGTTAAATTCTTCCTGATTTATTACGTCATCCTCTTTAGCTAGAAGCAGTAGACTTTTTATGCGGTTCCCTAATACCTGCCATTCTTGCATGTCTGACTTTACATAATGACTTGGATTATCTAGTAGATTGTACATTCTTTTATCATAGTCTATTGTGTCAAGAACCACTATACTCCCACCTTTGTCTCCAGGCTTAATTGTAATTTTATCATCCTTTTCTAGATCTTTAAGGGCTTTCTTCTCCACTATAGTGAGATTATGTCTGACCCACATTTTTTGCTCTAGTATGTCATCAAGTTCTCTTATCATCACTTTCTCAAAAGTTTCTACATTTTTATTTACCATTGAGCTCAATGGAGTCCATGGAGACTTAGGACGTAGGCCAGATTTATTGTTTGTGGGCGCTCTTTCTTTGCCTTCAAAATATTTGTGGAGTCTAATTTTTCGTATCAGTTGTTGTAGGTCCCTTTCTAGTGTATACCTATCTGGCAGCGCTAAAACCCAAATCAAACAAACTAACTAACAAGAAACAGATACCAGGTGATAGCAATTAACCAATCAACAAGGGTATATAATCTGAAAACAGTAGGTGAGTTTACCAGTTGAAAAAAACCGGGGAAGAGGAAGGCGCCACGCAGTTCAGCTACCTATACTAAGTAAGTAGGACAAAAAGAGGGGGCTCAAACTTTAGAGAGAAGATGGGTATAATCATTATTGTCCCTATTCTTTTTTCTTTTTGTTTCCCTAGAGTTGAGAGCTGAAAATTTTAAAAAAAAGCTCCAACTGGGACACTGCATAACCTTAAGATCTGGACAAATAAGAGAGTGAACTAAACAGAAAGTAACTCCTTATCTAACCAGTGAGGTAAGATGATTACTGTAGATATAAGACAGAGCACCAGATGTCCTAGAAAAACTTAGATTAAAACCATTAAAACCATGAATTGTTTTTTGATATAATACAGCTAGAAAGATATAAGGAAAAGTAAAGGTAGCTCCCAGAGGCGTCCTTCCCACCACGCAAAGTGATATGGAAAGTGGACTGGTAAGAATCTAAGCACACTAACATGTCTGACTTATGCAAGCATAAGGGTAGTGTTATAAAAATACGTCTTTTTCCAATTAGGATTGAAGTGGGTCCCTTCCATAAAAATAGAGTGAAAACCGGAAATTAACCAGCATATGAGGTAAAAATCAGAACTATAGTTTTTCTGAAAAATGTCCACATAAGTCAGCAGAAATAACTATATGAAAAGTTTTGTTGTTCTAGCATAAACAAAGAAACAGTGTAAAGAGCGGATAGAAACAGGCTCAGACATCAGATCCAGGAAATAAAATACCCTGGGTAAGTCAACCGCCAGGGTATATAGAGTCAATAAGATAAATAGTCCGTGATGTTAATTAATGAAACATCCAACATGTATCTAGAGTACAATAACATGATACAAGTCCTAGATACAAATACTTAAGAAAATAAGCATTGCATTGGAGATGCTGGTGAGCAATATGCAATGACCTTTGTATTGCTATGTATGTGGGTTACCAAATATTAGGGAAAACTAAATAGTGATAGTAATCTAAGTGTAATTGATGCAATAAAAGTATGGGACCTAATGAAATGTACTATGATTTTTGTAGATGTGACAAATACAGGGAACGAGTCCTGAAGAAGGTGCAAGAATAAAACAAAGGGCACCAAAACGCTGCGTCGACAGTTTGTTCCTTTACCATTGTTTGACCAATAAATGAGATGTTTTTAATATGTTGATGTAGACAGTGCTATTATAGCATTTTTAATCTGACAACCTTTTTAATCATTTGAGTGTATATTTTTGCAAAAATTTGAAATGTACTGCTTGTTGGTTCAGATAACGTATCTCATGTTATTATGAATTTTTTAACTTTTACAAAATAAATGAATGATTTTTTACATAAACTTTTGTCCTTGTACATGAGGTTTTTATAGTACGTGTGGGTCCGACATATTGTTTCAGGTGTAAATTTGGTAACCCGTATAACACTGCAAATCCCTTGTTTCCCAATGAGAACGTCCTCTTAAGGGTGTACCTCATTTAAGATTTACTAAATCCAGGAGAAGGAATTCTGTACTTTGTATAATTGGTGACCCAATCCTTTTCCTGTCTGAAAGGGTAGCTCCCTGCTCAAAACTTTTTACAACTTCCAGATGTGTAACTACTTAATTTCCATAATTTCCATCATTAACAGATGGCTTTACAAATGCGTGCTCCACAGATCCCCAATGCATTTAATTTTGATTAAGACTGGAGGCTTCTCGCAGTTCCTGAAGTAGTGCTTAAGTGTTTTAAAAGGTTTATTTTGCCAGGTCAAAATGGCAGTTTAAAACTGCACACATAGGCTGCAATGCAAGCCTGAAACATGCTTTACCGGGCTACTTAAGTGCTGCAGCCCCACTAGTAGCTTTTATTTTGCAGGCCCTGGTTACATGGGGTACCAATTCACTAGGACTAACAAGTAAATTAAATGTGACAATTGGGTACGAGCCAATTCTACCATGTTTAAGGGGAGAGACCACAAGCACCTTAGCACTGGTTAGCAGTGGTAAAGTGCACAGAGTCCAACAGCAAACAAAAACGACATCATCAAACATTGGTAGTGTGAAGGCAAAACATTTGGGGAGGAACACTCTACCGCTGGCAGGTCTAACATATGCCTGCAAATAAAGATATCTTCCCTTTGCGCCTTGCCCATGGCTACATCACTTTTCACCATCTTAATATTTTAATGGGGAGCAGACAGCTGCTTAGCTGTGTGCCTCCTGACCTTGCCCAAAAGCCCAGAGAGTTGTTTGCTCCTGTATTACCAGGGTGAAAGAAGAATGTCTTTGTCATTCTACCTCTGAATTGCCTGAGGTCCATGAAGGATGTTTAAGCCAACCACACCTTACCCAACTGTAAGTGGGAATTCATTGACTTGGGCTAGTAGCTCAAAGGCATATAGATATCCTATTCGCAATTGCTGACAGGGCTGTGGGGCAAGCACTCTATGTCTTATATACTTTTGTGTGTTAGGCGGCAGTAGAATGCTGCCTAGTGTCCTATTAGCAAATAAAAACAGCCCGCCAGAGCATCTCTCACCTATTCCTAATCTCCTCTTCCTTCATTTTTTCAAGGACCAAACGAAACCAGGTCATATACGAGTTCTCCGAGAACCCTGTGAACAGGGGTTTGCTCTAAAGCAAAAGAGACAAAATCATTGACAACACCTCTGATCCAGAGTAAGGCAGAAGAAGATGTATAGATTCAACCCTCCCTTGTTTGGGTAACACAGGGTTGGTGGACAAACTGAATGTCTGCCCACTTGTCATGGACAACGCTTGGGTCATCAAGAGCCCTCTCAGTCCTTAGATAAGGCTAATAGAGAAGATAGGTAGGGGCCACTTTAAAGTTTGGTAGGCAAGGTACTACATTGCAAACATGATAGAGTCCACCAAACTCTCAGCTCACTTAACCTATTTAGAGGTAGGAGGACCATAAGCTTTCTGTCGAAAGATCCCCCATTGGCTTCATCGACGGCAAGCTTTCTTCAATGGCCCAACAGGGTAGGGGGCATCGGAGGAAGGGCATTACACAGCCCACCCTAATAGTGTGAGCTCCTTTTTTCTGTCCTTCATCCAAAACTTGGCAGTGATGGACCAAAAAAAGTGTAATGCCCGCGCGCCTTTGGAGAAAAATCCCAAGGTGTGAGGGTTATTCGTTTTCGGTTTTTCCATAACAAACACAAATGTTGGGAGTTTATTGTTTAAAAAAGTTTTATGGCTGGCCATCCAACTGTGGCCATCCACCAAACTTTGAGTACTTTGAAGAGAACCGCCATGTCGGTCCTTCCTTTCCACTTACAGAGCTGACCACTGGACCACCGGTCATCTCTAAACTTGGCAGATGGTAATGCATCAAGTCCCCTCAAACTCTAAACTGACCCCTTAGTCATTTAGCAGGGCATTAACTTCCCAATATATTTCAACATGTATAACTAATAACTATTCAAGCAGTTAACCGTTGGACTTGCAGGTCTCACAGAGCATTTACAAGCATAATCATGCATTGGCAAGACCAACAGCAATTAGGATAGCTCTTCTTTTGCATTTTTGTATGTGTGGCTGTGCCAATTGGAAAGACTACATATCTGAGAATGTTTAGAAGGTAGATGAATAAGTGGATGATAGGGAGCATGGACGAATTAATTGGTAACTAAAAACCACTTTGAAGAGAAATTAATCCAACAATGCAGGCTCTTGTTTTAAAAAAATCCACAATGCAGAATATAAATAGTCTTTGCCACATTTTATTTTGATTTTTAATGAAGCTATCTTTATAGACTCGATTGATAAGAGCACCAAATATTAATTACTAAGGGGACCATATAGACCATGGTGAAGGGTCCCCTGGGTGATAGAGGTCATGGCCTGCACCCCAGGAGAAGAACTGTGCTCTCTATTTAGTGATAATGAGAGCCGTTGCAATGTCAGCTTTGTTATATAGCACCATAGCATTGCATAGTTTGTGCCACGTCAGTAAACATTTTTGTCCAGAGAATAAGAAGTTTGTCTTCGATGAATATAAAATAAACAGCTCACTGTGCATGAGGCCATTCTGCCTTTTTCCTGCCCTGTCTGCTTTGCCAGAATGTATGACGTTACAACGCATACATTTACAAGGCAGTTTTTAAATCGTAACATTCTTTACAACACATTCTTTTACATTGCGTGCCATTACATTGCATTTTCAGAAACTACCTTTACAACGCATTCGATTACATCACGGTATACCTTTACAATGCATACCATTACAATGCATACCATTACATCACCTTTAAGGTAAGTGTTGGATAGTATAGGGGTAATAATTACTATTCTAACTCCAGTGAGTGCAACAGTAGCGTAAGTGTTGGATAGTGTAAGGGTAAAAAATACTATTCTAACGCTAGTGAGTGCAACAGTAGGGTAAGTGTTGGATAGTGTAGGGGTAAAAATTGCTATTCTAACTCCAGTGAGTGTAAAAGTAGGGTAAGTGTCGGATAGTGTAAGGGTATTATGCATTGTAATAGTATACATTGTAATGACTTGTGATGTAATGCCTGCGTTGTAGTGACATGCGTTGTAATGACATGCGCTGCAGTGATATGCGATGTAATGGCTGCGTTGTAAAGGTTGTTTCCTGCTTTGCCACACATGCTATGCAGGATGGCAGACAGGGGCAGGAACAATGAGTGGCTGTAGTCCCACTGTCAATAAGACGCAACGGCCATCAGCAAGACCCATCATCTCGTTGTGAATGAGCCACCAGGTCAAAGGTTTATAATGCCGGAGCCAGTGGAGGCTTCACCGATGTAAATCTTGCCCTTCCCCCAACTCTAAACAGAGTGGAGAAACTGTGAGTGTGGCTATGTTGAATCACTGCTCATTAGACCCGAAGTCCTGCTCTGTTCACATGCTCTCAAGTTTCTTCTGGGGGCATTCAGCCAAGGGAGCTTTCTGCACAAAATACATTTAAACTTTTCTCAAAAGTAATGGGACTGCCTTAATCGAATTGGTGTAATGGATCAGGTAATGTGTACATAATGGGGGTTGTCTTCCCCCACAAAACATAGGTAGAGTGTGGCCTCACCCCAAAACAATGTATTTAAAAAAAGAAACGTCAATAGGGCAGCCACAGGGAGGTGCCAGGGGGCATCAATGCTTAAGTTTAATGGTACATGCCTACTTGTCAATTTCACATGCCTTAAGATCCCAATGCTCCATAACTGAACCCACCTAACACTGTTTTTAAATCTATTTCCCAACCTCCTTACTATCAAGTATTGTGTAGGACAGCAACCCTATAGCACATGCATGTTCTCACATTCTGAATGCATAACTGAAGCCCACCTGTCAAATAACCTTTCTTTGTTGCCTTTTCTGCAGTGGTACCAAATCTTCAATACTCTCTGCTCATGATAATGCAGGCCAGTCCCTCTTGTCAACACATATCTTCTGTATTCAGCTTTGTATAAGCTCCAAGACAGACATTGTGGCTGGGAGAAGAGACACACTGGGGCACATGCATCATTGTAGGAATTTGCATTTCCTAAATTGCGAAAATTAAGGAATCGCAATTTAGGAATTGCAAAATCCTATGCATCAAGAAATCCTAATTTTTTTTAGGATTTCTTAATTTTCAGAATTTGCGATTCCTTAATTGCGAATCGCAATTAAGGAATGGCATTACATTGATTCCTATGGGCCTAGAGGCCCATAGGAATCAATGCCGTTTTGCATTTCTTTTTTTAGGAAATCGCAATTTGTTGATGCATTGCAAGGGTGCAGAGGGGGGGTCCAAAGGACCCCCCCCTGCACCCCTGAAATGTATTTTAAAGTGCATGTTTTACACACACATGTCCTAAGGACATGTGTGTCTGTAACATGACACTTTTCAAAATGCATTTTTGTGTTTTTTGAAACAATTTCGCAAATTAACACAAGGGTCAACCTCATTTTAATTTGCACTTTCTATTTCAAAATTCGCTTTTAAAAAAAAAATGATGCATTGCATTTAAGGAATCGAACAAATGAGATTCCTTAAATGCATTCTCATTTTTAGGAAATGCAAAAAAAAAACGATTTTTGAAAAAATGTTTCATGCATCCCAAAACGTATTAAGGAAGCGCAAACTGCCGAATTTACCGATTCGCACCGTTTGCACTTCCTAAATAGGTTGATGCATGTGCCCCACTGTTACCACATGCACACAAGCACAGAGATAAATGTCTGTCAGACTCTGTTGGGTGGGGCACTGGGAAGGCACAGAATACTAGGCCTCAACCATTGGGGTCGAGGTGTTTGCCTCTGTTGTCCAATGTTCTTCATAATATGGCTCTACAAACTGGGCTAAGTACAACCATTTCTGATATTTGACTTGTGGTAGCCACGGTGAGCAGTTACAGATTCTCAGGGAGGTAATGCGGGGGTGCTTAATCTCAGAGGTCAACAATCACACAACAGCACAATAAACTGAATGTCTATCCCAGTACTTCTCTTTTAAGAATGACAAGTACATTAACACACACTAAAACACAACATAGAACCTACATTTTTGGATTAATTTATCTTCAAAGTGGTTTTCAGTTACCAATTAATTCTTCCGTGCACTCTGTAATCCATTTTGGGTTAGGCTTTGATGCTAACACAAACCAGCATCTTTATTGGAGCATAGATGCCTTTCACATGAGGCAGTGCTCAGCAAAGCCTGTAAAAGCCACGACTGGGATTTTTGGTGCAAATTTTCTTTTGGTTGGCTTTATGCCAGATAGCACAGACTTCCTTGTGGGACTACACAAAACAGTTCATAGCTTGACACTGTATTTGGATTGGAGTGGTATTTATATAGTGTTTTTCATGTTAACAGAAGATTGGTTATTAACTAGGGAAGGTGTACATTTTCCAACTTAAAAACACATTCTGTTTAGGTCACAACACAGTTCTAAGAAATCTCTGTTTACACACTGCAAACAATGGCACAAGTAGCAGTTAATTCCTCAGAGAAATGTGTTTTACATTCAAGCTGTACCAAACAATATCAGAACTGCAGATATGAATCTTTAAACTATGGAGTTAAAAACCACAGAGAAAAGGCAAAGTCCCAATCAGATGTCACAGTTCATGGTTGACTGAGTCCTAGGTGCAACTTCAGGCTGCCAACCGTGGAGCAGATGTTGGATACACCAAGTGTGCACTACTCTTAAAGTCTTCTTACCATCTGACTTTGGGCTTATTACGAGTACAGTAGTCCTGGGACCACCGTACTTGTGGTCTCAGTCTGACCACAACCACTCTGGCGGTCTGGCCTGCCGTATTACGATGGTGGCAGTGGGACCACCACAAGACTACTGCCAGGATGCCACGGTGGCAGCGGTGTGGAAAGCAGGCAGAAATCGTGGCGATGCCAATGCCAGGACCAGCGAGCAGATATTGACCTGCCTATCCACCAACCATTTCATTTTGGGACCCTTCATGAAATGCTTGGTAGAAAGGTATGGAAAGTGGCCAGCAACAGCGCCCCCTGGCAAATCTGTCCATGGGGCTGCATGTGTGGGGAGAACATCATAACTGCCACTGTACCGCTCACCCGACCTTGATTCAACTCTGAATCCATTGGGCCGGCACACCATGGGCGTGGCAGTTTTCCTGGGACCGTCGCGGTGGCAGTCCTACAGGATGACCGCCAAACTCGTAATAAGGCCCTTCGCCTACCTTTTGGATCCTAAGTACTCTAGAGGGGCAAGGCAAGAAGAAAACGCCAGCAAAAAAATGTAAAAATGTAAATTGATACTTGTATAGCGCAATACTCACCCGCAAGGGTCTCAAGGCGCTTGTACGAATACCGCTGTGGAACCCATCCTGGCTTTCTCTGTGAGGCGTCCACTCCTGGGCACCCCCAAGGTGGAGGCCAGGCATCCTTAGCGTTGTGGGGGCCGTTGTGGAGATTAAGCAAGCTATTGCCCAGAGTTGCAGAGTGGGACTACATGATTGGAATAGGCACCGAGGCGAGAATTATCAGGTCCGTGGAATTTTTGAGCCCAAGACCCGCCGAGGCGGGGAATTGAACCCTGGTCCCAGGCTAGACCTCTGCATCAGGGTCTGCCGTTCCAATCATTGAGCCACACTTCTCCACAAGAGCCCCTTAAAGTCGAAGATGTCATCAATAAACTCCCTCTGAAGCCTTCATTTTTGTTGCCAAAAGCTGTAAGCGGGACAAGTCGAGAATCTAAAGCTGCTGGTTTGGCTGCTCTGCTAGAATGGATTTTTGCTGCTTCACCCTGGTTTAAAGGTCTATCTTGGGTCTTAGTCACCTTTTAGTAGTTAATATCGACCAGTGGGACAAGGCTAGAACCTAGCACTATGCAGGCTTCCACATACGGTTGTACAAAATGTGCATAATTTGCTATTGCATAATTACAAGAAATTTGAGAAAAATGTTGTGAAATCGTGCCTAATTATGTGAAATTCAAACCCCTCATTTAGCACTTTATTATAGGATGAACTGCATACTTACCTCAATTTCCGACACTCAGACGATTTTTATGTTAAAGTATAGTGACAAAATCCCAAGTGCCATGAACAACAGCTTCTAGTCTTCTGGTTACTCGTGTTGTTCCTGCACTCACTCCACAAACAGTGATTGTATAACATGGGGTAAAGGTGTAAATTCAGACGTTTCACGTAAAAAGCGTAACAGAAAGCTCCTGAAAGTATTGAGTTACACCAGCGTGTCATTTAAATTTCACCAGGGTCTAGTTCCATGAGGCCAAACACCTTCACTGTGAGGCCCACTAAAACCGTGATCTTTGTGCCACAAAATTCTGAACAGGACAAACATGGATGTCATGACCGATGAGGGTGCGCCCTCCCTGGGAAAGCCTCAGCACCTTGTCCCAGTTCTCCGATGGTGGAAATAATTACTAACGACCTAATTTAGAGTATTGTGGAAAAGAAATCCACAATAAAAAGGTGGTGCTCTCACCCTACCAAACTTGTGGGCCCTGCACTGCCAAATTTGCAAAAGGCATTGCAGACACATGCAGAGAAAATGGAGAATGGCTCCAGATGCACGGAGAAACCTCCCAACATACTGTGGATATTTTTTTGTTTATCTTAATAGAAAACAATCGCCCACTTTGAGAGTTTGCTTAATCTGAACGAACGTTTGCCAAGTGGTCACTTTAAACCTGCCACCTCCACAGCAGATCTTCAGTGCTGTAAAGTGAGCAGCTTGGCCGACAGGTATCTCTACATGGGACAGATAGGTCTCTGCCAGGATGGTGGAGGTCATGACGGAAAATACATTTGAATGATAATTGTAGCATTTTCCCAGGCCAAGTTAATTTTATTCATTCTAGGCCTGATCGTGAAAAATGTGACCTTACCGTCACAGTGACAAGCAGTTTTTTTGTTACTGTTAGAGAATAATTTTTCTAACACCTAGCATGCCTTACTTTTATATATTAAGAACCCAGCCTTTGGGAACAAAAAAGCAGCCCATATAGGTGTGACTTAAAAAAGTGGATTTTCTCAACATGACAAAAGGCACTTTTCCTTGCCATGTGACACTGCAGTCCTTCCAGATCACATTGCTTATCTCTGGAGTGATCTCATTTTCCATGTATGTGGGTGGCGTATATACCCAGTGCAGGCCACATATGACATTAACTTTTACAACACTGGTTAATCAGGTTCCAGTACGACTTTTAGGTGCACTATTGAAAGAGTGTTATTTATGGTTTAGGATATATTGGACATTTTGCTGAGATATGTGAGGTTTCTCAACATAGTTAGTGGTGCATGGCACATTGAGTGCCACTGATCATAAGAATGGGTGTTGCAGCGAGTGTGCATTACATCATACATACAGACCTATATTATTATGCACCAGTAAGGTCATTCATGAAGTATGGATCTCAACACAGAAGCATCAAAGGGGCCAGACTGTTGGGGGCATTTTTAAGCAAGCAAGAAAAGATATATGGAGCATTCTAGGGTTGACAGAAGGCCAGCCCAATAGGGACACTGTCAAACCATCAAAGGAGTATTCATAAAATGTACCCTGGAAAGACGGGTGACCAACTGAAGCACAGCCCACTAGAGGCACAGTTAAACTGTCAATGAGTAGGATATGGGGGTCTACCCAGGAAGGGACAGATAGACAACATGTTACCATCACTATTAAGCTACCAAGGAGTATTTTAAGTAGTCTTCCCAGGAGAGCCACTGGAGTCACAGAAGAGCAACACTTTGGAGGCGCTAAAATATTTGCCCTTCTTTTCATAATTTCTATATTAATGAATGTACATATTATTCGGAATATGTGCCATAGATTCTTGAATAGACGCAATAGCGCAATATTATAATTGCTTCACTGGTTGATTGAAAATTAGAATATTGCTGCATGGAACAATGAAAAGTACACAAGCTCATTCTTATCTGTATATGAGTTATATACTGAACAAGGAAACAGGCTTCGAACTTGTAACCTAAAACACAGCGAAATGGCCAATGAATCATGTCATTTGCTCCTCCCTACTTCACCAATTAAGAACGAGTGCAATATATTCACCACACAATGAAAACAGTAATTGCCTCTTGGGGCAAATGGCAGCTCGCAAAATGTGAAAATATATATATAAGCAAAAGGACCGTCCGACCTGCACCTTCAGGATCGTGAGTACGGCGCAGCTGGCTGCTTGAACAATGGTACAAGATTGCAGCTCTGGATCCCACTGGAGGGAAAATAATTTGGTTCAGGAAGGGTTTTGTCACGCAGAAACCACTGAAGGTGAAAAAATAAAAAAGGAAATACCTACATGTTCCAGCATGCATCTGAACTAATTAATTTGAACTAAACATGGCACACCGGAGGCCTATGAACTAATGATATAAACGTGCAGGGAACTGTGGGAGCCTGAAAAAAATGCGTGCAAAACAGACAGCCTCTGAAGAAAGAGCATGAATGCTCTGAAACGCGTCAGGCTAATGAACTGGTATAAGCGGAGCTGTAACCCTGTACCTTCTGCAAATAAATGTTTTGTAACAAACCAGCTGGAGGAGTGCGTCTCTGAGGCCGGGGCGCTTTTGGGGATATATATATATATATATATATATATATATATATATATATATATATACTAGTTACTAGCCTCCACAGAAAAGAGACTGCGGGAAACAGCCTAATACTTGCCACCAGTGCTCATCCTTACAACCTCATCCAAAGCATCCCATTTGGGGAATTACTCAGAGCCAAAAGAAATAACAGCAGCAGTATTGACTTTGAAACGGAAAAACACGTAATGATAGACCGTTTCAAAGAAAGACGATATTCTGAAAAAACCATCCGACAAGCTGTTGAGAGGGTTGATAAGGTAGCAAGAACTGATCTGCTAGTCCCCAAACAAAAACCAACGAGTGAGGAAGAAGAGACAGTAAGGTTCATTACCACATACTCAGGCCAAGCTTACAAAGTGAGAAAAATACTGACAAAAAATTGGCCAATCCTAACCACAGATACTTTTTTAAGTAAACATGTGAGAGAACACCCACAGATTACTTTTCGTAAGGGAAAATCCTTGAAGGATGATCTGAGCAAAAACATGGTCACATCCAAAAAAGCAATACAATACAAGAGTCTCACTGGGTTTGAGTGCTGCATGAAATGTAAAGCATGTAAGGGAAGCTCTAACTGTAAAAAAGTTAAAGTACCGAATAGTTCCAGATTTTTTAACATTATGGGTCCCTTTTACTGCAATACCGAATATTGTGGGTACTGTCTTATCTGTCCCTGTGGGAAATTTTACATTGGAAGTACCAAGCACAGGGCCAAGATTAGGATATTGGAACACAAGCGAGCGATTAGGAATAACAACGAACAATACCCTGTTGCTCGGCATTTCAAGACACACCACAATCAAAATGATAACTTACTGAAATATGTGGTACTTGATGCAGTCAAAGAGAATGTGAGAGGGGGTGATAGACTGCACCAATTGAGAATCTTGGAATCCAAGTTTATTATAGATTTCGAGACACTACACCCTATTGGGATGAATTGCAGTGAAGAACTTGCAGTCCATCTATGACATATGTAAATGTAATTGGTCTGATATCTCAATCTTTTGTTTTAACATGTAAATATTTTGTCATATTTGGTTTTAAAGCACACATTTTCTTTTTACATAGGACAACAAGACTACAAACAACAGGAAGAGTCAAATTGATCTAAATTGTTGAATCAATACTGTCACAATTGTTCAGCCCACTGGGGCGATACCCACACAATCACTCGAATGTGATTATTTTCATGAATTCATGGACATAATATCAGCCCACTGGGGCCAGACTTAATTTGTTTGATATTATTTAATCATGTATAAGAAATTAATTTTGCACGCTAATCAACTATCACCATTCCAAGATGGCGGCCAAAGTTGGTCGGGGCGCACACAAGTATGATGAAATTGTTTAAATACGTAAATTGTGACAAACGTATGTTTATTAACTTGTACCACTCCAAAATGGCGACCAAAAGCAGGTCGGGTGGATCAACGATAGTCCTTTTTCCATGCATCTTGTTTGAATATGTAAATAGCACTTTGCATTGATCACATTCACCGTGACCAAGCCTTAGTGGCGAAACGCGTCGGTAGGGAGCTGCTGATTTCGGGTCTCTATTAAAAACACTTTGAAGCATCCAGAAAGTAGCCTGTGCTGTTCTTCGGATTGGGAGAAACTTTGTTTGTGTATATATATATATATATATATATATATATATATATATATATATATATATATATATTACCTACTGGCGGTCGCCAGTAGGTAGTTATAGTTAGGACCTAGTTTCCATAGGAAATCCTCAACATTCTATTTGGAATAACTTTGGCCCTGGTTGAAGAATCTTAGCGAATTTCTCAAAGAAGATGGCTCGGTCCGCTGCGCTCCTTCCCTAAATGTTTGGGGGGGATTGGTCAAGTGGGGGCTGAGATAAAAGGGGGGTCCCAAAACGTGTTTTCTCCATGTTATTTTCCATAGGACCTTTAGACTCGGCTACAGGTCGAACGGGTGAATGGATTTATAAGAAATTTGGCAAAACTGTACAGTCCGGCTCGCAGATTACGCTTTTTTTGGAATGGTGTAAATCCGTTCAGTAGTTGCTGAGGAAATTAAAGTTAAAGTCAATTATATATCTATACGCGCGCACGGGTACGCGCACTCAAGCGGCTGCGCGCGCGAGCGGAATTTTGCTGCGTGACGTCTGTTAACGTTCGATTCGAAGGAAATCAGGAAGTGTTGACCGCCATTTTGTCATTGCGAGTAAATATATTGTTGATTTCAAAGCGTTGGAACATGGAAAGGGGAGAAGGTAGAGATTGTTTTGCTGCGTAGGTTTTCTCAGGGTGTGCAGTAAGGCCCTTAAAGGCGAAAATATATATATATATTTTTTTTAAGTTGCGTGGTGCGCGCACTCGGTCGCGCACACCTTTTTACAAGAGTGTGAAAATGGAGATAAATCAGAAGTTTGAGTGCTTATATATAAGGTGGCTCTGAAAAGAGCCATTGTGTTAATTGAGTGTTTTCTGCATTTATAAGTAAGTACCGATGCAGAGCCTGATGTTGCAGAGGAAGATTCTGTTTCCCTCATTCGTGAAATGAACACCGTCTCTCCTATAGACGTCTTGCATGTGGTATCGCAAGTTGTTGTGGTAAATAGAACCCATGCTATAATCTCTGAGGAACGCAGAAACAGATTTATTTACATGTCTCCTTGCTTTCTCAAATTGTGCACAATGTTGATTGGACCAATTCCATTTCTGTCTTTGGCATATATTGGAATATACCAAGGCAGATCGAGGAAAAAGTGTCATCAATTGTCGAAAGGTGTCTTTTAGAAGCATTTCCAGACCTACCCCAGTGATTGTGCCTAGATCGTTCCCACCACAGTGCACAATTATAAGGTCTGGTTCTGGGAGATGCATAAAAGTTTTCACCAATGGAATCAATTGGTGACATTTCAATCCTCTTTTGGCAATCCATGTTATGTGTACATTTGGTAAGCCGAGGTTGCAAATTCGTCTGCTTACTGCATATTTTTCACTCCAGTGAATATAACTGTGTCCTATTAGCCAGACCTTCATTTTCAAGGGATTTGTAGTCGTCCTCCGATCGGTTCTGGAAGTGGAATGGTAGTTAGAAGTTTGAATTCTAAATAAAGAAAAAGGAAGAGGCTGGGTGTGGTTTAAAAAATAAAAATGATTGGTTGATTGTAAGAAGTGGAGATTGAACAGTACGTTGCATGTTAATGCTTATGTTAAACGAAAAGTACTATTGGGTGTGAAAAAAAAAGACATGTAACAGAGCTGTGGATTGGCAGGTGTTTCTGGAGGGAAAACAGTGTTGTTACTTTGCTGTAGAACGTTGAGATATGAACTTTTGACCTGTGCCTTCAGCCAGGTGCAGAATGAGGTGTTACCATGGAAACAGCCAGAGATGGCTGTGGGTGATGGGTGACTTTTATGTGACATTGAAAATATTGTGAGGGAGAACCAACTGAAATGTAACTGCTTACGTTACGCGCTCCGCGCCGCGCCCCGGATTGCTTCCTGGAAGCTGCGCTTCGCGCCTCGCGCACCGGAGCACTTCCGGGTGCGCTAACGCGGCGCGTCATATGACGGATTACGCAACAACGCGATACGTCGTTGGGGCTCCACCGGAACTGATCGAATTGGTAGTCTACAGTGTTTCTGGATGTTTCAGACTGAAGCTGGTGTCAGCATGAGAGCACCCCGTGGCTACGTCGTGGCCATTCCGCGAGCAATCATGGCAGTCGCTCCCCACCGGAAGTCTGCAGGAGTCGGGGGCCTCGGTGACTCTTGTAGAATCTTCAAGGCTGAGGGGACGCTTTTGGGAATGGGGCTCATGCCCTAGCAGTCAAGCGTCCGAGTTCCAGGGTTGCCCAGAGCCATCCTTGCAGGCCAGGCCCAAGTCTGTGGAGCCGACCGCCATTTCCTGAGCTCCGTGGCAGCCGCCTGTCGCTGTATCGGAAGAGTGGGTGCAATTTAGCCGGATGGCGGGTGAGACGGTGTAATAGCAAGAGCAGGCGTAATTCAGCTGGCCGAGCGAGGCACTGTGCTGCAGGAGCAGGCGCAACTCAGCTGGCCGAGTGAAGCGCTGGGGTGTAGCTAAGAAACCTCCACCTGGTGAGGTGGGAGAGGCTCGTTCGCGCCGCCTCTCCCTTCCAGTGCACCCCACGCCGTCTCCTGGCGCAGGTATATGTGATGGTCGGACCAGGGCACCGCAGGACGTGTCTTCAGGTCAAACGGATTGTGGGACAAGGTCCAGAATGGAAGAGGCATCAAAAGGCAAGAAGTTCCGCCTGACCCCGGGAGCCGGCCGCCTATGTCGGGGGCGATCTTAGGCCATACCAGGGGAACAAGACTTGGGGAGGGGGCAGGAGCCAAGCGCCCCCTCCGAGTCCGCGTTTCTTGGACCCTGAAGTATGGCACTCAACATCCAGAACTTATGACATTTGTGCAAGGCAGGGACATCGAAGCCTCTCAGGGACCAAGCATATCCAGAGTCCTTCCTACAGAAGGTGGTGGGGGTGGCGGCATTAGCAAGGCATCCCCCCACACAACTTGTCGGACCCTGAAGTATGGCACTCAACATCCAGAACTTATGACATTTGTGCAAGGCAGGGACATCGAAGCCTCTCAGGGACCAAGCATATCCAGAGTCCTTCCTACAGAAGGTGGTGGGGGTGGCGGCATTAGCAAGGCATCCCCCCACACAACTTGTCGGACCCTGAAGTATGGCACTCAACATCCAGAACTTATGACATTTGTGCAAGGCAGGGACATCGAAGCCTCTCAGGGACCAAGCATATCCAGAGTCCTTCCTACAGAAGGTGGTGGGGGTGGCGGCATTAGCAAGGCATCCCCCCACACAACTTGTCGGACATCACCTCTGGATGTACTGGGTGTTCAATTTCAGAATTGAAACTACTAAGAAGCAATTAGAAGTGTTGTTTTCATGTTGCAGCAGGCTGCCATGTAAATAGTTATTTAATAAAACGTTTTATCCTGTTACTTTGCTGGTGTGTTGTATATATTTATAATATTTGCATAGTGTTTGTCGTTATTTTGGGCGGGGTGGGCGGCGGAGCCGAGCTGTCTTGCAGCCATCATGGCGTCGAGTTCGGTTCCTCTCTCTAGTTTCATGTTTTTTCTAACGATTTATATGTTATAGTTTGCTAGCACGATACAGCGGATAGTCCGCATTTTATATATATGTCCTTTTTATTAGGGGGGTCCTCCGGTGGAGTCGGACGATCTACCTGTAATAAACGGTCCGGGTTGAACCAACTACCAACAAACGGGGCAGAGATAGGTATGACGGGTTACAAAGGGGACAAAAGTGTGCACTACCTATCCTTCACTATCTGCAAAAACTAAACAGAGTATTGCGACTTTGTGCTTATTTGTGAACAGAGAATGACCCAAAGAGAACCAATTTCGAACAATCATAGGCTATTGGCAGTGGGCAGAGAGGCCATGACACAGAAAATGGCTGTTACTTACGTGCATGATGGGGCCTAAAAGGGACTAGATGGCGTGGCCACTGTTTCGCGACTTTCACTTTACTTTTAACAATGGCTGTGGTGAACATAAATGAACGCCGCTTATGTATACGTAATTTTAGTCATTTTCCACAAAAAAGCTTTTGATATTTGCTATTAAAAAACCAAAGAAAATCACTGAAAAAACCATAGGTTATAGACCATATATAGTTAAATATCTGAAGTCCATCTCTGCACTCGATGGAGATACAGGTCGTCGATCAGAAGATGTGCTGGCCACCTCTAATGGTAATAGCGTGGCCAGGGCTCTTGTCGTTGCCTCTGCAAATTGCAGAGGGTGCACTTGTTTGACATGCCGCACCATGGTATGTATGGAAAAGGAATATTTTTTTGCTGGATTTCTTCTTGAGAGAACCAAGTCACATATCGTGCAGGTTACTTTTGGTGCATTCACTTTCTTTTGATCTTCAGGATAAGTGAAAAATTGCCAGATGAAAGATTTATTTTTTCTTATTAAAGGTAGTCGATCATTTTGGTCAGATTCGGAAGATGAATGAGATACGGTAGCCATTTCACCAAAGTCTTCCGAAAGATGTAGGACGTTGTTCTCTCTTGAGAGTAGAACAGATAGTGAGGGAAGTGGGTGGAGTGCTGCGTGTAAATTCCAGAATTGAAACTATTAAGAACCAATTGAAAGTGTTGTTTTCATGTTGCAGCAGGCTGCCATGTAAATAGTTATTTAATAAAACGTTTTACCCTGTTACTTTGCTGGTGTGTTGTATATCTTTATAATATTTGTCGTTATTTTGGGTGGGGTGGGCGGCAGAGCCGAGCTGTCTTGCAGCCATCATGGCGTCGAGCTCGGTTCCTCTCACTAGTTTCATATTTCTCATGAGGGGTTGTTCCTAATTTTTCTATTTTAGCGAGGTCAAAAAAAGATCCCATCAGTGGCCTACTGATTTTGCTCGATTCCTTTTGTTTTTTCTAACGATTTATATGTTATAGTTTGCTAGCACGATACAGCGGCTAGTCCGCATTTTATATATATGTCCTTTTTATTAGGGGTGTCCTCCGGTGGAGTCGGACGATCTACCTCTAATAAACGGTCCGGGTTGAACCAACTACCATCCTGATTTTGTATATCTTCTGAGCTGGATTTAAGCACACAATTGTTAAAGTATGAAACGTTTTATATTTCTAAAAAAAATACCAAGGTGTGTACATCCGGTAACGCACGAAAGTTTAAAAAGACATTCGGCTCCATTCACTGAAAAGTTTCATAAGAATAAAAAAGAAGTCTAGGTACAGTCTCTTTGACGTACTATAAGTTCTTTGAGGGGTGTATGAAGAAATTCAATAAGTTCAAATTGCAAAGTTTTCACGAAATATATAGGCAGGTGCGCGCACTCGGTCGCGCACGAAAGCCTGGAAATGCGATATCCATTTTATTGACAACTGTTGCCGAGAGTGCGCACACCGGGTCGCGCACAAAAGTTTAGTAAGGCTATTTTTATTTACAGACAAATTTTAATGTGTTTAAAAAAAGGCAAGGTACAGACTTTCGAATTCTGTATTGCTTTACAAGGAGTCTCTATGCAACTTGAACAGTGAAGAAAACGGCTTGTTTTCGAAAAAAATATTGCCAGAACTTTATTGACAAAAGTATAGGTTGCATACACGACATTTTTCTGAATTAGCATTTTAAAAACCAATGAAATTCACAGAAAAATCCATAGGTTTTACACACGTTATAGTTAGGAAGTAGCATTTAAAAAACCTATGAAATTCACTGAAAAAACCATAGATTTGACACATGTTATAGTTAGCTGGAAATTTTACTGATATAAAACCAATGAAATTCCACGTTATAGTTAGTTGGACTCACTATAACTTGCGCGTGCAATGCACTGCTGATGACGTCACATATTACATCACTCATGACATGGTCAGTGACATCACTCATGACATCACTGATGACACCATCCAGTAAATATGTGTCTTTCTGAAAAATAAATATTAGTGAGTAATGTTTAAATATTTAAATATATATATTAGTGTTTCACTTTGTGTATAAGTGGCTACATGTGTTGGTAAGTAGCTACATGCGTATGTATATGGGTTATTAGATGTTTCTCTTAGTATCAGTATGAGTGTCTATATGGTTTGGTGGGGGTATTACTTAGCACATAGATGCATGAGTGGCTGACTCTCTGTTTGTATGTGTTTTGAAGACAGCATATGTGCAGGACTGTATGGGTGGATGAGTGTGTATATGTGTTTGTTAGTGAGTGAATGACTGTCTCACTAGTGTCTTTATCAGTAACGACATATGTTTTAATCTAGTATATGTGAATATTGATGTATATAAGTGAGTATATGTGAGAGTAAGAGATTGTAAGAGTTCCTGTTTAAATAAGTATGTGTTTCTATAAGTGATTGTTTAAGAGAATAAATATGTGTAATTTTCAATAGAAGTAAGGTGGAAGTGTGTGTATAACTCTATTTTCAAGTAAATGGATGTTCAATAGTTTATTTGCACGTGTGAGTATGTGTGTGAGTAACTTTTGGATGACTGTCGGTGTGTAACAGGATGTATAGGTGTATCACTTCATATAATGAGTGAGTATATGTATGAGTGACTATATAGAACTGTTGGTGAATGAGTGGATGTGTATATAGATGGTGGAATTACTGAATTACTTGTTGTAACTGATATGGGTATCTCCATTTTTTTTTAAATTTCAGTTTCTATTTTTGAATATGTGTTTCAAGGGTTACATTACAGTGAAAGGAGGTGTGTCACTATGTCACAAGGATGGTGTCATCAGTGATGTCATGAGTGATGTCACTGACCATGTCATGAGTGATGTAATATGTGACGTCATCAGCAGTGCTTTGCACGCGCAAGTTATAGTGAGTCCAACTAACTATAACGTGGAATTTCATTGGTTTTATATCAGTAAAATTTCCAGCTAACTATAACATGTGTCAAACCTATGTTTTTTTCAGTGAATTTCATAGGTTTTTTAAATGCTAGTTCCTAACTATAACGTGTGTAAAACCTATGGTTTTTTCTGTGAATATATATATATATATATATATATATATATTACCTACTGGCGGTCGCCAGTAGGTATATATAGTTAGGATTTTTTCTCCATGGGACTTTTGAAAATTCTATGTCTAATAACTTTGGCGTTTGTGGACGGAATCGGCTGAAATTTTCAGGAAAATGGCACATTTTGTTTCTGAGCAGCCCCTGAAAATTTGGGGGGGGGTTTCGTCAAGGGGGGCCGAGAAAAAAGGGGGGTCCCAAAACGCGTTTTTAACATTGAGTTTTCCATAGGGCGTTTGGCCTCACTTTTAGCTCGAACGGCTGAATGGATTTGCACGAAACTTGGCAAAATTGTAGGGACTGTTAGCCCGATGCGCCTTTGCTGGGTCTCAATATATGTGCTCCAGTGGATTTTGAGAAATTTACATTTTAAAAAACAGATATATCTGTGACAGCGTCCGGGATAGCGCTCCGGTTCGCGAACTTTTCGCGTAACGGAACTTTGCGAAGCAAAGCTGATTGGCTCTCCGGTGTCTGTCAACATTCTAAACAGTCCGGAGCGGCCGCCATCTTGTCTCTCGGTAGGATCGAGAGACAAGAAGAGGAGAAAAAAACGAAGGGGGAATTTAATGAAAGGGGGCAAGGTAGACCCTTCTTGACCCCCTAGGAATGATGTTGGGGTTATTAAAGGGTCCCGTGGGGCAAATAAAAAAATATTGTTTTTTTGCGGTAGAAGCGCTTTCCGGTTCGCGAACCGGGTAGCGAAACGGGAATTCGCCATTTTGTGTTTCGTTTTAATTAAATTACAAGATGGAGGAAAAACAATGTGAGAAATGGGTATAAGGGGGTACGGGAGACGTATCCTGACCCCCTATGTTTTCTGAGGGTGGCTGAGGATGCTCATATATGTTGATACTTGTCTTCCAGCGGCTGCGCGTGAGCATTTTTTTTTTTTTCTGCTGCGTGACGTCTGTTAACGTACGATTCGAAGGAAATCAGGAAGTGTTGACCGCCATTTTGACACTGCGAGTAAATATATTGTTAAAAATAATTGTTATAAATTAATCCGTATTGATAAACATTGTCTGCGCCATCTTGCTTTTTTTCCAATGCCACACTTTTGTCGTGCACAGCAGCCATTTTAGATGCCTTGACCATACCCACTCTCTGCACGCCGCCGATCCTCAGCATGGCTCCCCACCCTCGCAAGCATCTCCCCCACGCACTGGTCACCCCCGCTCTCTGTCTTATGCATGGGCCATAAACCTCCCCCCATCTGCGCTGCTCTTCCCTGAGAATCACACCCTGTGCCCGCCCGACACCTCCCTTTCACCCTATTCACTACCGCACCCTCTGACATTCCTCTTCCTTTGTGTCTGATTGTCCAGGCCGGTCCCAGGCTATCACCTAGCCCTGCGGATGTAGTTTATGGCCTCAACTGTAAAGAATCACCCCTCTTCAAAGGAGTTACAGTAGATCAAGGCCCCCACCCGATGAGATCCGTCACACCACACGCGTTCCTACTATCTGATAACGATCCTGTATTGTGATTGGGGAGGGGATTCTCACTGTGAGGGTGTGTGGGACCGAGCCTGAAGCGGAAGATTCCAGGGATGCCTTTTTGTACATCAAAGTCTTCACAATTATGTGTCACATTAAAAATATATAGCACTCCAACAAAGTAGTAGGATTATAACACTTTAATAACTTATAAATATATACAACGCACCAAAAACAGTAAACACGTTAAAAAAAAAAATTTTTAACAGAAGCAACAATGGTCAGTAGCGGTCTGTTGTGCGAATAGTCCGAAGGCAGCACAACGCGCTGAGATCTGGACGGCACCCAGGTGATGTCCTTTACTTGCCGCACTGGTTTTGGCATCCTACAATGCTGCTCCGAAAAACGGCGTGGGGCGCCCCGCGGGGCGGAGGCGGCGTGAACGAGCCTCCCCAGGTGGAGGCTCGTCTGCTGTAGTGGGGCGCCCCTTTAGCGTTTCACTTGCCATTGAGCGGTTTTCCGCCCGCTTTTGCTGCACTGTGCCTCGTCAGTAGCGGTCTGTTGTGCGAATAGTCTGAAGGCAGCACAACGCGCTGAGATCTGGACCGCACCCAGGTGATGTCCTTTACTTGCCGCACTGGTTTTGGCATCCTACAATGCTGCTCCGAAAAATGGCGTGGGGTGCCCCGGGGGGGGCAGGCGGCGTGAACGGGCCTCCCCAGGTGGAGGCTCGTCTGCTGTAGTGGGGCGCCCCTTTAGCGTTTCACTTGCCATTCAGCGGTTTTCTGCCCGCTTTTGCTGCACTGTTCCTCATCCGCCATTCAGCTGTTTACCGCCCGCTCTTGCGGCTACAGCGTCTCGCTCACCATCTAGTTGAATTGCGCCCACTCTTGCGGTGCAGCGATAGGCGGCTGCCACAGGACTCTTAAAATGGCGGCCGGCTCTTCGGATTTGGGCCTGGTCCACTAAAATGGCCCTGGGACACCTTGGAACTCGGACGCTTGTCTGCTAGGGCTTGGGCCCCAATTTCGAAAGCGTCCCCTCAGCCTTGAAGATTCTATAAAAGTCTTGGGGGCCCCCTACTCCCGCAGGCTTCCGGTGGTGAGCGGCTGCCATGATTGCTTGCGGAATGGCCACGACAGAGCTACGAGATGGTGGTGCTCTCATGCTGACGCCAGCTTCAGTCTGAAACATCCAGAAACACTGTAGACTATCAATTCGATGAGTTCCGGTGGAGCCCCAACATGACCCGGTAGGGAAGAACTTGCCCTCCCCTTTTTTGAGTGATGGTTCTTGTTGCCTGTCCCCTCTGTTGTCATCTAACGGAACCTTTTTGGATTGCCGAGTGAGAAAAAAAAAGGTGGGGCTTTCATCGTTTGGGAAAAAAAAATGTTTTAATCCAATGAAAAGTGTTATTTTTAGGTCATATGATCAAGCATTTCGTCATTAGGAAACCAAAAGTAAAATGAACCAATGAAAAGTTTTATAAACAAGTCACATGACCTGTTATGCGGTTTTGGGCTATAAAAAGCCTACAAAATCCGTTGGCCTGTGAGGCGGCGTCAGTAGCGGACCGATGTGCAAATAGGCCGAAGGCAGCACAACGCGCCGAGATCCGGATGGCACCGAGGTGGTGTCCAGCAAGTTGCCGCACTGGTGTGGCCATCCTACAATGCTGCGCCGAAAGACGGCGTGTCCAGCTGAGTTGCGGTTACTTTTGCTGCTACAGTACGCCGAAGGCAGTACAACGTGCCGAGATCCGGATGGCACCGAGGTGGTGTCCAGCAAGTTTCACTGGTGTGGCCATCCTACAATGCTGCGCGGAAAGACGGCGTGGGGTGCCCGGGGGGGGAGAGGCGGCGTAAACGGACCTCTTCCGCCTCCCCAGGTGAAGGCACCTCATCTGCAGTGGGGCGCCTCTTAGCGTTTCACTTGCCTTCCAGTAGAGTTCTGCCCGCTCTTGCGGCACAGTGCCTCACCCTCCATCCAGCTGAGTTCCGCCCGCTCTTCCGGCACAGCGTCTCGCACGCCATCCAGCTGAGTTTCTCCCGCTCTTGCGGTACAGTGACTCGAACGCGCCGAGATCCGGATGGCACCGAGGTGGTGTCCAGCAAGTTTCCCTGGTGTGGCCATCCTACAATGCTGCGCCGAAAGACGGCGTGGGGTGCCCGGGGGGGGGGGGGAGGCAGCGCAAACGGGCCTCTCCCTCCTCCCCAGGTGGAGGCACCTCATCTGTAGTGGGGCGCCTCTTAGCGTTTCACTTGCCTTCCAGCTGAGTTCCGCCCGCTTTTGCGGTACAGTGACTCACCCGCCATCTAGCTGAATTGCGGCTACTCTTGTGATGCAGCGATAGCCGGCTGCAACAGGACTCTCAAAATGGTGGCCAGCTCTTTGGATTTGGGCCTGGTCCACTAAAATGGCTCTGGGGCACCTTGGAACTCGGACGCTTGCCTGCTAGGGCATGGGCCCCATTCACGAAAGCGTCCCCTCTTTTGACTGATTGTTCTTGTTGCCTATTTCTTCTGTTGTCATTTAACGGAACCTTTTTGGACTGCCGAAAAGGGTTCTGGTCCGACCGCTGGTTGGTGGAGACATTTTGACTATATCCTGGACCTGCCCGGCCTCGCCCAAAATGGCGCCGGTATAAATGGGACTCGTAACTCCTTGTTGTGTACTGGTTGCCCAACCTTGATATCACGAGATACGTATGCAGTTTTGAAGCACATGGCGGGCGGGGACGAGAATTGATTGAACATTTGGACATCCCTATTGATATTAAGTTCTGATGTGTTATTGATTACTGTACTATTGAAAGTTCGAATTAACGTCACCCATGGTACTTGCCCGCAAATGTATATCTAGATAATTTTATCGTAACTGGCCCTGTCGTACTTTAATTATAAAATGTACGTCCACCGATTCCGCAAATGTTAGACACCTTAGTTCTTGCAACCTAATGGGTCGCCCGTTACGTTCTTCTACAGTGTAAATGTCCCCTCATCATATACGATTCCAGTTTGCTCCGTGGCCGGCCCACGTGGTTATAGGCCCGTATTTGTATACTGACATTTTCACAATAAAGGTTTTTAAAACAAAACATGGTAGTAGTACCTACATTGGTAAAGTTTTGAATAATAGCCACTGTTTTCGAATCAGTAAAAGGCAAGTGAAATAAAGCAGTCCAATTACATGACGGTTAAAAGGTATAATACGCAGGAACGCAGTAAAGATAAATGGTCAAGAGCTGTTGTGTTTTCTACTCCTGCAACATAAAGTGATCGATAAGAATCTGATATTCATGCCTATCAGCGACTAAGACAGCAGGCCGAGCGTCTTTTGCTCAACGGCTCCCTCATGGGACGAAGAAACGCCCTTTTTTCGAAAAAGGAATATTTTACTTGCAGGACAGTTGTAAATTTCCCGGGAAAATACATTAGCCTGGAACATTGTTAGTGATAAACTGTAAATGCATCTGGGTCCTTTGCTTTACAAGTCAGAGTTGGAAAAAAAAAGGTGGGGCTTTCATCATTTGGGAAAAAAAAATGTTCGAAAGCAATGAAAAGCGTTATTTTTAGGTCATATGACCAAGCCTTTTATCATTAGAATAACAAAAGTAAAATGAACCAATGAAAAGTTTTATTAACAAGTCACATGACCTGTTATGCTTACGTTACGCGCTGCGCGCCGCGCTCTGGATCGTTTCCGGGAAGCTGCGCCTTGCGCACCGGAGCACTTCCGGGTGCGCTAACGCGGCGCGTCATATGACGCATTACGCGACAACGCAGGTCCAGAATATAGTCAAAATGTCTCCACCAACCAGCGGTCGGAACACAACCCCTTTCAGCAGTCCAAAAAGTTCTGTTAAATGACAAGAGAAGGGACAGGCAACAAGAACCATCAGTCAAAGAGGGGAGGGCAAGTTCTTCTCTACCGGGTCACGTTGGGGCTCCACCGGAACTGATCGAATTGGTAGTCTACAGTGTTTCTGGATGTTTCAGACTAAAGCTGGCGTCAACATGAGAGCACCACCATCTCGTGGCTACGTTGTGGCCATTCCGCGAGCAATCATGGCAGTCGCTCCCCACCGGAAGTCTACGGGAGTCGGGTGTCCCGGTGACTGTTGTAGAATCTTCAAGGCTGAGGGGACTCTTTTGGGAATGGGGCCCATGCCCTAGCAGTCAAGCGTCCGAGTTCCACGGTTGCCCAGAGCCATCTTTGCAGGCCAGGCCCAAGTCTGTGGAGCCGACCGCCATTTCGTGAGCTCCGTAGCAGCCGCCTGTCACTGTACCGCAAGATTGGGTGCAATTCCGTTGGATGGCGGGTGAGACGTTGTAATAGCAAGAGCAGGCGCAATTCAGCTGGCCGAGCGAGGCACTGTGTCGCAAGAGCGGGCGCAAGTCAGCTGGTCGAGTGAAGCGCTGGGGTGTAGCTGAGAAACCTCCACCTGGGGAGGTGGGGGAGGCTCGTTCGCGCCGCCTCTCCCGTCTACTGCACCCCACCCTGTCACCTGGCGCAGGTATATGTGATGGTCAGACCAGGGCACCGCAGGACGTGTCTTCAGGTCAAACGGATTGTGGGACAAGGTGTGGAGCAGGCGCAATTATCTCGGGGGCCTCCGTCAAGTGGTTCAGGGAGGCACCGCATCACATTGTTTTCCAATGCAGTCAGGTCCACAAACAGCCCCCATTTACTTTGAGAATAGTGAAGCTGTAGCAGGTGCAAATAAGCTTCAGACAGTGTTACAAGCGTTGCTCGGAACCCTTAACTATGGCACCCAACATCCAGGACTTATGCCATTTGTGCAAGGCAGTGACATCGAAGTATCTCAGGGACCAAGCAACATACCATATCCAGAGTCCTTCCCACAACCTCTGCCTTCCTTCTTACCTAGTTATTGTTCTTTCACTCCCACTCCAGGCTTTTAGTCTGTGGATGGAAAACCATGAACCTACACTCACCTATGAAAATCTTACTATTGATGGTTTATTTTGAGCCCAAAATGCAAAGGCTTGTTTGGATCGATGTTGCAGCAGACTGCCATGTAAATAGTTATTTAATAAAACGTTTTAGCCTGTTACTTTGCTGGTGTGTTGTATATATTTATAATATTTGCATAGTGTTTGTCGTTATTTTGGGTGGGGTGGGCGGCGGAGCCGAGCTGTCTTGCAGCCATCATGGTGTCGAGCTCAGTTCCTCTCACTAGTTTCGTATTTGTCATGAGGGGTTGTTCATAATGTTTCTATTTTAGCGAGGTCAAAAAGAGATCCCATTAGTGGCCTACTGATTTTGCTTGATTCCTTTTGTTTTTTTAACGATTTTTCACTATCTGCAAAGACTAAACAGAGTATTGCGACTCTGTGCTTGTTTGTAAATAGAGAATGAACCAAAGAGAACCAATTCCAAAACAATAAATGCTAGGATAACAATCAATCAAATGGAGAGGGAAGCAGGCACGACGGATTACAATGGGGGCAAAGGCCTGTGTTACCTACCCTTCACTATCTGCAAAGAGAGATTACTCCTAAAAGAAAAGAGGAGGGGGGGGAAAGGGGGGGGGAAGGGGGGGCAGCGTTCAAAGCACATCAGCGTGCATAAATACAAAAATGTTTTTACCTACCACGTACTTGACATTTTACAGCTTTTGATATTTGCTATTAAAAAACCATTGAAATTCACTGAAAAAACCATAGGTTATAGACCATATATAGTTAGGAATTAGCATTTACAAAACCTTGAAAATTCACTGAAAAAAACATAGGTTTTAGACCATATATAGTTAGGGATTAGCATTTACAAAACCTTATTTTACTCGCACAAAACCATTGAAATTCGCATATATAGTTAGTTGCACTAACTATATATCGCGCACCCGCAATCTACTGCTGATGATGTCACATATTACATCATTCGTGACATGGTCAGTGACATCACTGATGACATCACTGATGACATCTCAAATGACATCACTGATGACATCACTGATGACAACATCCAGTGACTGTATGTTTCTGTAAAGTTAAAATATGTCTTACATATTGAAGAATGAGTGGATGTATAAGTGTCTGGATGAAGGATTTAGTAGGTGCATGACTGACTGTATGAGTGAGTGATTAAATGTGTCTCACTGAGTGCATGGGTTAGTGACTAAACTGTCTTAATTTGTGCATCATTATATCTGTTGTTCTGTAAACTGCTGCATGTGTTGATCAGTAGCTATATGAGTAACTATATGGGTTATTGATTGGTTGCCCAAGTATTTGTATGGGAGACTGAGTGTGTGTGTGGGTGGCTGGGAGGTGTATGACTCTGTGCATAGATGTGTGAGCAGTTGGTTCACTAGATGTATGGGTTCAAAAGTGCATGTGGAAACAGCTGTATGGGCGGTTGACTGTGTGCATGAGTGTATTGGTGAGTGAATGGATATCTCAGTGCTACATTTCAAAGTGAGTACATATGTAAAACACAGTACATGTGAGAGTTGACATATATAAATAACTGTGCATAAGAGCCAGTGAATGTGTGAGTGGCTGTATGGATCATTGTGAACTTGTAACAGGGATTGTATAAGAGAGTAAATATGTGTTAGTATATGTTTGAATAAGTAAGGTGTGTATAACTGTATAGTTGAGGAAATGGAGGTGTGATTGATTCTTTGCATGACTGACTAGGTGTGTGAGTAACTCCATGGATGAGTGACAGTCTGTGAGTTTACACTGATTGTATCTAAGGTTATATTAGAATCTGAAGAGGTTCATCGTATTATCACATGAATGATATCATCAGTGATGTGATGAGTAATGTCAAATGAGATGTAACCTTATGAGTAAAATAAGGTTTTGTAAATGCTAATCCCTAACTATATATGGTCTAAAACCTATGGTTTTTTCAGTGAATTTTCAAGGTTTTGTAAATGCTAATTCCTAACTATATATGGTCTATAACCTATGGTTTTTTCAGTGAATATATATATATATATATATAAAATATATGTGTATTTTTTTTTTATATTATTACTTGCTTTCCATCTCTGGGGTGGTAAGCCGCATTTATGGATGTTGGTCAAAAAAAGTACGTCAGCAAGGGGAAGTGAAATAGCCAGTAGCAGTGAGACAGAAGATATTTCGGAAAACCATTACATCAGTGACTTCATCTGCGGGGTAGATAGTGCCACAGTAAGAGTTCGAGGAGGAACAGCATATGAAAATCATCTTTTTACTCATGCGGTCCTAAATTACATGTGCCATATTCCCTGATTCATGAACTACAGCATCTGTGGTTTAATTGTACAGGGACACTTGTTTGGCTCGGAGGAGAAGACATTTAGAATGAAAGAGATCAGCAATTTCAATATATTACTTGTATTATTCTGCAAGCGTGCCCAAGTGAATATGCGTATTTTGAATAAAACCATCCATCAGGTTAGCACAGCATAATATTGTATGATAGTTCTACGACAAAGAAATACTAATTGTGGTGTTTTTCAGCTTGTGTTTTTCACTCACGAAAAATAGTGGACCAAATTTACTTAGTACAAATAACCGCCTGTTGGAGCTGCGTTTATTATTCAGATTAAAAGCACCACTTATTTCACAATTTTATTTCAATGGATATTTTATAAAATACAGTGAGCTTGGATCTCTGTACAATGGATATTAGTGAGTCTAAGTCCGTCTTCCTCGAAATATCATTAAAATATAGAATAGTGCCTTTTGACTGTTAGGTCGAAGTTTTTACCACACATTTGCCTAAATCTGTATAATTAACATGTTGGCTTGAAAACGGTTTTTCAAATGTTTGAGGTGTTTGAGAAACCCAGTTCGGGAGGTGCCAGAGCAGTCAGGAGTTACTGGGCCCCACTTTTTCCAACTGAGGTCTTTTATCTATGATCAGGGGCAGCCTTAGGCATGTGCAAGCTGTGCACCAAACCCCAGGGGCCCCCATGCCAATATATATCCTTAATCTAATAATCCTCTGAGGATGGATACATATTTCCATGGCTGCCCCTGGCAGGTATTTGGGGGCCTCCGGCTCTGTTCCACTTCTGAACACCCTAACCCTCCCTCTTCACTGGCCTCCGCGCTCCGCCCCGCCTGGACCCCCTCTTCTGGGGCCCCCTACCTACGCTCCCTGCCCAGGGCCGTCATGAGCCTAGAGCCGCCCCTGCTATGATGTCCTATGCCACCGTACTGCAGTTCCACAAGCTGTGGTCTAAGTCCCCATTTAAGCATCTGACTCCCAGGGTAGTGAGACACAATGTTCCAAGGGTCCCTCAGAGAGGAGCTGTGGGTTAGAAAAAAGTACTTTAAAGCACACACATCTGAATACTATCTTCAAAATGATAAATATTGACAAAATGGCAAGCAGAAATACCACTTGGAGCTCCTCCTAAAAACGTCTAACCAACTCCCGGAGTGCAAATTAAATTCCTACAAAAAAGATCAGAGTCGGCACCTAATCCCTTAAATACAAATTAGACTCGATAGTTCTGTGGCAGCTTGAACCATGTGTGTCCCATCAGACCCTAACTCCTAAAACAGTGAACACATTCCTTCCAAAACACATTCCAGCTCATGATTTTTTTTCCCAGTGTGCCATTGTAGAGAGAGGCTAGACATATACAAATTAGTTTTCGTCCTGCTCACCCCAATAGGAACAGTACAGCCCAAACTGCCTATTGCTGGGGCCTGTATGAGGTACCATGGCAGAAAAGAAACATGGACAGGGTTCAAGCAATCAACTCATCACTTTATTCTTTTCTTCATTTATAATTTCAGTATAATATGAAATGCAGATGCGTATAACTACTACCTCAGCATTTTAGAAAGGTTGATTCGATTGCCCAAATTAATAAAATGTCAAACATTCAAGACTAGTGCAAATAGTACAAGTTATTATGCAATACATCGACAAACAAAACCAGTAATACCATTATAATACCACTACCACACCACAAATACCACCACTTATACTACACCAACCATCACTGTCATCAACAATGTCACCACCACCAACACCAGCACCATAGCAAATATAACACAACCAACCATGGGTGTCCATTCTCCTCCAGCAGTCCTATATTCACTCATTCTAGTGGTTTGAGAGGAGGCCTCAGGGCACCAACCTTTGAAGTGCCAAAACCACTGCGACTATCTTCAAGCCCCTCATGGGGCCTACTCTTCAGGCAGCTGCATGCAGACGTTTACTCCCTGGGGCCTCCTCGGGCGATCCCCTGTATCTCTAGTCATGAGTCCCTAGTAGCTAGAAATAATATTCTGTTATCATGTGTTGATAATAAGATTGTGCCAATTTGTAGAAAGGGCAATGGATGGACCACTGTTAGTACCACCCAGTTTCTCTAACTGATTCTTCTGTTAACGTTTTGGGAGTATCCTCATGGTAAGTCTTCCGTGCTAGGCTACTCAACAAAACATATTTGCTGAATCTCAGAACAATGTTAAACCTGGACAGGGAACTATAGATCAGTGTCTCAACATTCACATTTTGATGGGAAAGTATTTAAAAGTCCTCTGGAGGCTCATTACATCTGGCTTTCATGGACTTGTTGTTCCTTTGACTGTTTCAACAAGGTTAAGTTATGGCCGATAATAAATTCCATGGGAGTAAAACAAAATCTGATTAATGCTCTAATTTGGTTGCACCAATGCTTGCTGGTGTGAGTAAAATATACTTCAACAGGAGAATGAACAGACTGTTTTCTTCTCGATGGGCCTTAAGGAAAGGTTTTGTCCAAGCTCTTCTTTTTAACACTGTAACTCAATCACCTACCGGAAACTTTAGAAAGACTAAGGGCAAACCCAATATTGTCAATACCTCAATCGTACCACTTTTAACTTCTAGGCTTTGTCAAATGGAAATTTGTGAAATTCTATACTTTATAGGGAGTTTCCATCTAGGAACCTCCCCAGAGTACAAAATATAAGTGATACAGACACTGGCCTGGATCCTGTGTGTGATACAAAGGAGAGGAGTGATGATGTAAACAATTCCTCCTCCCTTATTAAACCCTTCCACTGCCTCAGATGCCCGAAAAGAGGACTGCAAAGGTGGAAGAAGGACCAGCCTGAGCTGACAGACTGATTTCAGAAGGTGGACACTCCTGGCTTGTACTCTGGATTTGTATGGATTTTCGGCAGAGCCAGTTGCAGCCTCTTTGTGACTACATCTCCAGGACAATAGAGGGTAGACGTGCTTGTAATTCTTAAGGAAGGGTTCCCTTGAACATCTGTGGACTTGTCCAGTGGTGGGTGACCCGTGAGTGGCCACAACAGGCTTTTGCTAGAAACATAAACACCCTGCAAGTGGCAGAAGACCTGGATGTGTGGATGTTTAGGTAAGGAGTGTGTGTGTGTGTTATCTTGGCATGTATAATCCCCATTGTGGGGACTGACTCGGTCCTCGTAGCGTGGATTAACCTTGACAGACCCAGACAAACACTACCTTTGTGAGGACAGGTGCATTTTGAGGACCAGTGCCAGGAGTGTGTTCAGTTACTTTCGAGCGAGTGTATCAAAAAACTGAAAATGCAGTAAGACTTGCTTTGGTGCACTTTATAACCTACCCTACTATCAAAGCACGCATGGAGTTAGAATAGTAATCACACACTTCATTGCGGTCAATGGCCGGTCCGCATAAATATTGGTATGTTATGTTTTGTGTGTGCGTGAGTGTGTGTTTTTTTTGTCGCCTCAGACAAGTGTAATAAATGGAGTGAAACATATAGACTCCACAGCATTTGCGGGCATATGTGCAACAGAATGACAGAGCGTGCCATTAAGCAAAACATACTAACGCCACACTCCAGCATTCTAAAAATGCAGGGATGCAATGTATTTACAAAGATACAGTGCCCCCCTGTGTTACCCCTAACGCTGGCGCTAAGTTAAGCTGCCTATCACCAACGCAGGAGCAAGGGTGCCAGTGTCGGGGGAATGATTGTTTATGTGCAGAAAGGGACACCTTCCTGCACATAAACAATCATTCATGGTGTTTTTCTGTGTGTATGTGTGCCTCACAAAGCAAAACACTAAGAAACAGCAAAAGCGAGGAGTAAAAAAAGCATTTTGACTCGTTTTGCGATGTTAAGACCAGGTTTTCCCTGGTTTTATTTTGGGGCTGCTGCATGTTTACACCACCCTTGTAAATATGGGCAGCGTCAAAATCAATGGGTATTGTGGCGGAACGCCCACCGCAACACCCATTGTCCAGCCCTCTCACGCTAATTATGCTGTGAAAGGGAGTCTTATTTACAAGGTGTTGTTAAGCCACTTAATTGGCTTAACCACATCAGCGCGGCGCAAATTTTCGCGCTGTGCTGAACGTTCTTAAGAACGGGCGTGGTCATGACGGAACGGTTCCGTCATAAGCACAGCCCAACCGGCGCTCATGACGGAACCGCTCTGTCATGAGCGTCGAAGGGGTTAATGCTGCCTTGTATATAAGGCAAAGCCCTTATAGCCACAGGAACGTCGTAAAAATGTACGCTCTTGTGGCAATAGAGGCTTGTAAATATGCCCCTTATTTCATTTTAGTCTCATCCAAGACACGGTAGGTTGTTGATTTGATGTCGCAGCAAAAAAGGATTATACCACAGATTGTGGACGAAAGACTCAGAATGCATGAAAGATGTTCTAATTAATGCGGTCTGTTAGGCAATAGTACGTCAAAACTACTATCTTGATTATTTCAAGCTGTTTCATAACACATAAACTAATCGCTATGACATTTATATTGTGGCGCTCGATCTATTTTTATGATGTAGTGCTCTTTTCGAAAATGGCTACAGATGTTCAATTTTAGGCAGACGTTATTAAGCTGCCCCTTTGCTCGCTTGAAAACAACACTTTAAAAGCTATGCTAGGCTGAAAAAATAAACAAGTGCAGCGTCTCGGAAAGCAATAACAAGTCTCAAATGAAACATATGATCTTAATCCTCTCTGTGGCTTGAAGAAAGCTTCACACAGTTCAGGGTGTCATCTGACTCAAATATACACTTGTTTGATAGATGTGAATGTATTTTTCCCTCTAGAATGGCCCTGTTCCTCTCTATTACTCCTCTCATCAAGTCCCCCCTTTTGCACAACCCTCATCTCCCATTCTCTCTGTTCCAATGCACGGCTTTGAATGAGCTGTAATTAACACAAGCAATGAAGACACCTCCTGCTTGATTTATGAGTAAATGGCAGTAGAGCAACCATGTGATGTGAGCTTGAGTCCTATTGTGTCAGGAAAATACTTGCAAGGCTCAAATTCAATTTCTGTTACTAAAATAGCATTTGCGCTTTTCCTTTGATAAACGTGGCAATAAGTAAAACTTCATTTAGTTATGTATACATAGTCGACCACCATCTTCCATATATTATGGGGCAGATTTAAAAGAATTGGCGCATCTCTGCATATTAACAGAGATGCGTCAGTGAAATTGTGTGATAGAAAAAAAAGCCTTGCGCCACCATGGATGCGTCGCATTTACAATGCGGCGCACCATGGCGCTAGGATAGACAGATGCATGGCGTATCTTTTTGGTGGAAAAGCAGTGCATTGCTGGAGTTTTGTCGTAAGCACGAAACAACTCCAGCAATGGTCAGGAATGCCTATTCCTATCAAGCTGCGCCACTTCTTACGCCTGCTTCAAGCAGGTGCAAGGTTTTGACACAGTGGTGTCGTAAAAGTGACAGTGAAATCTTGTAGATTTTACTGCGGCACTTTTACGAGGGTTTCTTACATGGGACCGCCCACCCTGCATACAATATACCTGACACAGGTATAATGTAGCGCAGGCCTTTACAGAGTGACACATCTCCCTAGATGTGTCACGTTGTAAATATGTTGCAAAGCGGCGCATTATTTACAACGTTCCTGTGTAGCAGAAGTGATGAAACAGCGGCATAAAGTTATCGCAAGGGGCTTGTAAATCTGCCCGCAGGTTTATATAATGTCTCGTTCTGACGCCCCAGTAATCACGATTCTTGAGCAAACAGCAGTCAGTGCCTGAATTGAGAGTGCAAGTTGTGCGAAAATAAACTAAGTTTTCCTGGTAAAACCTGGTGGAATTTACATAGGGAACCATTAGAAGCCTCTGAGATTCACAACATGTAATATTACTGCTATACCCTCTATTCGCAGGTTCAGACCCTGGAACTGGAAGCTCCATCAATGTACACCAACGCAGGATCACCAGCCTATCACTGAGAAACCACCCCTAGAATTTCAGCCAGACACATTAAGAGCACAAGTATGTTTGCACAAGGAACCAAGATCCAATACAATGCACTATTCTGGGTAATACATATCTCATGCTTTCATTAGGATAGTGCATATTTACCTCTATGTCCCTCGTCTTCGACCCATTCATAACACATGAGGTAGTATCCAATCACAGATATGAAACAAAACAGGAAACAATTGCAAACACCGCCCACCCTCCTGACATGTACTATAACACCATAGCCATAACACAGCAATTAATTTTTTGTTTCCTGTCTATATCTGTGATAGGACGGGGATGCTGAGGTGTCTGCTGGGCTTTTTACCTCCATCGTGTCTCTGGTTTCTCCTTCTACTGGGCTTTGGGAGCGCCTCAGGGCTGTCGTGGGATGCCTTTTGGAGCTGGGACTCGTGGGATGCTCATCTCCTGCATTTCTTACGTCCCAGCGGCAATTGTCTGCAGGTTAATGGGATGACCAGTCAATGAGGATGGTTGGATACTTTTTTTTCTGCATTTGTTGGGGAGCTATATATTTTCAACTCCACTTGTGGGGACTGTCATTCTCTTTTTGCAGTCAGTATTGGAAAGTATACTGGTAACTGCAGGCATTGTTCCATGTCTCTTCCTCTTTCTTCTCCGGGGGTTCGAATTCGGACCCTCCCTGTAAGAAGAGTAAGGAGAGTGAGGATGGTCAGCTGAAGGAGTTGATCTCGGATACTTTGTCTCCATTGAAGCAGAGAAAGAAGGCTGGTATTCACTCAGTAGGTGGGCATGACCTCAACACACATTTCTAGTTTGGATTCTTCTGATGAATCCTCCTTGGGTTCTGTGGACCTTAAAGGAAAAAATATCTCCAACGATATGTTGCCAGACATTCTCTCCCATGAGAGAGACAACATGGGATTCCCAGATGAGGAAGTCGCCTGCACTTCTAAGGACATGGTGTTGCCACAGTTTAGGAAGCAGCCTACCAAAGCACTGCCCTTTCATCCATTTGTGATCGACGACCTTTTGAAAGAGTGGAAAGATCATGGACGCCTGCTGTTGTGTTGCTTCATGTTTTAACTGTATCCTTTGAGGGACATGGAGGATACTATTCCGGAAACGGTCCATGTGGACTCTGCTACGGCCAGTCTGGTGGGGCGTCAGTACATGGCTGAGGATCTGCCATTTTGCAATTATTTTTGGATGGTTTCAGTAAGGGTTTTATGGTCAGTGGGCAGCTATCAGAGCCTTCAGGGATCCCGCTTCCCTGACTATGCGAGTGGGCTTTTGGTTTCCTGGTTGTTCCGGAGTTTCGCCAGGAGGTTGGATGAACTTTCTGCTTTGCCATGTTCCCCTCCTTTTTTGTGGTTTATGGAGGATTCTGTGATGTTATGTTTGGATTCTGGGTACCTCCCTAAGATTCCTTCTAAATTGCATACTTCTTAGGCATTGGCATTGCCTTCTTTCTGCCCAAATCCTTCTTCTCCTGGGGAACACATATTGCACACTCTTGACGTGAAACATGCTTTATCTGTGTAATTGGACCTAACTGCTTCTTTTTGTGCTTCTGATAGTCTGTGTGTGACTTTTGGCCTTGCAGTCCGTTTGAAGGCTGCTTCTTGCTTGACCCTAAGTCGTTGGATTAAGAACACAATTTTTCTGGCATATCAGGGCTCTGGTTTGCAATGTCCTTTGGGTGTCCGAGCCCATTTCTTCATGGGGTCTTGGTATCCTGGGCCACCTTTAATTGGGTGACATTGATAGAAATCTGCTGTGCTGGGACTTAGGCTTCCGAGTCTTCCTTTATTAGACATTACAGTTTGAATTGCGCTCTGAATGACATTGAATTTTAGGTGTGATGTGTTGCATGCTGTGGCTCCTGCTGCTCGTCTTTTATTTCTTACTCGTGCTATTAAATTCACTGTGATGCGCATCTCTCCTGTGTGGTGTCTGGTTTGTTTCTACTGGTGTTCCAAAGGCCTTCACTGTTGGGGGTCAGCCATGTTATGCCTCATGTGTTATGACTGGGTCGAGGATGAGGGACGTAAAGGTAATGTCTGATTACTTATTGGTAATCCTTATTAGTCTTAGTCCAACTCATCCTCGACCCAGTCATACTTCCCACCCTCCCGGAATCAGGCCTTTGTTGTGCTTGGTATGTCAGGAATTGCTGTGCTATGGCTATTGTATTTTAGCCCATGGTAGGAGGGTGGGTTGGGTTAGCAGGCTTTTCCTGTCTGTGATTGTATACTACCTCACGTGTTATCATGGGCATCCGCAGAAATTTTTCCAGTGGGGGGCAAAATGTTAACGTCATCACCATCCTCTGACATGATGTGTGCCAGGTGGGGCACAAGAAACACTGGGGCGCAGAAGGAGCCATGGGGGACAGGAAGCAGGCTGCATATGATCTTATACACCATAGGGTTGTTGTGCCACAGCCATCTCTTTCTTTTGTGGACTTTGGAAGCTATCATTCACATATTCTAGCAGTTGGCAAAGAAAAAAGCAGAGCTCAGCTACTGACAGGAGCGGCTCTTGGCCAAACATGAAAAAGCACAGGCATGCAAAGGGTTTAGAAACCTGATGCAAAATAATTATGGAAGGATCCAGCTGCCATGGTCTGATTAGCAATTTCTAATCTGTTTTTATGTCACCACTATTGAATATACCACATTATTCATACACACATGATCAAGGCAGTGAAGGCACTATAACTGCATAATAAAAAGAACATGTAAAGTCAGTCTGCATTTGGTGTTAACATGCACAAACAAATGAGAATTAAAAGATATGACAAGTGTATTTATTTTGAAAATGTATTAACTTAAATACATTAAAATAAATAAAATCAAATATATTACCATAAATAAAATAACAGCTGTTCTCTTTGAAATTGGAAAAAAATATATAAACTTAACCTAGAAAACTGTTACAGGAACTGCAAACCTGTAGAGTCTTGCTGAAATGTAACAGTCACACTTTTCAATGAGTAGTAGTTTTATTCAGTTTTTGTTCACTGGTTAGTGTAATGATCTCGAAAAAGGAACTGTAAACGTCTGTAGTCTTGAAAAAATTGATCAATTACTTGATCAATCAGCTGTTGTTTGTTTCCATCAATTTTTGCTCGATGTATGCTCATCATGCACAAACCCGATAAGCGATCATCTGCCATTGTCGACCTCAACCAGGTTTTCACCCTTCTCATTGTGCTGAAAGACCTTTCCACTGTGCAAGTGGTCACTGGTATTGTGAGAGCAATGAGAATTGCTTGCTGGACTGATGGAAATAAATCTGTGTGGTTTAGCAAATCCAGAAATCCATTGTCCAACTGCTCATCCTTCGTTGACCAGATCTGAAACCATGTGACTGCTTCGGCTTCCAGGTTTTCAATGTCGTAAATTTCTCTGATGTTTGCAATATGGCATTTGTATTGCTCAAGTGTCATTTTTGCCATATGTTTTGGGTAAAGTGAAAACAAACTCAAATATTTCTTGTTTTCATTGCCAAACCGGCTTTCTAATGATGCGATGATAGAGTCCATGTATGGCACATAGATAGACTGGCGATAGTATTCTTCCACAGAAGAGGAACCAAAATTAGAATGAAATACTTGCCGGCCACACTGTCTGGGAAGACAAAGTTCGATGTTCAGTTTTTCTGCCAGTGTTTGTACGTTTGTAAAAATGTCCTTAAATTACTCTTCTGCTTTTTGTCTGTGATCACGGAACACAGTCAGAAGGTCTTGCACATGATTACACACCTTGAGGATATCAAGCTGAACCGCTTGGAGAGCCTGGCTTACAGATTCCAATCTTGATGAGTAATCTGAAATTATGGTCAAGCAAAATAGAAAGCTCACTGTGCTGGAGGAACATTGCAATTGATATGCATCCTGACGTGTTTTCCCTGATGCTGTTGAGACCAGTAAGCATAATTCACTAAAAATCTCTTCAAAGTGTGAGCTAAAAATTCGAATGCTCTTGTATTTTGCTGTCCATCGTGTTTCACTCAGCAATGGCAGATTAGGAATAAGAGATCTTCTTTTTGGACTCTCACGGAAAAACTTGATGATTGCTTTCACTGTGCCAATACAATTCCGTGTATCAGGAACCGCATTCAGGTCATTAACAACCAAATTAAGTTTATGTGCAGCACAGTGAGCAAAAGCAGCTTTAGGATATTTTCTCTTTATTATGGCTTGAACGCCACCTTCCTTTCCTGCCATTGTAGAGCACCATTATATCCTTGGCCTTGGAGTTTTTCTAAGTTTAACCCAAACTTAGAACATGTATCCATAATCATATTTGCAATTGAGATAGCATCCATTTCTTTTAAGGTTGCAAATCCAAGGAATTCTTCTCTGATGACCTCTACGGTACTACTTGTCGTGTCTACAAAACGTACTCCAAGTGACATCTGTTCTTTTCCAGATATGTCAGCACTTTCATCAGCAATGATTGAAAATCGATTTGACCTATTGACTAAGGATACTAGATCTCCTCTTAATGTTTCTTCACATAATCTAATCAATTCATGTTCAACTCGAACAGATGTATAACGTGCATTAACTGGTGCATTTTCCAGATGGTTCTTTAAGGTGACATCTCCTGCTTCAATGCGAAATTGATACAGACTTTGCACAATTCCGGATGTACTTTTTTTCCCACGTAATGCAATGTCATGTGTGCCACAAAATAAGATAGATGACAAAATTGGAAATAACTTTTTCCGATTTTCTTCAACATGTCTTTTCACAGCGTTGTCTATTTGGCAAACAATACTTGCTTCCGGTTTCTTTCTGATTGCCAAAAAGTGAGTTGCATCCACGTGTGCGTTTTTATGCCAAGACGATAGGACATGCTTTAGTGCACTTTCATGGAAGTCTTTATATTTAGTGAAAGGCGTAGTTATGAATGCTCCTTGTATCCCACGATGAACGGCCTGTGGAAAAACTGTGCAATACTTGCAAATTGAACCTTTCAGTCGTGGAGAGTAGCTAAGCGATGGTGAATATTGATTAATCCACACGTCGTAAACAGCGTGTTCCACCTGAATCTTTCTTGAAGTCATACGTTTCCAGTGGAGTATACGTATTTATTAGAAGATTGCATTTGACATCGTCGGTTAGTTTTTTTGCTAAATTAAAATACAATCCAATATCATTTACAGAAGCATCAACATCATGGCTAGATTCTGTTGGAACTGAAAGTGGACCTGCAGAGCTGCTTGTGCTTAGTTCTTCTGCCTCCTCCTGTTCACCATGTCTAGATTTTTTTCTTGCTTCCGTTATATCAGAATCTACATCATCCAATTTTTGTTTTGGAAAAAAGTTTGGGATGTCCATTCCTAAAAAGAAATGGGGATCATTAAATACTCTGCTCCTCACCAGGCAGGCTGCATTGAATAAAGTGAGTTGTAGATGGCCCCTGCCCCCTTAAAACTCATACATTCCCTGAACCCTAAAATTACCCCTTGGTACCCCAACACCCATTTACCCCTGGCACCCCAAAACCCATACCCACACTGAACCCTAACATTACCCCTGGCACCCCAAAACCAATATCCACCCTGAACCCTAACATTACCCCTGGCACACCAAAACCCATACCACCCTGAACCCTAAAATTACCCCTGCCACCCCAAAACCCATATCCACCCTGAAGCCTAACATTACCCCTGGCACCCCAAAACCCATATCCACGCTGGACCCTAAAATTACCCCAAGCACCCCAAAACCCATACCTGCGCTGAACTCTAAAATTAACCCTGGCACACCAAAACTCATTAGCACCCATAACCCTAAAATTACACTTGGCATCCCAAAACCCATAACCACCCTCAACCCTAACATTACCCCTGGCACCCCAAAACCCATATCCACCCTGGACCCTAAAATTACCCCTGGCACACCAACACTCATTACCACCCAGAACCCTAAAATTACCCCCTGGCATCCCAAAACCCATACCCACCCTGAACCTTAAAATTATCCCTGGCATCCCAAAACCCATACCCACCCTGAACCTTAAAATTACCCCTGGCTCCCCAAAACCCATACCACCCAGAACCCTAAAATTATACCTGGCACCCCAAAACCCTTCAGCACACCAAAACCCATATCCACCCTGAACCCTAAAATTATCCCCTCGCACCCCAAAACCCATATCCACCCTGAAGCCTAACATTACCCCTGGCACCCCAAAACCCATATCCACCCTGAACCCTAAAATTATCCCCTCACACCCCAAAACCCATATCCACCCTGAAGCCTAACATTACCCCTGGCACCCCAAAACCCATATCCACCCAGAACCCTAAAATTATACCTGGCACCCCAAAACCCTTCAGCACACCAAAACCCATATCCACCCTGAACCCTAAAATTATCCCCTCGCACCCCAAAACCCATATCCACCCTGAAGCCTAACATTACCCCTGGCACCCCAAAACCCATATCCACCCTGAACCCTAAAATTATCCCCTCGCACCCCAAAACCCATATCCACCCTGAAGGCTAACATTACCCCTGGCACCCAAAACCCATATCCACCCTGGACCCTAAAATTACCCCTGGCACCCCAAAACCCATACCTGCGCTGAACCCTAAAATTACCCCTAGCACACCAAAACTCATTACCACCCAGAACATTAAAATTACCCCCTGGCATTCCAAAACCTATACCCACCCTGAACATTAAAATTACCCCTGGCACCCCAAAACCCATACCACCCAGAACCCTAAAATTACACCTGGCACCCCAAACCCCATTACCACCGTCAACCCTAACATTACCCCTGGCACCCCAAAACCCATATCCACCCAGAACCCTAAAATTACACCTGGCACCCCAAAACCCATAACCACCGTCAACCCTGAAATTACCCCTGGAACCCCAAAACCCATACCTGTGCTGAACCCTAAAATTACCCCTGGCACACCAAACCCCATTAGCACCCTGAACACTAAAATTACTCCCTGGCATCCCAAAACCTATACCCACCCTGAACCTTAAAATTACCCCTGGCAGACTAAAACCCATATCAACCCTGAACCCCAAAATTACCCCGGGCACCCCAAAACCAATATCCACCCTGAACCCTAACATTACCCCTAGCACCCCAAAACCCATACACACCCTGAAAAGTTGCTGGAACTTACTTCAAAACTGCTGCCTGCTCTTCTGATACTATTCGGTAGAGTCGGACTGATCAGCAGCACTGTCCTCCTGGCATCCAGCCCCTCCCGAAGGTCTCACTGTGTAGATCAATGTGGGTCAAATGTCCCCTGGTTTCTCCTTGCCTTGGCCTCCTCCGCTTCTTTGTGGGTGCCCTTGGAGGCAAAAAGAGACAGATCCATGGCCCTGTTCACCATTTATCTGGTGAGCAGTGCTGTGGATGTGTATTCCATACAAGTGCACAAACAGCAGGGGGAAAGGGATGGCAGTGCAGGTGACCTTTTCCTTTCTAAAGTAATTCCTGCTGGCGTCATAGTCCAGGGTTTGCTGTCTGTGCACCTGTCTGGAATACACATCTATACAAGTGCACAGACAGCAAACCCTGGGCTATGATGCCAGCAGAAATTCCTATACAAAAGAAAAGCGTCACCTGTTTTGGCCACCCCTTTCCCCCTGCTGTGCACATCATCCCACTCCCACCCCATGAGGAGGCAGCTAGAAGTGGTATTTATTATTCTGAGGGGTGTGAATGTTATCAGAATGTGTGTGCCCAGCTGAGACAGCTTCCCTGGGCACACACACAGCAGCACCCGGAGTACTTCACACAGGTCTTTAAAAGACCATTTACTTAGTAATGAGGCTTTGTTTTGTTTTCACCCCTACTTGGAGCCTCTGCATCTCCACTCTAAATATGTCTTTGGCAGGATGAATTAGCCCCATCGTCTCGTCCCCCCCCCACCCCCCCACACACACACACATTTTTAGCAGCCCCGGGCGAATCTGTCAAAGTCTCCCAACTCCAGGAGCTGAGCTGACAGAGTTCTTTTCCCAGCACTGGCCTCTTCCTTCATGTGGAGGTGACAAGTGGGCTGCAGGGCGCCTGCACTTGTCACCTCTGTGTAATCTGTCTCCTCGATGCGATGATCAGCCCCCACTCCCCCCAAACAATCAGCACCTGGAGGGGTTGCTGTGATGTCCTGCTGGAGGACGAGCCCCGGGCGTAAGGCCTCCCTGCGGGGCTATTTCAACATAATTACACTCTTTATAAAAACAAATCTGCAGCCTACACACGGGCGTGCGCAGGGGGGGCAAGGAGGGGTGCTCCAGGGGGGGGCAAGCGCCCCTCCTTGCCCCCCCCTGCGGACGCCCATGTGTGTTATGACTGGGTCGAGGATGATGAGCAGGACAATGAGTAATGAGGATTACCGATAAGCCATCAGGACATTACCCCCTCATAGCGCCTTCTCGTTCCAGTCATTACAGTATGATGTGATCCCACCTCCCGACAGGCACCCTAACATGCTACAATTATCTTTATTTCAACTAAATGAAGGGCCCTCTCACCTGCCTACATGCCTGCTTGTGTTTCTGCCCGACGAAAGATAAGAGAATGCGCTAGCTTACACCTGTGTTTTCTCTTGGTTTTGGCATAAAATTGTCATTATATGGCTCAGGCTGTATAGGGTGGGTGTGTGATTTCTGTGCCACCTGCGGCCTCGCTCTCCATGCATGTGCTTGGCTGCGGCGGGAAGCATTACCTGCAGTCCACTGGCAGGCCAGACAAGTACTGGGTTGTTAGCACTTGGTTCCCGCAGCTGTGACCTCCGCGTGCGCAGATATGGGGGAGGCAGCAGTTGTGTTTTAAGCATGCAAGTCTTGTTAAATGAGACTTTGTTGCTTAGCAACGGTTATAAATAAGGAAGGTTTGCTTTTAGCACTACTTACTTCCTGCTTGGCTTGCCGGCTGTTTGTGTTGTGCACATGGAGCCTGCTACTTGCACCTGGGAAAGCTGTTGCTAAGAGGAAGCATGTACAGGAGCTGGAGGAGGAGGATTTATTGCAGATCCCAAGGTCTGATTGGCATGATCTTAATAATGCGGTCCAGGCAGCTTTAAGTGAACCACAGGCCAAAAAGCGGAAGTGGGTGCTGATGAGGATATGGACAATTCCCCTAAGGGTAATATGTGCAGGGAAAGTTTTTTTCTGATATGCTGGCGCATACTCGTGAGGAGCTGGGGTTTGAAACAAAAACCTTGATGGATGATGGAATAATGAATGAATAATGAATATATGAGTTTTTTGTTTAGTAAATTAAAACCTTAACAATGTCTGCATAGAAAAAAAGTACAATAAAATATCTTCATATTTTTAAAACAAGATTGCGCATTTTAGGCAATACACCCTTACGGCCACATGCATCAACCTATTTAGGAAGTGCAAACGGTGCAAATCGGTAAATTCGGGCATTTGCGATTCCTAAATAGGTTTTTGGGATGCATCAAACATTTTTGGAAAAATCGCTATTTTTAGCGAATTCCAAAAATGCGATTGCTTTTAAGGAATCGCAAATTTGCGATTCCTTAAAAGCAATGCATGATTACTTTTAAAATTGTGAATTCGCAATTTGGGGGTGCAAATTACCACGCGGATGAACCTCGTGGTAATTTGCGATAATGTATTAAAATGCTCAAAATTGCATTTTAAAACACTGTCATGTTACAGACACACATGTCCTTAGGACATATGTGTGTGAAACATGCACTTCAGTATACATTTCAGGGGTGCAGGGGGGGTCCTTTGGACCCCCCCTGCCCCCATTGAATGCATTACCATTTTGCGAATTCTAATTTGCGATTTCGCAATTCCCATGGATTCCTATGGGCCTTTTGGCCCATAGGAATCCATGGGAATTGCAAAATCGCAAATTAGAATTCGCATAATATTTCCGATTCTGTAAAAATTGCGATTTTTACCGAATCGCAAATATTATGCGATTTTAATCATGCATCCGGTTTTGCGATTCCTTATTTGCGATTCCCTAATTTTCGCAAATAAGGAATCGCAAAACCTTACATTGATGCATGTGGGGGTTAATCCTTACGATTGGTAGTATTTGTGTACATCCAATAATGTTCCTTATGATGGGTTTAACTTGCAGTACAGTTGTTCTTTGGTGGACGATTTGCCTATGCGTGAGATTATAAAAAAATTCCTTGCTAAAGAATGAAAGGATGTTGATAAGCAAGGCATTCCCCGTTTTTGACCAAACAATATCTCCTAGCTCGATTTGAAGTTCAGTACCCACAGATTCCAAAGCTCAACTCCATTTTGTCTTCCATCGCCTCTTCCTCCTCATTATCATCTGAGGAGGTGACCCTTTTGGATCCTGTTGAAAAAAAGGTTGAGGCTGCTCTGAAGTAGGCTTACGCAGGCCCTAATTTTGGTATCAGGGCCAGTACGTATTCGGCCATGCAAAACAGATTCTCATTAAAGTCTTTAAGCTGCTGTTTGATTGTTTTCAGGAGCAAGGGAACCCAACACCTGTCCTGTCTCATATTAAGGTTTTGGCTCAGCTCCTGTCTGATGTCATCTTTGATACCTTGTGAGCCTTTTCCTCCTCCGTTGGGATGCTGTGAGAGGGCGCAGGTTCCTGTGGTCCAAAACATGGCGTCAGGAGGTGGCATAGAAGTCTTTGATCCATAAATTACTATTTGCATGTCCTAAGTTGTTAAGTGATGATTGGAACACTATGAGGCAAAAATCGGCTGAAGGAAATACGATATTAAAGGCTTTTCAATCAGTCCAGAAAAATAAGTATTTTTTTCACAAACATAATTTTCATGTGTTGTCCTCTTCACATCTCTTTCCAGGCCAGGCTAATGGTCGTGGAGCCTTGTTTGCCAATAAATCCCAAACTCCAGAATCAACAGCCCCAGTCAGAAGTCACTATCCCGGATTTGGAGCCTGACTTTGGGTTTTTTAGGATCAGTGGCTCCAGCTGATTTCAGACCGGTGGGTTTTATCAATCATCAGCCAAGATTATTGGAACCCTTTTTTTCTTTCACTCCCCAACTGGTCTATTTCGGGCTACCCCATTATCAGAAGACCTTCAACAGGATGCTATGTTGTCAGGGGTGGCAAACTGCGCACAAAGAGGGCAATCGTAAGAGTGATGCCTACCAAAGAGGGACTAGGGTGCTACTCCATTCTCTTCTTAGCCCGCAAGCCAGAAGGTTCCTTCTAGCTAATCTGGATTTAAAAACTGTAAACAGATTGGCGAAAGTGCAGCCGTTTCAGATGAACACTTTGCAGACCATCATTCCATTGATCTCAAAGGCCGATTTTTGGGCAACCTTGGATTTGGAAGGTGCTTATTTTCATATCCCTATCCATGCAGACAGACAGACGTTTCTAAAATTTGCCAGGAACACTGTTAATTTCAAGTTCTAAGTGTCCCCATTCGGTCTGTCAACAGCATCTCGAACCTTCACCAAGGTATTGCCTTTGGCTATGGGTGTTTTGCAGCTTCGGGGCTTTCCAGTGTTGCAATACCTTGATGACTGTTTATTCTGTGCTTCCTCTCGTCCTAAGGCTCTGATGGAGGTGGAGGCAACGATTGCTCTAATTCAGCAGTTTGAATTTAGACTGAACTTTGTGAAATCACAACTGACCTCTATTCAACAGTTGCAGTTCATCGGAGAGATTTTCGACACTCAGACGGGGGAAGTTTCCACCTTCTGCTTGGAGGAGACTCTGCACTTGCCTCAGCAGCCTGCCTCAGCCAGGAGTTGGCTGAGGGTCCAGGCATTGATGAAATCCACCACTGTTGTTCCTTGGGCTCGCCTACATCTAAAACGTCTCATTAATCATCTGTTGTCCCAATGGGATTCCTCCTTTGCAGATTTCGATCTCCCTATTCCCCTTTCTCTTCCTCTGATTCGAGGCTTGGGTTGGCGGCTGCACGCTCCCAACTTGGGGAAGGGTGTCGTTCAGCTTCCTCCTCTGCTGTTGCTGACAACGGATGACAGTCTCTGGGTTTGGGGGGGCACTCTGGGGAATTTAGAAGCAAAGGGTTAATGGTGGTGGAGGAGTAGGGTTTGTTCCTCCAATCGGCAGTAGGTGGAAGCTTGGGAAGCAGTTCAGGTGTTTCAGACCAAATTGCTGGAGGAGAATCTGCTGATCCGTACTGACAATCAGGTGGCTCGCTGCTATTTGAATCACCAGGGAGGTGCGCAGAGCGCCCCTCTGAATCATCTAGCCTCCCTGGTTTGTTAATGGGGGGAGACTCATCTCATAGCAATGAGGCCATTTACATCCAGTGTCAGTCCAATTATCATGCCTACTGTTTGAGCCGCAATCTGCCTTCCTCTTTCCTTTACGCTCTGTCACAGCCCCTCTTCAGGGGCCTTTGTCTGCTGTTTGGGGATCCACGGAGTGACCTCTTTGCCTCTACCCACAATACCCTCCTTCATGGTTCTGCTTGGAGGTGGTGGTTTACCCTCAGGCATGGGTGGTGTATTCCTTTTCCATTCCTTGGCCTTTGGGTCTTCTGTATGCGTTCCCTCCAATTCCCCTCTTCCCAAGGGTACTTCAGAAGATTCGGGTGGAGAAGGCATTGGTAATCTTGAGTGCCCCATATTGGCCTTGTTGCCTTTGGTTTCCCCCTGTTGCTCTGGGGGCACCTTTGTAAGGTTGCTGATGATCCCGTCCTCACGTCAGTTTTGCAGTTCTGTCATTGCCCATCTCTGTCAAATGAAATTGATGGCTTGGCTCTTGAGCACTTAACACAGGAGATGATGGGGTGCTCTTCTCTGTTGGCAGCGGATATTCAGAAATCCCGTTAATCTTCTACTATTAAGTCTTATAATAAAAACGGGTGCTCCTTTGTGAAGTGGTGTGTGGTTCATAGAATGGATCTGGTTAGGGGGGATCTGATGCAGATTCTTGCGTTTCTAAGGGATTTTTTTAAAATAATAGGCCTCCTCTACTTTGGCTGCTATTAGAGCTTGTCGAGGGCCTGGTTATGATCTAGATGATATTGCTCCTTTAGTGCTGCATTTGTTAAGGAGTTTTCCTGCTTCCTGGCCCAGTATCTTATGCAACTGTTCTTAGCTGGGACTTGTCTACTGTTCTTCAGTGTCTCCAACCGGCCCCTTTTGAACATATCACTATCTACAAATTCTGCCTGATAGAGTGATTTGTGGTTGGATCAGGCCTTAGTCCATGAGGTTTCTTCAAGGTTCCATTTGTAGTAGGAGATTATTCTTCCTGAGTTTCCTGGTGAAGGTGATTTTCAGGTCCCTTCCTCTTTGGATGTTCAAAGGGCTCTTTAGATCTATTTGCAGTGCACTAAAGATTTTTGCCTTTCTCCTGCTCTGTTTGTCTTTTTTGGTGGGGTTAATAAAGTGAAAAAGTTTCTACCTCTACACTAAGTAGATGGGTGGGGCCGATAATTAGTCAATCCGATAAATCCTTGGGTCTGGATCAGCCTGTTCAGGTTCAGGGGTGTTCGACCAGATAGGTTTCTGCTTCATGGACTGAGGATGCAGGAATCTCTATGCAGGAAATCTGTAGGGCTGCCAACTGGCATTTGCATCACACCTTTATTAAGCCCTATCAACTGGATGTTTTGCAAGCTTCGATGGATAATTTTTCTGTTGGTGTTGTGAAGGCAGCAGTGTCATAAGCTTGATTTTTTAATGCTGGGGTTTCTTACTGCCTCTGTTCTCATGCTTATTTCTTGTTTTTGGGCTTATGAAGTTCTCATACTATAATGACTGGGACGAGGAGGTTCAAAGAGGGGATAGTGAGCCATTACATACCTCTACCCTTCATTACCCTGATTACGCTGATGAAGGTCCTCATGGTCCCAGTCATGTCTCCTCCCTCCCCCTCGCTGTTGCTGTGTCTGGTCATGTTCCTAACAGGCATACATTGGGTGAGAGAGGCCTTATTTAAGTGCAATTAAAAAATGACAAACTTGTTAGGGTGTCTGTCGGGATGTGAGACCGCCTCATACTGTAAAGACAGGGACTAGGAGGACCTTAATCTGGGTGATGAAGATGACTGGTGAGTAATGGCTCATTTGTGCTAGTGGTCACAGGTGGTGGGAACCAGCACTCTTTTTCACATACCTGCACTTATTTTTCGCTATCAAACATTGACCAAGGGTAAGGTAGAAAAGGCAGAAAAGGAAGACAAAAATATAAAAACAGTCATGCAGCTGTATCTGTATCTATCCGCTGCAGGACTGCTTCCCGGGGCAAAACTACTATTGGTGCAACAGGTGTAGTGGCACAAGGCCCCAGAGCCACGGGGGTCCATTGAACTCTGACAACCTCTCTATTTTCCTACCCTAACAGCAGTCAAAGAGACCATTTTCGTTACTTGCACCAGGGCCATGGCATCCTTAATATGCTCCTGCTCCCAACTAACAGTGGTATTCAAGAGTTGATAAATTAAAGGGCCAAAAAAAGTTCTAATGCACTGCAAAGTACCTCAATATGAGCTCAGAGTGATAGGATTTCTGGAAGACACATTCAGCTGCCTTGCAAAAATCGTAAGCACAAACGTCTGTGTGCAACCTTTATTCATAAATGTTGTCCTTCGATTTTTACCACATTCAAAGGGACATAGGGCCAGATATAGGTGGGAGATTTTGGCCATTTACCAGCCGTTACCGACCGGTAAATGGCCATGGAGATGTAGGGGGATAAAAAACATGCATTTTCGGTAATTTTACCGATTCGGTAAAATTACAGAATCGGTAAAATTACCGATTCTGTATATTTTACCGAATCTGTAAATATACCGGTCGGTAAAATTACCGAAAATGCATGTTTGGTATGTAGGAGCCAATTTTAACATTGACACAGGGCTTTGAAAATCTGTATTTTACCATGCAATACAATTGCATGGTAAAATATCGATTCAGGTGTACATGCACATCTGTGCATGTACACGTGTGCCATGTGGCACACATACATGCCCTTACTCTTAATTACCGAATCGGTAAAATTCGGTAATTAAGAGTCGGTATTTCTGATTTTGCTACATCTGGCCCCAGGTGATCCAAATTTGGGCAAAAATAGGAATTTTCTCTGAAATTGGGTTCCAAAAATACTGCATTGAGTATTTTTCCCAGCACACATTTTCCCATGTAAAAGGTGGCAACATTTGTGCAAGTAACCACCGCAGTACAGTGAGTTATGCAGCTCAGAACCGATGGGAAACATGCAATGTGCAGCAATCGCATCATCTATGCTATAACATCACAATTTACAAATACAGCACCATGAAGAATTGAAATGTAGCTATAGCTGTACTATCAGACAAATAAAGGAGCACTCACAACGAGCACCCTACATTTTGAGTAAACCAATAACAATGAGTGAATAACACTCATAAGCATCATTTGTGCCTCTTTTTGCACATGATGTTTCTGCATTAGTCCAGCATTGCGCTAATCCTTTCCATCATCTAGAAGGTAGAAGAAAGAGCAAGTGTTAAACGCAATAAACTGTAATCAGTGGTCATAAGTAAATGTCCCTTTTGCATGATCACCCCCAATTGTTTTGAACTGATGCTATTGGGCTTTTTTGACTCTGTGCACTGGGACTCTGCTAACAAGGCAACTGTGCTTGTACCCTGATGGTAAAAAATCCCAATTGGCGCATTTAACTTACATGTAAAATCCTAGTATATTATACTTAGTGTACACAGGGTCTGTAACTTAAATGTCACCTGTGACCCGACTCTTGCGGCTGTCTGCTTCCGGTTTCTCCTGATCAAGAACGTATCCGGATCTAAGCATCGCGAAATAAAACCTGGCTTGAATCACTATTTCAAAGGGACAAGTTTTTAAATCCCTAAGGGGATGAATTTACACATTGAACTGCACTTCTGAATGCTCGCAGTGTAATCTGTGTTTTTTAATATAAGGGTCATCCATACTGCACTGAATTCTCTGTCCGGATGATGGTCTTGGGTTTAAAAACATATAAGACCGAAACGTCGACACACCAGTCCATGTCTACATTCTACATCTGACTTTCTGGTTATTCCAACAAGGAGTTAATTCTTCATTTAGTATATAGACTGGATTATCAATCTTATGTATTGATGGAATGATTTTGTCGCTTCCTTATACCTAAGATTTACTTGCAATTATTTTGATTGTGTACCCTTGTAAGATATGAATTTGACTTGAAGATACAAATGACAAGTTTCTTTGAAATTTAATTCCTGTGTTGCTTCTTATTATTCTTCTTCCATTTGAATTTCATTTGGTGAACAGAATTGTCATTTCTAAATTGTTTGATTTCCTCAGGGCTAGTGTGGTAGCTTTTTTGAGGTTTTAAACTGTACCAATAATTACAACAGTGACTGATTATTTCAGTTTAGGAGTCCTATTAATATAGACCCTATCACGCTGAAAGTTTTGATTTTCAAAATAAAACCCTTGCCGGTACCTTCTCTCAAATACTAGTGAATCAGAGCACCTATTGTGCGACCAGTAATGTGACAAAGCAAAGCATTTCTTCAGGCTTACCCCTGTAGCCTGAGTGTGCCGTTTTAAAATTGCTAATTCAACCTGTCAAAGAAAGCCTTTTTCCATGACTAAACCTTCCATTTTAATACGTATAAATCACCACTAAGGTAGGCCCTAAATGTCCATAATGCAGGGCGCGTGGTATTTAAAAAGTAGGACCAGTGTATTTAAGTTTTACATGTCCTGGCAGTGAAAAAAGTCATTTTCACTGTGACAAGGCTGCCTCTCCCATAGAAAAGCACTGAATTACATTATACCACCTTATAATTCATAGCTTCAGTTTGGAAATAGCTAGAACTATTATTTTAGGACTCTAATTAATAGTACTGTAAACTCAACCTAATGCTCAAGCTATATTTGAAATTACTATTTTGAAAAAGGTATTTTTATAAAGTTGACATTTTTCTGCATGAAGCCTCTAGTAACCTTTTCAGAGGTAATCCCTAACTGTCACCTGGCATACTCCACAGGAAGGTGTGAATGGCTCCCAGGGAAGCAAACAATTGGGCCTTCGCTGGGAGGAAGTGTCACCTCCTCCTCACAGGATGGCGTGGGAGATGTGCCAAGCAACTGCACAAGGTTCATAGGGTCATCCTTTGTTACAGCAAGATCAATCCCAGTGGGGGCTACTTGTTTCAGAACTGGTTTTCAAGGGGAGTTTCTCATTTCCCTAGTCACACATAAGGGGGATATCCAGAGCCCTGCCCATAAGTAGAACGGTTCTGCCATGCTGGATTTTGGCAGAACAGTGCACTGTGGGATTGTTTAGGGTCACGCCCCAGGACCTCATGTCAAAATGGATAGGTCAGGGAACCTCCCACACCCACAAGCTAGTGCCAGGCATACATTTTGCAACCCTGGGTACTTTCTTCAGAATACTTCTAGACTTGTGTAATACAGAATAAGGACAGCACCTGCTGTGGAGAGAAATAAAAAGGGTTGTAGCTGCTCCTCACTTGTACCCAGGGCAGAAGAGTTGATTCCATGAGATAGTTAGCCAGCCTCCCGTTCAGCTCCAGGGACACAAAAGCTGCAAGAAGCCCTCATCTCTGCTGATCCTAGTTGATCAGTTCCAACTGGATTTAACCTGGACTTTGCTGGTACTTATGGGAGTTTGAATCCAAACCCCCAAGTGGTGCCCAAAAGGTCTTAAACTCTTGGCTGGGGGTAGAGTGTACTCTCCCCCCCTTCAAAATTACAAGAACAGACACTTGGAAACTTTTTCTGAACCTTTTGCCAAAAGGAACTAGAGGCTACCACTGAACTGTTCCTGTGCTGCCCCTCAGAAGGTGAACTGCTGGTTAGACAGAACTTGATGGTTTGCCCCGCTTAAAAGATCCTGACTTCCAGAAAAGTCTGATCTTAGAGGACTTTACCGGGACCCATGCTGAGCAGCACCTTTCTGGACCAAGACTTCCAACCTCTCCCACTTGGAGTTTTCCCGCCGTTGATGTCACAAGTCTCAAACTTCCTGCTGTAGCCTAGGCTCCCACTAAGGTTCTATGCTTCAGCTAGCCACCATTGGCAAACCCCTCTTTGAATTTAGCTTTTCTCCCAGTGTCCAGACAACTCTGTCAATGAGGACTTTTCTAAAACAAAACAATAAAGGGGCATATTACAAGGTTGGTGGTCATTGGACCGCTGGACCCGCAGTGGCCGTCTGACTGCAGTGATCTCAGAGGTCCGCCCCTGTATAACTAGTTGGGTAGATTGGCTTTCTAAAGACTGCTGCCTAACCACTGACATCGCTAGCCAACTCAGAGCGTGATGGGCCTATGAGTTTGTGGGGGGCTCAGACCACCAGAGAAACTACACTCCCAATTATGAGTTGCTTTACAAACACCATGACCATGGCAGTCCAACCACCACATCTGAGATGGCAGAAAGGGAGGGATATAAGGTTGAAACTCATCTATACTGACCTTTACTCATCTTCTAGCGTCATGAAGCCCATGGGAAATATCCTTTCACTGCCCATTCCTGCTTGAACATGTTCAACAATGTCACATCTATTAATGTCTGTCACACATCTTTTGCCCTTTCTCACTTGTCTGCCATGTTACTAGTAATATTCACTAGGCATGCAGGATACCACATGTCAAGTGTTGCTAAAGTGTCATTGAAGTGACTACAAATACCATGAGTCCTTGTGACTGGAACTCTAACCAAGAAGCTAGACCCATTTTGCCATTTCTCACTTGTCTGCCATGTTACTATTAATCTTCACCAGTCATGCAGGTTCCTATTAGTCAAATGTTGCTAAAGCGGCATTGAAGTGACTACAACTACCACGAGGCCTTGTGATTGTAACTCTGACCAATACACTATAGTGAATGTGACATACTCACATTGCACAAATCCCAGGTCCTGTTGTGAAGTCAAAGAAACATCTGTATGAATGTGTTAGTAAAGTGAAACATGCCTTCTCTGCTACAACCCTGTACTAAACTCTCACACACCACCCACATGAAAAGGCAATGTCGGTCAATGGGATTACATGGAATCAGTGTGAGAAGCATTCTAAGGGCAAAATGAAAACATTCTCTGTGGGATAGCTATGCCCCTGAAGGATTCGAACCCTGGGGCACAGCACATGACATTTTGCACATGCCTGTAAATCTCAATATGCACTGGACCTGGGAACTGAAGTATATGTTCAGTTTCCTGTTATGGACAAATAATGGCCTAACCAAGTACCCTGCATGTGTAGACAATAGATTAGTGCAACTTATGAAAGCAAACGCAGAACAAACAGCATGTGGCAAACATCTAGATGAAGTAGCTGTAAGGTATATGCTGCAAAATGGACACATGTCCATGCAGAAATACACAAAGATATGACATTTTCACTGCCTCCATGTGTGAATACACCAACATCAAACTTCAACACACCTAACATATACCCAAACTACATCGTAGGGAGAAGTGCAAGCTAAAGGAGGTTGCCATTGGCCAAGCTGAAATACTTACCAAATGGAGTACCATACAATGCAAAGTCAATCCCATTTGGAATTCATGCCACAAATTTACTCAATGAAATTCCCCCTAATCCACTTTAACTCCAGAACAGGTGCAAAGGTCAAATAATACTAGCCACTTCTAATGGATCAGCACTCTGGGTCAAACTAACACAATTGTAATCGCACATACTAAAGTTAGCAATAACAGCCAGTAGTATGAAATGTAATGGATGGACTAATGTGTTCTAAAAAATGAACTAGCTTTAATTTAAACATATCCAGAAGCTGGATCAGAACAAAAGTCAATGGGCAATCCAATGTAGCCTAGCACAGTGCAGTACCACGTAACTTACCTACCATGACGCTGCCAGGGAAACCTCCTCAGGAAGGGGATCTAGTGAGCAGTCCAGGCACTTCGATATGTTACTTGGGAGGGCTGGGGTCAGTATTCGGAGTGGTTGAATTGACTTTGGGAAGGGTCTTGGATAACTTTGGCCAGGGCTGGGTTTTGGGGTGGTTTAGATAGGTTTCATAGGTGTGGAATGGGATGTGTAAGGGATTGATTTGGAAAGAGAAGGGGACTTCTGGACTTTACAAATGAGGGAGTGACTGTGACAGAGGTAATGGGAAGGGCAAACATAGGGTTTTCCTTGGGAGCCTGGGAAGGTTGGGTGAGGGTCTGTTGAGAGTTTGCATGCCTGGACTTCTTGCTGTATTTTGGTGTGTGTGTGCTGGGTGTGGATGTTGTGGGGGGTGGGGGGTTCAGTCTTTGTGTGCTGTGGACAGGTCTGGGTAAAGGGAGCTGGTATATGGAAGAGGCAGTAGGTCGGGTTGAAGGCTGGGGTGGGTAGAAGTCTGCCATCAGTGATGAGGCCGGAGTCTGAAATGACCTCTGTAGGCCAGCCATATAACTGCAAATGCCTTCCAGGTTGTCCAGTGTCTTTGTCAGTTGGCTGGACTGCCCGGGATGGCATCCAGCAGTGCAGTCTGCCTAACAGAGATCTATCTCAGGAGGTCGATAGCCTGCTCACTCAGGGCAGCTGGGGGGACAGGGGCAGGGGTGAGGTACCGGAAGCTAAGGAGACTCCTCCCCTTTTAGTGGAGCTGGCAGAACAACTGTGTGGGGAGCAGGAGAGAGGGTAGAGATGAAATTGGGGTGGCAGACAAGGATGTTGTGAACACAGGTCCTGTGGGCACTGCCATCACCAAGGAGTTGCCACTGGAGGTTGAATCAGTAGAAGATGATGTTGAATCAGCTGTCTCCATGGAACCCTCCTCACCCTCTGAGCGACTGCGTTCATCGGTATCAGTCTCCCAACTGGAGACACTGTAGCCAGCAGCATCCCCAACATCATCAGCATGGTTTCCTCTGTTTGACTGGGTTGATGCTGACATGACAGTTGAAATAGGTGTAAGACATCTGTGTAAACTCAATGTACTAACAGCTCTTAACAATAACACTATCAAAGCTCCACCAACAAGGTTTACTAAAACTTGCATGAAGACAGTCAAGTCAAGTCAAGTCAAGAAATTTATATAGCGCGCTACATACCCATAGGATCTCAAGGCGCTTGAGGAAGGGTGGGGAATTACTTGTCGAATATTCAAGTTTTAAGTTGCTTTCTGAATGCTAGGTGGTTCTGAGTAAGGCGAAGGTGAGTGGGAAGTGAGTTCCAGGTTTTAGCTGCGAGGTAGGAGAAGGATCTACCTCCCATGGTGGTTTTGTTGATGCGAGGTACAGTGGCAAGGGCTTGGTTGGAGGATCGTAGCTGACGGGAGGGGGTGTAGAAGGACAGTCGTGCGTTGAGGCATTCGGGTCCAAGTTCGTAAAGTGCTTTGTGTGCGTTGGTTAGGAGGCGGAAAGTAATCCTCTTATTTACGGGGAGCCAGTGGAGGTTTTTCAGGTGACCAGAGATGTGTTCTTTACGCGGGATGTCTAGTATGAGCCTGGCTGAAGCGTTCTGGATGCGTTGGAGTTTTTTCTGGAGTTTTGCGGTGGTACCTGCGTATAGGGTGTTTCCGTAGTCCAGGCGGCTCGTGACCAGTGCGTGGGTGACCGTTTTTCTAGTTTCGGTGGGAATCCAGCGAAATGTTTTTTTGAGCATGCGAAGAATGCTGAAGCAAGATGATGAAACGGCGTTGACTTGTCTGGTCATCGAGAGTGAGGAGTCCAGGATGACGCCCAGGTTCCGTGCGTGGTCCGTCGGGATGGGTGCTTTTCCAAGGGCTTCTGGCCACCAAGAGTCATCCCAGGCGGATGGGGAGGTGCCTAAGATGAGGATTTCTGTTTTGTCTGAGTTCAGTTTCAGACGGTTGTGCTTCATCCACTCGGCTACTTCTTTCATTTCTTCGTGTAAGTTGGTTTTGGCGGTGTTAGGGTCTTTGGTGAGTGAGAGGATCAGTTGAGTGTCGTCAGCGTAGGAGATGATGTTGAGATTGTGTTGGCGAGCGATGGCCGCAAGGGGGCTCATGTATACGTTGAAGAGGGTGGGGCTGAGTGACGATCCTTGTGGCACGCCGCAGATGACTTCAGAGGCCTCTGACTTGAATGGTGGGAGGCGGACTCTCTGGGTTCTTCCGGTGAGGAACGAGGTGATCCATTCCAGTGCTTTTCCTTGGATTCCGACGTTTCTGAGGCGCTGTAGAAGGGTGCTATGACAGACTGTGTCGAAGGCAGCGGAGAGGTCGAGGAGGATGAGGGCGACTGTGTCTCCATTGTCCAGTAGAGTTCGAATGTCGTCTGTTGCTGCGATAAGTGCGGTCTCAGTGCTGTGTTTGGCTCGGAAGCCGGACTGTGAGGGGTCGAGGGATTTGTTGGTTTCGAGGAAGGTGGCGAGCTGGTTGTTGACAGCTTTCTCAATGACTTTGGCCGGGAATGGAAGAAGCGAGATGGGGCGGTAGTTTTTGAGTTCGGTGGGGTCAGCTGTGGGTTTTTTCAGAAGGGCGCTGAGTTCTGCGTGTTTCCAGCTTTCCGGGAAGGTGGCGGAGCTAAGGGAGCAGTTGATGACATCTCGGAGGTGTGGTGCTATGATGGAAACTGCTTTGTTGAAGATGTGGTGAGGGCATGGGTCAGTTGGGGATCCTTAGTGGATGGAGTTCATCAGGCGGATGGTGTCCTCAGTGGAGATTGGGTTCCAGTCGTTAAGGATGTTCAAGGGGGGTGATAGTTCTGCAGAAGGTTGGGTGGGTTGGTCTCCGGGTCGGTTATCGAAGCTGTTGTGGATGTCTGCGATTTTGTTGTGGAAGAACGAAGCTAGGGAGTCGCAGAGGGCTTGAGAGGGGGTGATGTCGTTGGAGTTGGCAGATGGGTTGGTAAAATCTTTGACGATGTTGAATAATTCTTTGCTGTTGTGGGCGTTGTTATCTAGTCGGTCTTTGAATGCGGCTTTCTTGGCAGGCCGGATTAGTTGGTGTAAGCGTAGGTGCCCTACGTTTTCTGTCAGAAGTTGCACATATATCCATAGTACCAGACCCCCCCTGCTGTTAGAGACATTCCCAGTCCACATTGGTACTGGTGTGAACCCCAACCTCAGATTGCATTTCTGAAACTCAATAAAACAGTGAAAGTCTTAAGAGGTTCAGGTAATCTCCAGTCCATGAATATGAGGTGTCACTTGTGCCCAAAAGGGAAAGCACATCACAGTACCCATAATGTTTTGCACACTTAAATACCAATGTATCACAGTGTTTAAACACCCACATATGATCACACCAAATCTGCATGTCACAACCCTGATGCATTACATAAGTCAGCAAATGTACCTTCAAAGGTCAATGGGGCATATTATCAAGAAACGGCGTTAACATTATTGCCGCTTGAGCGGCAGAAAACTGCTACTAAAGCGACGATAATGGGCTTGATAATACGCCTTTGTGAATTCCCATAGAAGCCCATTGTTGTATATGAATTTAGGACCCTAGTGTAATTTTCTCGATTCATGCCCATATATAGGTATAAATCACCTTATCCTTATATATATAATCGTGGATAAGCTGGCTACACTCCCCGGAGCAATGGACAATCTCCTCACAGGCATCAGGGAGGCAGTTAAAAACAGTTCACCAACGGGTCAACTTGAAAGGAAAAATAGAACATGGCAAACAAACAGCAGGGAAACTCTGCTTCCACCAGAGGAGCTCCTCCCCCTAACACATAAAGAAAAAAAAAGGCGAGTGATAATGAAACCGTAAGGCCATCACGAGCCGAAGGACTCTTTGGGGACGGTGAAGCTTCTCATCCAACAGTTAATGACCCAGTTCCCACTCGGGATTCTAACCAAAAGGACGGCCCGCGGGGACAAGGGCATTCCCCAAAACGGGGCAGAAAACAACAGAGGAAGGGCCGCAAGCTAAAGCAAGGAACGCTGACCGAAGGTAAAGCTATGAATAATCAAGTCAGCACCCAGCTCCTAGGATCAACGCTTGTTAAGTCCGCTCGAACAAGCCCAGATACAGATACAGAACTGGACTCATGTCCCTCACCTAATCGGGCTCGGAGTCACATACACCAAAGGAAAAAGATCAGTAAAACACAGACTTCTAACACAACGTCCCCAAAAAAGGCTGTCGGCCCTGTCCTAAGCAGTTGTGACAAAGATACAAAAGTTATCACCAGCGAGGACCTGAACGAAGGTGGGGAAAAACCCTCCTCTAACCCGAGCGCCATCAGAAATGAAAAAACATCTCCTAAAGTTGGGAACGAGCCTCAACCAGACCACCCCTTAGCAGCCCCCCCAATAGTAAGTCCTACAAACCAGGTGCAAACAAGAGCAGAAGACCCAAAGGTGACGGACCAGAGAACTTTAGCAGCGGCCCCCATTACAGCTGAAACTACCCCTACATCCCTGCAGAGTGGTCCGAACAGGATAAAGGTGCATTCAGGTGACCCCGCAATTTTTCTGATCCCGGAATATACCTCAAGGGGTTCCTTCGACATTCTCAACAGGGGCAATATTCTACGCCTACTAAACTCCATAGATACCTTAAAAAACATATCTTCCAAGGATCTGGCTTCAGTGGAATTTACAGTCTTACCGGAACACCCAGGGGTGGAAGTTACTAAAACAGTTTGGGCCTCAACTGACTTGGCTGAAAGCGTGCTCAACGAACAAGCAAAACTAAACAGCTGGGGCACACTACTTCGTCCGGTTGTAAAACCCAGATACCCAGATCCCTTGGCAAGCGGTTTCTTACATCGGAACGCTCAAAATCAGTCTAATCAGGATCACCACTCGCTGTCTGTATTGCGAGGGGCCCGCAGTAAATCCCCGGTCAGCCAAGAGCAAAAAGACCTGGGCCTCAGAAGGCATAACCCCGCAAACGAACGTACTAACCCAGACTGGACATGGTTGAGCAGGTCTATAAACAACAAGCCGGAAAAACTCTGACATGACAATTTTGAACTTGGAAAATTGCTCAAAAGCTTCAAAATCTGCTCCTGGAATATTAATGGCATTGGGGATAAGCTTATGGATGCAGATCTAAAACATTATATGCAAAGCTTCGATATCATAGCTCTCCAAGAAACTTGGTCAGATTCCCCACCTCTACTTCCAGGCTTTACCTTGAACTTTACTCCTCCAGCCCAGTCCGCAAGATTTGGCCACAAAAAAGGAGGCCTAGCCATATACAGTTCATTAAAAAAGCACGTGTACAGCGGAACCGCTGCCATACAACCTAGACTCTCCGAATGCAATTCAAGTATTACGAATTGTCATTCGAAACCAGGGTAAGATTGAGGAGATAATTTTAATAAATCTTTACCTACATCCCCGAGGTAAGAAGCAAGGAGCTCGTCAGTTGATAGAAGAGCTCTCAAAGCTTTTAACTGCAGAGCACACAAACAGTCTGATTGTCAGTGGGGACTTCAACCAGAATATGCTTAACAAATCCGTATTAGAAGTCAGTACCGTTGACGACCCTCTTGCGTTGGAACAATACCCACAGGATAATTCTTTAGGGGGAAGATCTACAAATGCAGCACTTTGACTTTTAGGCACACTTGAAGATCTGGGTCTTAAAGCACTCAACGGGAGATTTCCTGGGGATCGTCCCCAAGCAGCAACATTCCACAGTACAACGACTAGCTCAACAATCGACTTCACCTTCCTCTCGGGTAACTTGTTTCAAGCAACTATCGATTTCCATATTGGCTCACTTGACTATAGTGATCACTTACCTCAAGAAGTGACACTAGAAGCCTTCACAATACCAATCCTGGCACGCGCTATTGGTCATGAACAAGTTTTTACAGTCAACGATAGGCGTTTAAAGTGCAGAACAGATGATCCCATGGCCCTCTTACTTTACGCCAAGCAAGCAATCGGCGAAACTCAAAACGAATCAAACGATCCAATTGCCAGCTGGGAGATCTTTACAGAAACTCTGCGCAAAAATATGGGAAAAGTACAGAGGAAAAATCGGCCAGAAGGAGGGAGCAATACCGTTAACCACATGCAGCACTTTAACCCCGCCTTGATAAACAACCCTCGCCTAAAAAATCTAAAAACTTTAATCGGTCAGACTTTACGAAGGGCAAGGAATGATCCCGAAGCTAAGGTTGAACTGAGATTGCTAAAGCGTGACCGCAGGAGGCTGGCTTGGCGACTCAGGAGGGAATCAGAAGAGGCCCTTTGGGCCAAACTTTTACATGATGCCAAATCAAATAATAGCACGCAATTCTGGAGAAAGATTAATAATTTATCGAAGGCACAGAATCAAGGCATCAATTCCTTTGTCCAAGAAGACGACTGGATAACCTTCCTTAGTACGCACTTTAGGGGTACTGACGCCAACATCCTAGGTTCTCCCATATACATAAAATCCACCAAGGACTCTCCAAAACTCAGCCGTGACTGCCATGAGCTCCAGCAGTCAGATCAGACTATTGTAATCAAGTGTGCATCGATTTGCAACAGAATTTCAAAGGGGAGGCGTGAGGGGGCCCTGGGACCAAATGGGATTCCACCTTTACTGTTTAAGCAAGATCCCGCGTTTTGGGCAGATGCCCTTAAACCAATGTTTGTTAAGATTCTGCAGACCTCCTCAATCCCTTCATCGTGGAGGGGAGCCATTATTTCACCGATCCTCAAAAAGGGTGACCAAACTGACCCAAAAAATTAACGGTTAGTGGCTCTGCTCGATAACGAGGCAAAATACTTTGCGGGCCTCCTTCTTGAGGAACTGTTATCTTGGGCACTCGATGTCTCAGCAATCCCATACAACCAAACAGGCTTCTGCAAAGGTATGGGAACCTCTTCCAACATCTTAGCACTATCCTTATTAATTGATGCAGCACAAGAAGCGAACCAACCACTGTACCTGTGCTATATTGATTATAGTTCGGCTTTCGATCATGTCGACAGGAACCTCCTTTGGGAAACGTTACAGAAACTGAACATCCCTCCGCTGCTTTTAAAACAGTTAATTCTTCTTCACAGCGACACATGGGTGCAAGTCAGGCTGGGCACTGGTGACCATCTTTCAAGCAAGATCCCAACCTACACGGGAGTAAAACAGGGTTGCGTATTGGCCCCAACTCTCTTCAATCTTTTTATGGGAGACCTATCCAAATTGTTGAATGACTGCAATTCTCACGCTCCAAAGTTAGGGGGCTCACAGATTTCCAATCTATTCTATGCAGACGATCTGTTACTCATTAGCCGGACTCCTGTTGGCCTTCAGCGACTGTTGGATATTACTTCAACATATTCTGTTGCTAATAGACTTACCATCAACCGTGAAAAATCAAAAGTTATGTGTATGAATCTATCCACAAAGAAAGCAACACGAAACTGGTTCCTGTCATCAAGCAAGCTGGAAAAGGTCAGAGAATATCGATATTTGGGGGTCCTAATAGATCATAAGGGCAACTTCACACCACAACGAGAAGCTATAAAAAGGATAGGGCTAACTGCGGCAGTGACACTCAGAACCTTAAAAAACACAGTTTCCGGTCCAAGCTTACTTCCTCTAATAAAGGTAATACAGGCAAAGTTAATTCCAGCCATTACTTATGGCAGTGAAGCTATGAGAGGGAGGGACGCTCCTTTATTAGACAGAATTGTGGCTAAAGCACTTCGCATGATCTTTGGCCTTCCGAGGTATTCATCGCCGGCCCAAATGAGACTAGAATTTGGGCTACAAAAAGAAGAGCTGGCACGTAAGGGAGCCTACATAAAAACTTGGCATAAACTAAGCAGGGGTGAACCGAATACCTTAAACGCTCTCCTGTGGAAAGAACTTCAAAACAAAGTAACATGTCCAGCAAGGAGGTATCTGGAGGGAGCAATTGAGGACCTCTGGGTACAGCAACTCTGGGCTCTCCCAGTCTCCACACCAGTCTTTAAAAAGGTGATTAACAAGACAGTCCGGAAGGAATCGGTGCTGCAGTACAAAGCCGCCCTAATAGAGCGGGCGCATGGTTGGCTTACAGTACAATCATACACTGTGCCTTCGCCTCAAACTTATTTGCAGATAGGTTTTACCAAAAAAATAAAAGAGACATTTTTGAAATTTCGCCTGGGGCTGTTGCCTTCAGCGGCCCATTTGCCTCCATGGCTACGGCCACCGTCACCAACCAGATGCCGACTTTGTGGGGAAGGAAAGGAAAACATAGTCCACCTGATCACCACCTGTACCGAGCTCACTCAAGATCGGCGAGTCTTCTTGCGACCGCTTTTTAAGTTCCATAAGATACGGACCTGTAGACAAGCAGTTCTGGCCTGCTTTAAAGGGGACAACATCCAGCTGAGTTGTCGAATGGTAAAATTTCTTGAAAGAGCCGAGTCCCGCTTCAAAAGCTTAACCGTACCCCAGAAGACCTTCCCCCAACATTGACACTTCTTGACTCTCACATTAGTCTGTTTTGATAAGATGCTAGCCCCTTTCTATTGGAATGTCGATATTTTATTCAGTATTCTCGTTTTTTTCCTTCATGTACAGAATTTTTAAGTTTTTTTTTAACACGTTTAATTCAGATACACATTTTATAAATCGAAGTTTCTTCCTTTGTTAACATTGTAAAGGTTTTAAATAACCATGTACAATAAAGTATTACTACTTATATAGGCATACAAATCATAACCATATTTAGACTTAGCCTATGCAGTCCAAATACGGCGTGGCTACTTCCACTAGTTCCGAAAATCCACAACGATTTCTTGGAAAAACACGCCTTTAGCAGACAGGGACTTCCCCTTGCTTGAATATTGATTTATCCAAGAACTCATGGAGTTTTCAAAGAACTGAGGGCCAGATGTAGGTAGCCAATACCGGTCGGTAACGGCCGAAATTCGGTAATTTACCAAATTTTAGCCGTTACCGGACGGTATTTAGCCCTTTCCAATGTAGGTGACGATTCGGTAAATAGGAATCGGTATTTACCGATTCAGTAAATACCGAATCGGTATTTACTGAATAGGTAAATGCTATGTAGAAAGCACATTAAAGAGTGCTTATGTGCTGTAAAAATTTGTTAATTACCACCAACTTCAAGTTGGTGGTAATTACCAAATTCTTTTAAAAATTCACTTTTGAATTTAATTTGAAGTGCCATGTGGCAGACATACATGCCTTTAGGGCATGTATGTGTGCACCATGTACACCCATGCACTATTCAGGGGTGCAGCAGGGTGTCAATGTGACACCCTGCCACCTTTGAATATGTGGCCCCTATTACCGATTCAGTATTTATATTGGTTCAATATGTCATGCAGACTTTAACAGTCCAACCTGCTATAAGGATTCCGCACCCCTCATCAGGGGAACACAAACAAAATTACACCACAGACTATACAATCAGTCATTGGTAAATTGCCCGGAAAAAGGGAACAAATTCCGTTCTGGTTAGCTCAAAATACTCAAATAGAGGCAGTATTTCCCGATAGTACACCTCATGAGAAACACAGGATTCTAACAATCTGTTTACCAATGGGGATTGCACCACACGTAGAGGTCTGCGACACTTGGGGTACAGTCTTTGCTTCAATCTACACAAAAACACATGGTGTTCCGTCTATGGCAGTAATACCAGACGTCCTAAGACAGATTCAAAATGAATATCGACCAGAACCGGCCTTAAATCTTGGTATGAAGTTACTAAAAGATTTCAAACAGGTCTCGGCTATACTATTAGCTAACATCAAAGGTGAAGCAGCATCCGTGGCAATCCGCCAAAAACTAAAAGAAACTGATGTAACAGAGCAACCATATGAACTTGCAAGAATTATTGAAAAATCCTATGAAGAACTAGAAAGAGATAGTTTGGGGGAAAACCAGTAAAACCCGAACTAACAGAAAATCCTGAAAAGGTTTTCGTTACAAATAATCTCACTACTCCTAAAAAGAAGTGGGAAAATAGTAAACAGATGCTTCCTAAAGAGAAGCGCTCCCAGTCCAGAGGTAGGTCTCCTCAAAAGGAGCCCCCTGAAAAGAGGTATAATCTCAGAAATTGGGATAATTTGAGAAAACCTGATAGATATCAAGATATTGATACAAGTTCCTCTCGTACCTTTCAGACATCCTCGCATAAATCCGAAAGAAGAGGACGATCAGAACAAAAGGAAAAACGCGTGAAGTCCAAAGACGAACAGCACGTTCCGAAAAATAAGAAGACCCAATTCACCAAAAAGAAGGTAGCAAGTCTAAAGATCAGACATACTGAGGATCTTGAGGACACAATTCAAGAACGGGGAGTGGGTCCAGACAATGCTATACAGCGCAGCAGAAGTCACCATAGCTCGCAAGATCTTGAAGGATCATCTGGAGACAGTGGACTTGAATGAATGCATTCAAGTTGAAACTGCCGACACAAGGGTTAGTTTACCCGAATAAGTTATATGAAGTAACACTCCGGATGGAGGGGGACATAACTAGGAAAATAAAAGCACTCTTTTGGGAAAAGCTATCTAAGGGTTATGCCATACTTCTAGCTGAACAAGACTGGCCACCTGAATTTGTCAGGGAGTGCCCACATGGCGAAGAGATAATTATGCCAGCCTTCTCTAATCACATTCCAATTCATAAAAAAGACACCTATGCCGGAAAATGGGCTGCAGCCCTGGCACCAGCATTATACAAAAATCACGTAGGATGGGATGAGGACTCTCCTCGCCATAAAATCCAGTTAAAAAATCAACCTACTGCACAGAGGCAGTATCCAGTAAAGCAAGAAGCTAAAAAACAGGTCAGGGAGATCTTATATCAACTTGAATTCCAAAGTGTGATTGAAACATGTACCTCATCTATGAACAATCCTTTTTTTCCTGTCTCCAAACCAGACAATTCATATCGTCTAGTTTTGGACTATAGACATTTAAACACTTGTTGCACAACTTTTGCAGTACAAAATGCACACAGTGCAGCACTGATGAATAACATTGTGCGGAAAAAATATAAAACCACATTAGATATTTCTAACTATTTCTTCTGTCAAAACATTGCACCAGAAAGTAGGTACTTGACCGCTTTCTCAATAATGGGGACACAGCGAAAATGTTGCCGTCTCCCCCAGGGATTCAAGAATAGTCCAGGTTTATTTTCAGCCAGAGTAACAGAGTTACTACAAGCATATGATGATAAGGCATTATCTTAAGTCGACAACATCTATCTTACAGATGATGATTTGGACGTACACTTGAAAAGAGTGAACACCATAATACTTGGGTTTGCTTCTGAAGGGTATACATTCAATTTCAAGAAATCACATATTGCCCACCTCAACGTCCTTTTCTTAGGCTACGAGTTATCAAGTGAAGGCAAAAGCCTGGCAGCCAACTTTCTAGAGAAATGTGCGCTGCTCCAACCTCCAAAAATGCTGAAAAACTTACTGTCCATTGTAGGTTTCCTGAAATTTGGAAGAACTTATGTTCTAAATTACGCAGAAAGGGTTAAACTTCTCTACGAACTAATAAAACCTGATTTTAAATCAACTAATTGGACTCAAAAACACACAGAAAGTTTGCGTTCGGTGCATACAGACATGTTAGCAAAAACACAATTGCAGACACTTCTTTATTCAAAAAATCGCCATTATAAAAGCTAACATCCCCCTTCCTTCCCCCTCCTTTGTGGACCCTCAGTGCCCTCCCCCTAAGGAACACCTCACTGCCCTTCCACTTCTAACCAAAGAATCTCTGACTGCTATAATCCCACTCGTCAAATCTGGTTTCCCACTAGATCCCTGTCCGGCCCATATTCTCTGTCACATCTTCCTCAGCTGTCCTGACCCTCCCCTCCACGCTCTTAACAGCTCTCTTTCTCAGGGCGTGGTACCTAACTCACTCAAATCCGCTGTCATTGTCCCGATATTGAAAAAACCGGGCGCTGATCCCTCAGTCCCAGCCAATTTTCGCCCCATTTCCCTCCTGCCGTTTCTGGCGAAAGTTCTCGAGCGCCATGTTACTTCTGCCTTGAGTTCTTTCGTGGAGAAGAATGGGGTCCTCGCCCCCCGCCAGGCCGGGTTTCGCCCCGCACACTCTACGGAGTCCGTAGTGCTTTCGGTCCTTGACAACCTCAGGGAGGGTATGGACACCAATCAACCTCAGGCCCTGGTCCTCCTCGATCTCTCAGCCGCTTTTGACACGGTGGATCATTCCATCTTGCTTTCCCGTGTCAGGGCGGCGGAGATCGGGGGCACGGCGTTGGTCTGGTTATCCTCCTTCCTGAGGGACCGTACCCAGGCTGTCCGCCTGGGTGATTTCACTGCGGATTTCCGTAATATTCAGTGCGGGGTCCCCCAAGGGTCCTCCCTTTCCCCCCTTTTATTTAACCTATACATCTCCCCTCTTATTTTTTCACTGCAACAAATGGAGGTCGCCGTATTTAATTACGCGGACGACCTCCAGCTTGTCTTTAACCTTTCCTCCTCCCCGACTCTGCTCTTAACTTTCAAACTATCATGATTCACATCCGTGACTGGATGAACCACAATCATCTTAAACTCAACCCAGACAAAACAGAGCTGGTGTTGACGGGTGGTTCATCCAGCCCCTGGTCCCCCATCTTCTGGCCCCCTTCCCTTGGTCCCCCCCCCCCTGCCCCTCTACCTCAGTTAAAACCCTCGGCATCAAGCTCAACTCCCAACTCACCCTTCACTCCCAGGTCAGCTCTGTGGTTTCCTCTTCCTTTCTGGCACTGCGTACCATACGCAAGGTGTCCCGTTTTTTCTCATTTGATGCACTAAAACTGATTACCCTTGCCATGGTCGTGTCCCGCCTGGATTACGGCAACGCCCTATATGCAGGTATTCCTGCATATAGTCTTCGGCGGTTGCAGCAGATCCAAAACCAGGCGGCGCGCCTGGTGTTCAAACTTCCTAAATCTCACCATACCACTCCCCTCCTAAAGTCCCTACACTGGCTTCCTGTCTGTGCCCGTGTCCAGTTCAAGCTTGCCTCTATCACCTTTCAGGCACGACTGGGCACGGCTCCGGCCTTCATCTCATCTGAGATTATCCCCTACGTTCCCGCTAGGGAACTGCGGTCTTCTACCCAATCCCTTCTTACGGTCCCACGGTTCCAGAGAAAGAAATGGGGAGGCTCTAAATTTGCGACCCTTGCTCCGATTTTCTGGAACTCACTGCCTTTGGAGCTCAGAGCTTCAACCTCGTACTTACTGTTCCGGAAACAGCTGAAGGCACATCTTTTTGCTAAATTTTTTAACTAATATTCTACTTCTCTCTCCTGTCCCCACTTAGCTTCCGCTCTCATGTCCAGTTCTCTGTCAGTTTAGCGCCATGAAACCGCTGGTGTACGTGCGCTGTATGAATAATTTTAAATAGAAATAGAAATAGAAATAGAAATAGAAATAGAAATAGAAATAGAAATAGACACGCGACAACGTACGCCACCTAGTGATTCGGATCATCCCAAGGAGATCTGGATTCAAATACCTAACCTTTAATGAAGGTGAAAAGGTACCATGAGCTTACAAATCACACTTGTACACCCAGGCTGAAATGAAATTCACTTCAACAGAAACGATTCTGACCGCGGTTCAAACTGCAGTAGCAAAAGAGAGAGCTCTTGCACAGGGTAAACGCATGATGATCGTTACACCTGTACCTGCCTTAGAGGCAGTAACAAAAGCAAGCATTCCAAATACTAAGGCTTTACATCCGAGATGGATACAATGGGTTGATTCTCTTGCTGCAACAGACGTTGAATACGTTTTTGACCCCTACCTAAAGACACAAGAATTTCAACAATACGAACACGAATGTCCTCTGCCAACTGAGATTCTGCCTCTAGAACAATACGGTTGTCTATACTACTATTATAAAGAGAGAACTGTGTCCTTTGAGCCAGGTAAACTCGAAAAGTACATCACCAATCCAAACACCCAATACATCTTTGAAAACGTCAGGGCAAGCAGAATGACATAGGCTATATAATAAAAAAATATATAAGTTAGAAGGGAAAAGTAATTTTTAAGGAAAAGTAGTCCGTTAGAAGTAGCGCCAGCTAACGACGTGCGTGCTGATGCGTGCTGACATCACGGGGGAGCGCGGAAGCCAGAAGCAACACCCTGTGAGGAGCGGACAGGAGAAAGGAAGTGCCACCCTCCAAGGTCCGGAGCGCGTAGAGGAGCGTTGACATGCCCAGGGGAGTGCGGAGTAAGAGAGGACAGGAGCATCGGCAGAAGTGGCCAGGACCAAGAAAACGAGCGCGGAGAAACAGCGGACACGAGCGTGGGAAGAAGCGGCCAGGACCAACAAAACGGGAGCAAGGAAAACATCACGGGGGAGCGCGGAAGCCGGAAGCAACACCCCGCGATGAGCGGACAGGAGTAAGGAAGTGACACCCTCCAAGGTCCGGAGCGCATAGAGGAGCGTCAACATGCCCAGGGGAGCGCGGAGTAAGAGCGGACAGGAGCGTCGGCAGAAGCGGCAAGGACCAAGAAAACGAGCGCGGAGAAACAGCAGACACAAGCGTGGGAAGAAGCGGCCAGGACCAACAAAACGGGAGCAAGGGAACACTGGAAGTACGCTCTGCTGCTCCCGGCCGCTCTGCTGCGCCTCTCCTGCTGCAATGCTGCCCCCAGCCCCCTTCTGCCCCGGGCAACGCCGGGACGGGCTGCTAGTATAATTTATACAGACAGATCAGCACAGCCCGCAATTGGGGGTAAACAAGCTTATAGTGCTGCGTGCGCGATTGTTAAAGGTCGCTGGCACGAAGGTAAATTTAGACCAATGGTCACTAAAACTCAATCACTCTGAGACTGTACAGCTCAGCGAGCTGAACGAAAGGCTTTCAAGATGGCGCTTGAAAATACCGATCGCGAATTCCCCACACTCAGTGTGCGATTCGTATTACTGCGTACAGTCTTACAATGAATATCTGCAGAACTGCGTTCAAAACGGTTTTAAAGACGCAAGAGGTGGCACAATCAAGCATAAAATGCTTTGGGAACAAGTAGTTCTATTACATAAATAACTACAAAAGACTCATGTGATCCACACACTGAGTCATCAGCGTGATGGCGTTCACGTTGCAGGGCATTCATTAGCAGATGAAGCAGCGAAGGCAGCTGTGCAGAAGGGTTACGTAGCTGCAATCCCTCGTTCAAAAACAAAAATAGACAGCGACATAATGCAAGCTGTCACTGCCTCAGTAAAAGTCAGTGGTAAAACACTCTCAAAAAGCTTTCCAGTAAAGTATTCATATATACCTGATACAAATATTGTTCCTTTTGCTCGAATCCCTGGAGTGGGGAATAGGGCAATCCCAAACATGGAACATAGGTTAGGACTAATTTTGGCAGCACATGAAGGACTCGCCTCTGCACAGGCAGGAGTTTTCGCCACAGTATCATTATTAAAACAGAGATATTGGTGGCCGCGCATGAGGAAACAAACTATAAACTATGTTCTAGAATGTGAAATCTGCCAAAAAATGAAAGTTTCTACAGTGAAACGACCTGCGCAGACGCCCCTTCTAATTTCAGATAAACAATTAGCGTGTGTTTACCTGGACCACTGTGGTCCCTTAAAAAGGGATGGCAAATATAAATATATCATGGTCGCAGTGAATTCCTGCACAAGATTCATTTGGATGTGGCCTTAGCGCTCGGCTGACGCCCAAACTGTTATAAAAGATTTGCGAGTCTTTATCGGCACATATGCAATCGGCACGCTGCATTCTGACCAGGGTCCTGCGTTTAGCTTTTGAGCTTACAAAGAGGCCATGGCTAGTTTGGGCATTGCATTGTGGTACTCAAGTCCATTCCATCCGGAGGGAAATGCGGTAGTGAAAAATGAAAACCATGACATAAAGCAATCTATAACAGCTAGGGTATTAGGTTCGGTGACGTGTGGGTCAAACATCTAATAAGTGTCCAACGTAGTCTTAATAATCTGCCAATAAATTCTCTGGGTGGGATCACTCCATATGAATTACTATTTGGTACTAGAATGATCATCCAGGATCTTCATCATCAATCGTTGATATCAAAGACCGTTTAGCTGTTTTACTGGACTTAAATGAAACAAGAAGAAGTCTGAGCAACACAACACAAAAGCCGATGACCACTGAAGAAAAACCACCTGTCACAGCAAGGCCTGTCTGGATTCCAAAGATTGGGGATCAAGTCAGAGAAAGGATCGCGAATAAGAAGGAATTTGGGCCTTCTTACAAAAAGACAGTACCTGTACTAGCAATCCACGGATCAAGAACAGTGTTACTGCCGCCCCTTGCTGGAAGAAAGGAGAACAAGTCCATATCCATCGACCTGGTAAAACCACATCATGTGGCTGATAATAAGTAGTAGGCCCAGTGGACTCCCGAGATGTAGCAGACGACCAAATCTTGCTACAATGCAAGAGGTTCAAACTGAAAGACTCATCACCTTTGATAAGCCTGCAGTAAGAAAAGAAGAGCTATGCAACAAATCCATGGACTTGTGCCTCCTGAGTCACAATACCAGTTCGTCAAGACAATCCCGTCTACAATGATTTAGCCTCTGACTATACAAATATGACAAAGGAAGTAGCAGCTCCAACGATTCCAAACAATCCTGAGGCAATTCCAACAATTGACAGAACTGCTTCTGGCTATTTCATCAACTTTGATATATTTTCTGAGGATCCCAGTGAACCTGAAACTACGCCAGCAAATAAAACTTTCAAAGAAAAAATCATACAGCTCATTCATCAGCTTGAAAATACATATCTGGTTTCACCATGGGTTGAATTTTGGATTGTGTTAGGTGTACTTTTTCTGCTACTTTGGCTCATTCTTGTTTTAAGTTAGGGAAAGATGATAGATGGAAAATACAGTACAATGGATACAGCAAGTAAGAACATCAACTTGCTCCTGAAACCTCACAAATCCTCTCATCGTGAGCGAAGAGGTCTGTCATCAGTGAACATCACAGCCGGTCCTATACCTGGTGGTATAGCATGGGACACAACTGATTATGACATTCATGGCCCGGTGGAACTGTTAAATATTCCACACCAGTTTAAGGTTTCTTTGAGTGACTTTGTTTCACCCAGCACATTTTCTGATGATTGGGACTTTGAAACTGCTATTAATATGATGACAGATTTAGAAATGTCAGCTAAATTCACTCTGTAGTATCAAAAGGGACTAGCCTGGTGTGACTGTTAAAGGACTCTGGACTGTATTTTCAGGAGGCACCTTGTCGGTGTGTTCATGAAGCCCTCACCCACCAACCTAGTTGGTGTCATGCTTCATCATCGGGCCCAACCAGTGACATCTAATATGTCCCGGGTGTGCTTCGACACCTGATTACAGCGGAGCAGGTATGTTGCTGAGTGTGCAGTGAAGTGAATGATGAGGTGAAAATTAAAACAACTCCTTGGTGGTCCCAGTGCCCGAGGGTAAATTAAAGTTTAATCACTGGGCCTCCAAGGGTGGTTAAAAACAAGGCTGGGGGATGTGTGGTGGTGAAGTTAAGACCACCTACATCCAGTGTAGGTCGACATGTTTCAGCCAGTGCCTTTATTAATGCTGACTTTCCTCAGGACCAAAGAGTGGTGAAAGATAAAATTAGTGTTGCGCAGACTATGTGTTGCACTCACTAAGGTGCTCTAAGTGTGCGAGGGGGATTCCCTCACAACGCATACGCTGGCGTTTTGGGTTTGTTGCCTTTCTGGAGAGATGCAGCGTGAGGATTGACCAGGATTTCCAGTCAAAGCTTGTCGTGTACCTGAACCGCTGCCATCGACCTCCGGAGGCTAAATTCACTAAACATGAATACTTAGAAGGTTCATCAGATTATGAACAAATGTATTGTTTTAATCATTATGATCACCAATTTTTTGCACAAATCGGCACATTCTAGAAATTTTTTACTTACATTCAATGGGAACATTGTCCAACGTCGCCAAAGGGCAGCTCTAAAACATTTTATGAAAAGTTTCCATACTTCTCAGGTTTTAATGTCACCAATCAAGAAACGTTTTATTTCAAAAATATAAATAAGCCAGGGATGAAAAACATGTTGACCAATACTAAACAAATTTATTCTACAAACTTTTATGCTCAACTGTCTACATTAGGGTTTAACTTTTGGAAAGACGACATTGAGACAAAAACTGTTTGGGGGCACAAAAGACTGGCAGGTACACTGTTTAGAAGCCTTATTCAGAGCCTGCATTATCCCAGAACAAATAATGTTTTTAAATGATACTATTCAGCAAACATCTTGTCTTGGCCTTGCTAAGATAAAAGAGTTAAACAAGCCGTCCATGCCTAAGCCCACAACTGACAGTTATAGCACTGCAGATGAGGAGGTAGATGTAAAACAGATTTTACAAGACACCAGAACTAATCCTGATTGGAAAAATTGGTTAATCTGGCCCACAGACACGAATAACTGTCAAGATAGATTCCTGAACAAAACACAAGGGTTGACAGTAACTAGTCCAAATCCAAGATATTCCCAGAGACAACATCCAGGGATAGTTTCAACATACAGTGTAGGAAAGCTATGCCTTGAGTGGCTACAGAAATCCACACTTCCAGAAATTAAACAACACTTAACTTTACTTAAAGAAGGCGTTGATTTACAAGACTTCCTACTTGGACCTCGTAAACCAGGTCAAAAATTTTTGATATACACCGGTATATACTCTGCTCACAATGAAGCATGGAAAGTCACGCAAATGGAAACTGCAGAAAGAATACGAGAAATTGATCTATTAATTTAGAGAAAGCTCTCTCTGTAGTGGACAATGGGTTAACAACTCTGTCCTCCATAATTTATTCTTTGGACAGCATTGTATCCTCTGCCATTGACATAATAGAGCAGGACTTGCTAATGTTGCAACAGTCTCAATTAAGTTCTATAATGCTGCTAGGCTGGATATTACAAAATCTCCGTTCAGGCTACGTGCCAGGGCGTCTAATCAACACCATGTCATTGTTTACTGTCTTTAACCTTAAAGATAAACAAATCTCTTTGGCACAAAGAGGAGCAGACTATACGATGTTGAGCAGAGAAAAACTGGAAAGATTACCATTAACTGTTTCTGAGAAACCAGTCGTGGAATTGATAATACATGGCACCATCACGATACCAGTGACAATTTGTCAGTTTCAGTATTGTTTAAAACACATACCAGCGGGCCTGTATGAAAGGTTGGTTAAAGAATACATTAAGTCAACCTGGAATTTACCATACACATACAAATGTTGGAGTGGGGGAAAGGAGTTATTTCTTAGTGGAAAAAATTGTAAGAACTCGCTAAGCGGTACACTTTTGTGTCAAGGTATTAATTTACACGGAGCCTGTGAGGGTTCTTCGAATAACCTTTCTTGCCACCTGCACGGTTCTCCAGCAGCAGTGATAGACCCAATTTTTAGGCAGCTATCCAATGGTAGCTACATAATGTTGACTGATCACAGCTGTTGTGGAATGATGCCGGGCATAGCCTATCTAGTTAGTGTGTCTGCCAGGGTCACTTGTTGTATGCAAGTATTGTTTCCTAAAAGCAAGACAGACGGGGAGTCGCTGTTATGGCCTTCACTGAATATCTCTTCTATACGAATAGATACTTTAAGCAGAATGAAAGCCATTCTTTTGCAAAAAACTGTGCCACTGACCTCGTCCAGAGAAATGTATGATCTGCAAGTCGCAAGCACTTTTGCGGAGATACATGCCCTATTATCAACGAACTGTCCAATACATTTCGCAGAAATGTTAGGTCATATCTTAAACATATCGGATACAAGTGGTATTGTACATGTATTTAAGACAGTTTTTTTCTGGAATGTTAGCACCCTTTGAAGCAGTCCTAGGCATTTTTCCAAATTTCGTGCACTTTGTGTTCGGCGACCTGCCTCTCATTTTGGGACTCATAGCAGGAATTCAATTTTTGTTTCTTCTGCTCCGATATGGCAAGTCCAGTCGCCAACGATACCCAGACTACCATGGAGAATGCTCTCCTAGCCATGCGGTACCGTGACAGAATTACACAGATTTTTGGCTTGGCTCGTTTAAGAGATCTGAATACCACATGGTTTTCTCATTCAGACCAATCTGGCAAGATTGCATCTTACCTGTTCTACGATGACTGCTTTGCGGAGAAGAATGCATGTTGGACGTTTGTCTTACACTTCCATCAGCACTGCCAACGGATGTTGACGCTTTGCTAGGTCCAGTAACGACTCATGCATCGTGTTGCCCCCAATGGCTGCCAATCCTGATGACATCATTCGTAGAGATCTCACCAGCAACTACAGCTAATGGTGAGGTACGTGGAACAACAGGCACACAGGTACCATCTGCTGCGAACATTGCTAATGCGACTGACGGCGATGCTTCTCATCTGTGCACAATTGATCTACTTAATGAAGTAGTTCCACTTTCACCTACTGTGGTAGACGATTTCTTTGCCAGCTTAGACGATTTGATGTTTTCTCCTGACACCGAGAATAACTTTTGAAATCTGCACACAGCGTTCCATGAACTCTGAATTCGGCCTTCGTTTTTCAAAAACAAAGCCTCTAACTTTGGAACACTATTCTTTCTACTATTTTGATTTGACTTTTTCCAAAATTGAACTCTTTTCGGCACAAAGTAATCTGCTTAAAGTAGAACTATTCTTAGAGAACAGGAAATTATTTTTCGAACACTTCCTAAAGACAATATTTGACTTTGTCCTCAAAAGCAATAACAGTATATATATTCTGCTATGGAAAGGTTTCAACCTTTTTTCTTCTGTAAACCAGGGGCCATTTCATAAAAATGTACACTCATGATTCCTTCAGTTAGCATTACTAAAATCATACTATATGCTTAGGATGACATCATTCCTTTTATATGTGTACTGTACAAATGCTCATTTTTCATGTACAACCATGTTGAAATGCATTTTTGTGTATTTTGGCTGAGATTGTAAACACATGATTTAGATATGTTTTAGTGCTTATAAATTAGTAATGTTAAACATAATAAAGTGGAGTGGGTGCTGTATATGAATTTAGGACCCTAGTGTAATTTTTCTGATTCATGCCCATATATAGGTGTGAATCACCCTAACCTTATATAGGCATAGAAATCATAACCATATTTAGACTTAGCCTATGCAGTCCAAATACGGCATCGCTACTTCCACTAGTTCCGAAAATCCACAACGATTTCTTGGAAAAACCCGCCTTCAGCAGACAGGGACTTCCCCTTGCTTGAATATTGATTTATCCAAGAACTCATGGAGTTTTCAAAGAACTGAGTATTTGAAGACGTTTTTATGTCCAACCTTACGCCAAACTCAGCACCTTCAAGGTATAAATATGCCCACACTTGCCCAGGCAAATGCACGGTAGTTTGGAGCAGTTCGACTATCTACCTACACGACACAGCTCGCCGAAGCAAGTGCCGAAGGAAGTCGACTCTCCAGCAGACGCACTGAGAGAGACGCTGTCTTTTGTCTTGCCGAGAAATCCAGCTCCAGTGTTTCCAAGCTACCCTTGCGGGTCATTGGGAAATCGAGTCCTGAAAGAGAGATACCAGACCTCCTTCATTTTAAACCAAGGTACGGAACTGATTAGACCCTTAGAGAATTTTGTGATAGGTTCTTAGCAAAAGAATACTGAAACTAAGCTACACCTCTCTTACTTCTTCCCTTAGACCTAGGTTAGGTACACCGGGGTAGGCATATTTTAGAAGCGCAAGTTGAGTACTTTTAGTCTTTATTTATTAATGTATGTATTCCATGCATTTTTTTGGCTTAGAAACCATATCATGCTTTTATAGTATTATTTTATAATACTCTTCGTACTGTACGCATTGTACTTTTCAACCAGTAAAACGATTGTAGCAGTTCATTTCCTCTGTATGAGAAAGAAGACTGTTCAATAAATACTTTTTATTGAAAACGCCTGTCTCTCTATTTCCCTGCACCTCTGGCGAAACGAAGCATGCACAAATGACTGAGTGAAATATCTATCTATTGTTTCTGCGACTCTAGAGATACATTTCTTATTCTTGGGAAAACAAAGTTCTCATGTTTATGCGGTTGTCAGAAACGAATTCCTTCGAGAAAGTTTCTAGTGACCTCCGAGCTAGCTGGCACTCACAATTAAGTCTAATATATTCGATATAGACCTAGTAGACCTCAGTCCTACGTCTAATCTATAGTATATAATATTCCAATGCACAGAGCCTATTAGGTATATAGGAACTACACTACACCATGTTCTAGTGTGAACATGGGCTTAGATGGGAATTCTCTACGGTGTATTATCAAGCCCAATATCGTCGCTTTAGCAGCAGTTTTCTACTGCTAAAGCGGCGATAATGTTAACGCCGTGCTTGATAATATGCCCCCCACATGTGTAGTTCATATAACTCTACACTCCCACATCAATGCCACCAATGATCAGTTTGTGAGACAAAACGGTAAGTGTCCATACAATGAAATACATAGCCTCAACAATTGGACATGATCAATAAGTGGGATCAATGTCTTTTTGTATGTCTAACAAACCCGCCCATGTCTACACACTCCTGTCTGTGTGTGCACATCACCGGTATCCCAAGCATGAATGATCATTGACCTTTACACATTGCCCAACACATACAAGTGCGGAGGACTCTCACCTTAACCTATGTAGACCCTTACATCATGTATCATACACTTGTGCAGATGGCAGCACGACTAAGTAAAGCTACACATGCCAACATGTAGGCATATATATTGATGGCACCAGTCTTGTTTGCAATCTCATAATTCTGTACATTTCACACTTACCAAGGGCAAGTATGGCTCATTGGCTGAATACTATGTGCATTGTATGCCATGTCACATGTGAGAGATCCCCAGGAAAAGATAAACAGTATTGGGGAAGCCTGATCCCCAGGACAAGATAAACAGTATTGGGGAAGCCTCATTCCTGACACAAAAAAGACAAGTTTGTGAGGTGCACCTGGCACACACAGCATCAAACATTTGTGGGTGAACTATCAAATAACTAAGCCATGTGTCTTTACAACTCTGAAGATAGATATGTGACTTAACTCAGCTTTGGATCTGGCCAAAAGACATAAGTCCTGGTCAAACATCATGCACCTACGACAATACCTACACATGCAACAACACTGCTAATCCTCAGGACATGAGTCACCTTCACTGTTGAGGGGGGAACTGCTGCTTATAACAAGAGGGAAATGTGAATGTGCAATGTATGGCTCAGCCCAATACTCACCCGCTCCTAGCTGCCGTTGGGCTCTCAACTGCCCATCAAGCTCAGGGTAGACCACCACCAGGATGCGGGCCATTGGGGAGGGTCAGTGTCTGGCGCATGCCCCTTACACGTTGGAAGGACTTTTGCAGCTGGACCTCCACTATCTTCGGGGTCCAGCATCTCAGGTCCTCCATCCTCTTACTGTAGTGGATGCTGCACAGGCGATATACTCCCAGGGACAGCCCTTTCTGGTTTATGGCTTTCCACAGTCCCTGTTTCTGATGGGCATTGAACTGTATACATACAAGAGATGATGCAAAACATTGTAACTGCAACTAAATATTTCAATATCGGGGGTCACACACAATTTGGAGACATCTAGCACAAGGAAGTAACAATTCTTAATACACTACATCTGTACTCCTCATATGCTTAGAATCGCACCACATATGAGGGTCTACACACTTGTGTAGTCATTGGTGAACTATCTTCAATCCTGTTTATGTCCTACACCGATGAAGACAGCTCTCTAACACTGTGTAGGCCAGGACCATCCTACATGTAGTGTGCTATGAGCTACTGTGGCATACACCACACCATATTGACCTCATGAAAGGTAACCTCCTTGAGCATGTTTGTACACACTGTGTAGCCGCCAAGTCCATTAACTACATGCACACAATACATACAGCCTGACACCATAGTACATATTGAATTTGACACCAAACACTAAGGTCACAATGAAAGGGCTCACATGTGTCACACTGACAGTTACCATTCTGGTTTTGTCAGGCTATGTGGACAACAGAATGGGATACCATGCAGTGTGTGACAGAGTGTAAGTGGTTGGTACACATGACATACATCCTGCCATTTGCAGCACTCACAAAGGGATGACACCTACAAACTTTATATTACCTAGTTCAATTTGTTGCATATTAACAAGCTGCAGAACCACATACGTAGATTGTCTCACATATTAGCAAATTCCAGGACAGTCAAAATGTCAAATGAGCATTATGCCTGTACAATGCAAGCATGACGTAAGGAGGAGTTACAACACACCTGTGGAAATACATGGCCTGACCTTATTCAATCACACACATCCACAGTGTGGGCTAAGCGAGAGAAGTATTAGGTCAGGAGTTACCCTCTGACAGCATCCAGAATATACAGCATACAAAGGCAATCTGGACAAATAGTGGGGGGAAAGGGCATATTTTGGGAGAACTACAGGGAGGTAAACCTGTGACTCACAAGTTCAGCCCAAAGGGACTGTGCCTCTCAGGATCTGACATGGGCAATGACGGGCACAATTCCTCATCATCCCTTGCCTTCTGTGGGCTGTGCAGACTCATCCCACATGTACATCACGTTCTCAGCACTTCAATCCACAAAGGTACATCTTTTGGCCATGCTATATGTGACATGACTGTTGTGTGGCTCTCTGAGGGGGCCATTGCGGTACTGCTACTCCACAACCACAGTTTGATGTGTACAGAGCTGGCCTGCATAAGTATTTAGACTGAAAATATGCCTTATATCATCCTTAACTGCTTCTTACAGTATACATACATAGCTCAGACTGTAAGTCTATAAATATTTACCACCCTTTATCATGATTAGGCAGCACACATTTTACATGGCACCATCAACTGAACAAAGACATTGAAATGTGCATACTACCCAGGTATGATCTAAGGCTTAACAAACGTCACAATCTTCCACTCGCTACACCTATTCAGGAACCACTCTGCAGGAGATAAGATCAACTACTTCCTACAAGTATGGTTCAGTGAGTAGCTGTCGCCTCTCGTTTCCTGCTACCTTAGAGGGCCCTGTGGCCTGCAAGAAATGTAGATTTCAAAGCACCCCGGCAGGCTTCCCTGTTAATGAGTCCTCAAAAGACCTTACTCAAATGCGCAACACCTTAAACTACATTCTATTCAATGTCAGATCCCTGGTAAAACACCCCTTTAATATCTGGGACTTGATCTCCACCTACTCCCCCAATCTATGTTTCCCAACCGAAACTTGGCTAACTCCCACAAATCACCCCGTCATTAATCTTGAAATCCCCGCTGACTATAAATTCATTCATTTAGACAGAACGGGGAAATCAGGAGGTGGCATAGGGATCGTCTTCAAGAGTCATTTAAAAGTACAATGGCTCTCCACTTTGAGTAACACCGCAATGGAACTGGGAATTTTTAGAGTTGCCATTGCCCCATCTATATCCTGGGACGGGGCATTGCTATACTTGCCCACCGGACCTAAAACAAACTTCCCTAGCCTCTTGATGGAATATATTGCTATGCAGGTGTTGGCCTCCAGCAATTTTATTCTATTGGGGGACTTCAACTACCATGGTGAAGACGCAACAAACCCGGAAGTCCTGAAGCTCATTTCCACTCTGATCGACATTGGCCTATCACAGAGGGTATGTGGTCCTACCCACTGTGCTGGCCACACATTAGATCTCATTTTCACTAACGCCAAAGGAATAAGAGTACTTCCCCCCCTCTCCCTGACCTCGACAGATCATTGTATGATCCAATTCTCCCTCCAGGTCTATTCCAAGACTACTCTCCCGACCCCCAGAAGCCACTGAATCATAGAAGGACTAGGCCCTGGAAAAAGCTTTCCTTGGAAGCCTTTAACAAAACATTCTCCCAATTATGGGTAGATCCAGGTCAACTTTATCAAGATCCCTCGGACTTGTTGGCCACGTTTAATTCCATCTTGGAAAAAACGTTTGATACAACTGAAAAATAGCAACTCTGATACCCAGCGTCCTTCTGCCCCCTGGTATTCAGGTGATCTCAAAAATAAAAAGTCACTATGCAAAGAATTAGAAAATGCTGGAGGAGTACAAAAAAATACTACAGATAAACTAGCCTATAAATCGTCTCTATCCCATTACCACCAACTAATCAAATCGGCCAGATATTCTTACCTCCGCACCCAAATTGAACAAGCGGATAATTCTGCCAAAGCACTTTTTAACATAGTTAAGGAATTCTCCTCTCCCTCTGCATGTAAACAGTCACCGCTACAATCTCAACTACTATGTGACTCCATAGCGAACTTCTTCCAGGATAAAATCTCCACAATCTATGCTAATTTCTCCACTGCGAGCCCGGTCATCTCGGGTTCCACTACGACCAGGGGCAACCATCTGACATCTATCACTGGTCACCTCAATCAGTTCGAAACCATCTCAATTGAGGATATAAACAACTTACTCCTGGATGCAAAATCAGGCTCCCCAGCTGATCTTTGCCCCCCGAGTACCATGGCCCTTCTCTCCCCGACTTGCGTTCCTCTAATACAAAAAATGTTTAACTCCTCCATTCACACTAGCTGTATTCCATCCACAGGGAAGGAAGCTTATGTGCGTCCCATTCTAAAGAAACCTTCAGCAGATCCGCAGGTGCTAGGTAACTATAGACCAATATCTTTGTTGCCACTGTTGGGTAAAATGTTAGAATCAGCTATAAATAAACAACTCAGCCAGTATTTGGAACGCAACAACATTCTTGACCCTTCTCAGTCGGGCTTTTGCCCCAGCTTTAGCACAGAAACAGCCATTCTGGCTGTTACTTAGAATTGCTGCGACTCACCCTCGATGCCGGAGGATCTATGATACTAATCCTGTTAGATCTCTCTGCAGCTTTTGACACTATATCTCATCAACTGATGGCGGAGAGACTACAGGAGTGCGGCATCGGGATAGGGCCCTGCAATGGCTAAGGAATTTTCTCACGGATAGATGCCAAACTACTATCCTTGGTTCCTTTGCATCTCAAAAGTTCCTGCTAGACAAGGGTTTGCCTCAGGGCTCGTGTCTGAGCCCCATGTTCTTTAATATATATATGGCCCCCCTAGCTAAAATTGTGCAACATTTCGGCTTCGAGATAGTCTCATATGCCGACGACACACAACTGCTATTTCCAATCCCAGAGATGAGAAATCTTGTTTCTCAGGAGGAATGCTAGCTATCTTGGAGTGGATGAGGGAACGTTGTCTCCAGCTCAACCCGGGGAAAACTGAGCTTATGCTCCTGGGTAGAGCCGCGCACATCTGGTCAGCCGACTGGTGGTCAGTAGAGCTGGGCGAGCCCCCCACCCCTTCTCCCTCAGTAAAAAGCTTGGGAATCAAATTGGACCACAAACTTATCATTAAAGATAATATCAAGTCCATCTCAGGGTCATGCTATTACAGTCTCCGTCTGCTACGCAAAACACTCCCCTATCTACCACTAAAACACCTCAGAACCGTAGTTCAGGCTTTGATCATGAGTAGGCTTGATTACGGGAATGCTTTGTTGGCCGAAGTAGGGGACAAAGCGCTAACTAAACTGCAGGTGATCCAAAAAACTGCACCAAGGATGGTTCTGAATCGCCCCCCAGGATCTCCATCTCTTCCCTTGCTTAGAGAACTACACTGGCTCCCAGTGAAAAACAGAGTTTTTTTCAAGATCTGCAGCCTCTCCTTTAAAGCCCTCAAAGGGGAAGGCCCCATTACCTACAAAACAAGTTGTACAAGCAGACGTCTGAATGCAATTTAATATTGAATTCATTAACCCTCCTGAAGGTCCCACACATTCGCTTGAGCCGCACAGGAGGTACAGCATTTTCATACATCGCCCCCAAATACTGGAATTAGCTACCTGAGGTTCTGCGTAAATCAACATCTCTCCTAGCAATGCAGTTCAACAGAGTGAAGTATATATGTTATGAAGTTACTTGCTCCTCTGGTGAGCGATAGAGCTCAACATACAGGGGAAATACCTCATCCACTAGCATCTCCAGCTCCTCTGGAGAGAAAGTTGTGGCCCTCACCCCTGCAGTGCATGCTATGATTACTCTCATAGATGGCAAACAGCAGCTAAAGTTGAGGAGTGTTGTTCGCAGCAGGGTCAGTAGGCAAGTGAATAGCTTTTCACACCACAATGTACATGTTCACTATATAGGCAACCTTCTGCATACTTGGACACTGGCATTGGCTTGCGACCGTCCTATGCACCATTGTTAACCAACAGATGTGTCCCCTGTGGATGACACTGTCTACCACACGGTCTACTACCGCTTGCGGTAGTCAATTCTGAATGCCCGATAAGCAATGTCAGGCAACCACCATTTTGGCATTTGAAAATAACAGTATTCCTCAATTTTTCTACAGCCTCACCATCACTACAAGAATGTTGAGACATGTATACAGAGGTTGTAGACCAATGCTCTGTTACTACCAGTTCACAAAGGAGATTGTAGAGCATTCCTGCTCATGTCCCCACGATCACCGCTGTGAATTTAACCCCAGTGATGAAGGAAAACAGATGTATACATCGATATATAGGACAGTTGGTGTATATGATACAATTGGAGTATGTACAATGTGCACATCCCTGAAATTCACACATGTGGCTCAAGAATGAGTACTAAATGATAAACGTTGTTGTCAGTCAGTAATTACATGGATGGCTGTGTAATGCTTTCATATCCAATTAGTTCATATTATTATTTTAACTTTCTCCTCACAGATATTACTGGGGACGCTGTGACCCTAGTCCAAATGTGTGTAAACCCCACAAATAGGTAGTCTGGGACAGTAAGAAGATGATAGACACCAGTGTACCTGCCATTCCCAGACCTATAAACCATGGAAGAAGAGATGTCATTAAGAAGTTCCGTCTGAATAGAAAGTACCCATACATGATAGTACTCACTCCACTATGTGGGTTCCTGACAGCCTGAGGGCCAGGGCAACAGTCAATATTGCATATGACTCCAAATCCCCGTGTGCACAGTAGCAGTGGACTGGCGTGTATTAGGGACTAACATCATCATAACTAACAGCATTGAAAATCAGGGAAATGTGGAAGTGCAAGTCAGCTAAGCAAGTACAGCAGGAACTGATTGTGTGACACAGGTAGATGATTTAGATGAAGGTCAAACACACATATGTGGCATATGCTCATTACAAATCATACAATACTAGGACTTCATAATTCCCTCCATGTGTGGAGCACATCATACACATATCCAAGCTACATCATTGTGAGAGCTTCAAGCCAAATGAGATTGACATTGTCCAAGAGAAGGAGAAATACCCACCACATGACATTCTACCTAATTCCATGCCATTCAACATTTCCATCCATGGAACAGCTAGCCTTCTCCTTCGGTATACTAGTGCACACATAGCGGATATGAGCATGCAATTGAACGGAGTCAAAGTGTTTTCCCGTCCTGACCTAAATAAAGAATACCATCAACTCAAGTTAAATTAGAACTGCAGGTACATTACTACATTTTTGACTAATGTTGGTTTGTTCAGAAATAAGTGAATGAGTTTTGGAGTATCTTCAGCTGCTGAGATATTTCTGGATGTTATTTGCTGAGTACTCCAACCTGTTACATATGCTTTTCTAAAATCTAAGATCTGACGCACTTGCCCTTGCCAACATCCCAAGAATAAAAAAGTCAAGATCCGGCGGCCGTTTGTTCGCCTACAACGCGCCAACGCTCTGGAACACCCTTCCAGTAGCCATGAGGAGAGAACACAACCTCTTCTCCTTCTGGAAACAATTAAAAACTTGGCTCTTCCCTTAAAACCCTGTCTTCCCGACCGTCCCCCTCCCCCCTGGAAAAACTAGTTCCTCTCAGCGCTGGGATGCCCAAGGGTAGCTATGCGCTCTACAAATCCAATTCCAAATTCCAAATTTTTATTACGGTGATGACATACTGTTTTTGGGAGAACACAGAAAGAACACGACAAAGACGTTACCCAGGTGTGCCAGCTACTTGCAGATGGAGATCTCACTTTGAACACTGCAAAGTGTGAGTTTCACAAAATTAAAACTCAAGTTTTTTGGGCACATGTTCTCTGATAGGGAAAAGACTCCATACCCAGACAAGGTGCAAGGTCTGTCATCTACTTGCCCCCCTTCAAGATATTACCATGCTGCGATCCTTTGTAGGCATGGCCAGTTATTGCTCAAGATATAGTTGCACCATTGCCACAGTGACTTCCCTATTGAGAAACTTGACAACGCGAAAAGTACCATTTCAGTGGTCTTCGTAATGCCACCAGAGTTCAAAGACATTTAAACATGCAATTGAAAATGCAACTGAAATCTCCTAGTTTGAGCCCAAGTTACATACCAAAATAATGGTTCATGTGAGCCTGGTAGGGCTTGGGGCAATCCTTGTTCTACACAATGGCCTTCAACATACCCAGAAACACATTGTGGGCTATGCCATTTGAAGCCTGTCTGAAACAGAACATGCCCACTCTGAGCCAGAGAAGGAGAGTCTTCCTGCGGTGTGGGCCTGCAAACATTTTCATGTATTAATCTATGGAAAACAATTCACTGGAGTCATGGCTCACCAGGTGTTGCTCACATTTTTTGGAAACCCAAAGGATAAGTGGGGGTTAAGACTTCAAGAGTATAACCATGAGATCATGCAAAAACTGGGGAACGAACAAAACCAGTCAAATTACTTTTCACCAGTGCTGCTACCTCATCACCGTTTGACCTCAAGCACAGCTAAAGCATATCTTAGCTTTATTGTGAGACCCAGCACACCAGCGGCTCTGTGAAACAAATCATTGCTGCCACCAATGCAGATAAAGAAATTACTAAGGGAGGGCGTAGTTCGCGAAGTAGCGCTACGCGAAGCTACGCGAAAAGCACTTCGCACTACGCGAACTTCACGTAGCACTACGCGAGCTGCGTAGTAGCATGTTCGCACTGTGCAAGATGTGTTTTCAATGATTGCACAGTGCGGACAAGCATCCGGCACTGTGCAATCATTGAAAACGGCATTTTGCACAGTGCGAGCTGTAGTTTTCTGCTGCTCGAGTAGATTATTACTCGAGCTGCAGCTTTTTCAACGCGAACTGGTAGTTTCTCATTGAGAGCGGTTGTGAGCATGCGCAACCACTCACAATGAGAAACCTTACCTTCCCGTGTTGAGAATCTCGCCGGGATGTCGTTTTGCTTGCTCGCGGTCACGAACTTGACGTTCAGGACCGCGAACAAGCAAAAAATGAGCGCTACACTACGCTACGCTGCACTACGCGTGTTCGCACTGTGCTACGTGCAGCTCGCGTAGTGCGAAGTTGCGCAAACTCCGCGAGCGTAGCGTAGTGCTTCGACCAGGGTTAGAAATTACCATAATCAAAACATTTAGTACCACGCAATCTTGGAGGAGAAGTACCCAGTCCCTTGTCGATGATGTTGAATTTCAAAAGTTCTAAAATATACAGGATGAATTAGCAGTCACCCAAGAAGGCATAATACTGCAAGGCTCGAGAATCACCATACCTGGAAACCTAAAACACTGTGTCTTCGAGCTGGTCCATGAAGGACAACGTGGTATCGTAGCCACCAAAAGAGCCTTAGGAGATTCACTGTGGTTCCGTCTTCTAGATGAGCAAGTCAAAAAGGAGCTGAAGGCATGCCACATTTGCAATTGTTTGTCCCCCAAGGTGATGCAGCACCCACCTACAATGTCTGACCTTTCTGCCCAACACCTGGGAGAGAGTTGCAGTTTACTTTTGTGGAGCTTAAGGAAATGGACACCATCTCATGGTAGTCGTAGAAGAATACTCAAGTTTTCCTTTGGTGGAAGACCTGCCTTTGACAACTCATGACAAAGTCATAGAATGACTTGATGACTTCTTTGATACATGGGGTATCCCCATGATCCTCAAATCTGATAATGGCCAGCCCTTTAACAGCAGAGAGTTCAAAGAAGTTCTCGTCTGACTTGAGGTTAAGAATCAAAAGAGTACACCCCTCTGGCACCTAGCCAATTGTGTAATTGAACGATTCATGGGAACCCTCAGGAGAGTAATTCAATGAGCATTCATGGAGGGAATTGATCTGAACCAAGCCATGTGCCAGGCCCTCCTAGCCTATTGATCAACTCTTCACCCTTACAACTGGTGAGAGTCCAGCCACCTTTCTATTTGGGAGAGCCATCAGAACAAAACTACCTCTGTTGACCCCGGATCGATCAGTTCAGATTCAAGAAACCAACGCGACTCAGAAAAGGAAAAGGAAATGTATGCAGATCAGTGTTGGCATGCCCAGGAGACTGTCTTTGACGAAGGAGACTGGGTGCTAGTTAAGCAGAGATGAAGAAAGAAAGTGGACAATCCCTTTGCCAATGATCCTTTACATGGCAGGGCGCGCAAGGGACATATGGTGACAGAACATTGTCCTTGACAATCCATCACTCATGACACTTCAAATTTTAAACACCTACTGCAACGCTTGTTGAGTCCTGAAACCACATGTGTAGCGACCCTGCCAGCAGGTCCGGCTCAAGCACCTTAGTCTATGTCCCTGTTACCCAGCAAGGGCAGACCTCGATCACCTCGGATCACCTGAGCCAGCGGACAAGTGCAAGCGCCTCACCCACTAATCTAGGAAATGTGATTTTAGTGAGGTCTGCCGCTTTTAATTTAACAAAGGGGGAGATGTAGCATATTAATGTTATGCACACTAGGATCCTGGATGTTCTTGGTGGACTCTGAAGAGAATATTCGTAATATGTGGGGAGGTATTAGGATGTGGTTAATGGGAAGTATGATGTAATATGCAGTGTGTGAATGTATGCAGGAGAATAAAGTAATGTTTGACCGCAGCTCCCTTGTGGCATAATTCACCTGCACGCTCCTGGGCTGGGGAAGATGCTACAAACACCTCTCCAAGATTGCGAATATTTATGCACATAGCTTGGTAGTCTGTCTTTTATATTGATAGGACAATTGCACAAAAAATTGGAATTTTTAGGAAAAATTTGAGAACTTGATAAAGTCTGTATTGTGCAAAGGCATTGTTGTTTGTGTATCACATCACTGAATTAAAAAGATCTTAGGACCAACACTATTTGTGATATTAAGGAAAATTACGTGCCATATGGTAATTTATATCAACATTTCATATCCCTCAAATATGTTGTAGTATTTGTTTATAATCGTGCTTCCTATGTATGTCGTCTGGCAAGAACACTTAAACATATATACTTCATACTCTGTTTAGCATGTGAGGTTCTTCTAAATCAATTTAAGGCTGTTTCTGAGTAGGGATGTTTATATTTTTTGCTATTTTAGCTGTGTTTACATGCTAAGCATTTTCTACATTCTCTAAAACCTTTGGTTTCTGGTAACCAACGTTTCTGGAACATTTTAATTCACTTTATACTAGATGGTCCATCATGGATTCAAACTTTTGTGAAGGTTATTACGGGTTTAGAGGAAACGTTATTACCAAGCACAGGGTCTCTATTGATCAAATACCAGTGTTTTCTAAATATTTTACTCATGTTATTATGAGGCTAAAGGTTGTAATTAATCTCGGTTTGTCACCATCCCTTCTATTCTTACTTTTCAAAATGAACAGTAAATCCTCCTGTTTGAGTGTACTGTTCTTGTGTAATTGACTGTGTTGTGTACTTTGCCATATTGTCTCCTTCTCATTCCTTCTTGCTCATCTCAGTATTTAGAACTGCATATACGCTTTGCTCGTAAAAGTTCAAAAAAGGAATTATTTCTTTAAGTAGAAGCTCTGTGCATGAATGATGCTATTCCCCGAGGTCGGCTTTCTGAGTACAGACTTTTCCATTTTGTTATCCACAATTGACACCTTCACACCCTGTGGTGTGTCTGATGTCTCTGCCCTGCACTATGAAAGGAGAGAAGGAGTCATGTCAACAAAGTGCTCCAGGGCTGGTTTGGACTAGACAAAGGCCCCTCTGCCTCAGAGGACAAAGGATTTTGGGGTATAAGTATTGGGACCCTGATCCCAAGAATTTAGATCACTTTTGGACAAACAAAAATAAACCTTTGCTGAGGAGTGAAACCAGAAGAAACTGAGGAGAGACTATCCCTAAGCTGAAGTGCTCCTTGGGGGATTGGTCTGCAGTGGTTGCTTGACTGCCAAAGAGAGGAGGAAGGAACTTTGTATACTATCATCAACTTGTAAGGATTTCCAAGGGCTTAGAACAGAGCTTGCCTCCTGCTGAAGTCTCAGGGACAACAAACTTCACCCCCAGTTCTTTTAAAGTGCCTGCTGCTGTTTTGGGCCTTCTGAGGGACTGCGTGTCGCATGGAGCTGGAAGCGCGACTCAAGGGGAAGAAGCGTGTCGCCGTCCCTGCTGCTGCTGTTGCATCGTGGATGTCGCCGCTGTAGCTGTCGTATTGCACCTCATCGAGAGAAGCATCTCGCAACGAGGAGGAAGCGTGTCGCCATCGCTACTGCTGCCATCGCATCTTGGATGTCGCCGCTGTAGCTATCGTATTGCACCGCATCAAGAAAAGCGCCTCGCATCCACGGAGAAGCATGCCGCCGTTGGAGCTGCGGCAGTTGTTGCATTGTGAGGTAGCGTCTCGCAACGTCGGAGAAGAGCGTCGCAGCCGAAGCTGTTGTCGTCGCATCTCGGAACAAGGGTGTCGCCGCTGCAGCTGACGTATCGAATCAAGACTTCTCGCATCATCGGAGAAGCGTGCCACATCTGGAACATCTTCAAGTCTTTATTTCTATGCACCGGAACTTTGCCGCATTTTCATCCCTGCAACACTTTTGTTGTGGAAGCGCAACGCATCTAAAGGTACATTGACTCAAAGTGTCGCATTTTAAGAACTGAACAGAACTAAGCTAAAACTACCCTTTTAAGTACAGTATTGTGGAGTTTTGTCGTTTGTGGTCTTGTGATAAGTCTATATAAAGAATATTTATTTTTGATATAAAACCTGTGTGGCGTCCATCTGTAGTATTGTCACTTAATTACTGTATGTGTTCACAAATGCTTTACACACTGCCTCTGAAATTAGCCTGTCTGCTCGTGCCAAACTACCAAGGGGGTGAGCAGGGGTTATTTTAGGAGTGTACCCCCTTATCATGACTAGAGGTATGGGTCCCTAATTGTCACAAGTACCTACCTGTGCCAAATCTAACAATGAGTGAATGATCCCACCTTGACTTACCAAGCAAGAACACAAGAATTGGAAAACTTGAGACGGAAACAGTTAATAAGTGGACCCCACTGAGGCCTAATGTGAAAATGACAATATTTTTAATAAGCATTGTGAGAATGAATGTGGCAGTACCTTTTGAAAAATAGCCATTGAGGGTGTATTAATATAACATCATGTGTTAAGTGGATTTTGATGAATTGCAAATAACTTGATCACCCGGTCTCAAAAGAGGAATCTGTGTAACACCAATACTTTTGGAATATAAATGGGTATTTGCGAAAGAGCAAAACATCTGCAAAAATATTAGATAGAATTTTAACTGTTATTTGATTTATTGTATTTTATTATATTCATCATATTTAGATGCAATAATGCATTTACTGTATTGCTCTATTGTTGAGCATAATGCAAGACAACATTGTTAATGAGACCAAAGGACCAAAGGCAGCAGACCAGGCCAAGCACTACAGATCATTTAGTTCTCAATTTTGGATGGTGCAAACTTATACCAACACCCGCTGCCGTAGGATGTATAGATTAATGAAATACAAAGAACAAAATGGAAGGTGCACTCAAATAAAGTCAATAGAAATGGTAATTTAAAGTATCTTCTTCTTTATTAAAAAAAGTGTTCATGAAGCATAGGCACAGCCAACGCGTTTCTTTCCTCTTGCCTTTTAAGAACTTCGTCAGGGCGAGTTCTTTATACAAGGTGAGCTGGAATCAGAGAAGTCAAGTAAGTTTAGATCAGAAGTGGCGGTAGTTCGGTGAACCAGAACAGAATAACCTTCAAACTTGGAAAAGTGAGCCCCCAGAGGGTGGCCTCGAGTAGATCCAGTCGGTATTCTAAGGTTCAGGAGTAGTTTGGAAACTAAAGTCAGCCCCACGACAGAAGCAATATTGGATGTATTAGAATTGTATCCTCTTCAACAGAATTTCTAATATAAGTCTTGTGGAGAATATAACTTTAGGTCCTACGAAACCGACCTCCGAGATAAAGAAGTCGAACAAATTAGTTAAACCGCCACCGGTCCGGTAGTGACCCGAATATTTGTGGCAATAACCACGGAGCACCTGTGATAGGGTACCCGCTCCTGAAGTTATAGCACACACGGCGTCCTGCCGGTCTCAAAAGAGAAATCTGTGTAACACCAATACTTTTGGAATATAAATGGGTATTTGCGAAAGAGTAAAACATCTGTAAAAATATTAGAATTTTAACTGTTATTTGATTTATTGTATTTTATTATATTCATCATATTTAGATGCAATAATGCATTTACTGTATTGCTCTATTGTTGAGCATAATGCAAGACAACATTGTTAGCGTAGGTTTATTTCCCTGTCTATGATCATGTATGCATCATCATCACATCGTATTGATGTGTACATTACAAAGAAAAACCCTGCCTTACTACCGTGAGCAAATCCACCTACAGCCGAAATATTTCACTGGCAAATAAAATGCTGTGATTATTGAGTCCCGGTGAATACACAAAATTGGGCTTGCAGACTAGTTGCGGACCCAGAAATTAGAAAAGTAAAGAAACACCACAGATATAACTGAGCATTTTCTTCCATCGTCCAATAGAGATTCATGGATCTATTGTGAAAAATGTGTCTCAATAGCCATTACAGGATATGGGACTCTGTCCCGGAATCTTGAAAAAACACAAGCATTTGCACTGCAATAGATCTCGCCTTTGTGAGAATTTGAGCTATTGGTATTGTAAATGACAATGCCTTTTATTTGCATTTTGAAAACCAGCAAGTGATGCGTAAACACGTTGTACTTATATATAGTCATTGCTTACAAGAAACAAGTCTGGCGGTAACCGCACCTCTTTTACTGCCAGCCTTGCTTCTTGTAAGCATGGACTATAAGTACAAAGTGCATGATTATGCACCGCTTGCAGGTTCTTCCAAACACATAACTAAAAAGCTTTGTTTTTTTACAATGGCAATAACTCAAACTCTCACAAAAGCGAGACCTATTGCATTTCAACTGCTTGTTTTATTAACCTCCAATTTTGTGTAAAGTGTGCTAGCACATCTGGGTGTTGTTCGCGCTACATACAACAGTTTCAATAAAAATTTTAATATGTCTGTGATCCTACTCGCAGGTGTGGACTGCCATCTGTGATGGCAACAACCTTGTAAAGGACAATTCTAGTAGGTGGCTTCAATAGATCCTTGTAGCATCCATTGCGCTTTCTGGATGTTTATTTACGTCTGAGGAAAGTTTGGCATCATCAGGTGGCTTTCTAGTCTGTTGATATTGCTTGATTTTGACTCGGTGCCATGTTTACACAGGCTGACTGCATCTGCTTAATCAGCAGAAAAGATTTTTAGCTTTTGAGCGATATTGACTTTTAGCCAACTTTTGAAAGGTCACATGAAGGTTTGGAGATTTGTAAAATGGGCGAAGTCGCTTTTGCGTAGTGGGTTAATAGTGCTTGGGTATATGTGTGCTGTGTATTTAATTATTTATCTTTTAACTAGTTTTGCTATGTTTTATAGACAAATCTGGGGCCCGATTCACAGAACTAACTTAAGACAAAATTCTAAACTTACTACCATTTTGGTATTCACAGAAGGCACTTACTCATTTTGGTAGTCACAGAAGGCACTTACTCATTGATGACTAAGTGCCTTCTGTGAATACCAACATGAGTAACTGCACTTAATCATTCTGGCATTCACAGAAGGCACTTAATCATCAATGAGTAAGTGGCTTCTGTGAATACCAAAATGAGTAATTGCCTTCTGTGAATACCACAATGAGTACATGGTAGTAAGTTTAGGAATGTGTCTTAAGTTAGTTCTCTGACTCGGGCCCCTTGTGTACCAGTACTGTTTGAGAACTGGGCTGTGGATTAAGTACATTTAAAGGATTTCAAAAAACTTCAGACTGCGCACACATTTTGCCTACGGCTCGTTCTGTACTGTAAATATTTCAAGTTTTTTGTTCAGTATTATACTCTTTCCTGCAGTGCTTTAAGTATTGTTACTGTGTCTGTAGTGGCGCATTGTTTGATCCTGCACAAACGGTTGCATTGCCGGACTGAAACCTGTACTGTTTTTCAGGAAAACAAGCAAGTCTTTACCACTCAACAAGCATCTTCAGAAAGACAACTGGGAAATCGTATGACTAAGGGGATTTTGCAAAGCATGAGTTACGTGTTGTAGGAGAGAGGTATGGTAGCCCAGGATGCATGGTCCCATTATACAGTACCTTAAGCGTCAAAGATAGTACAAAACCTGGTGAGTTTGCCAGCGAGTGGTGGGAGAGGTCATATTTTTCCTTTTGGATCCTGCAGTGGCGTAACGAAACTTGAGGGGGTCCCATGCAAGGTACATGGAGGCCCCTCCTCTGGACTCTACCAGGAGATCTCCTCCTGAAGTGCTGTGCTGAGGTGGCCCCCTGGAGCTTGGGGGCCCCCTGCACCACAGGGGCCGCGGGGGCCTGTCCTGGGATCCTGTCCATAATGGGCAATTGTGTAATGTTAATGCCTTACAAAAAATGCTGCACCTCCATGTTAGGTTCATAAGGAGATAATTATAGGGAGACGAGCTCCCAGACTCAGAGAACCGAGCAAAATAAAAGTCAGTTTTCTGGCTTGGCCTGAAGAGCCAGAGCATAAACAAAGTCATTGAAAGATCAGCCATATAAAATACTTAACAGAAGACTTTAAAAAAGAAATTGCCACCCTGTGGTACGACGGGCCTCTTGATGGGGCATGTCCACACGGCAATTGGTGGGTGGGGGAGGGGAGACTGGGGGGGACATGGATTTGTAAAGTGGAGGGTGTGGCACACAGCAGATTCTTGGAAGGAATATATGGATTCGGGAAAGGGGGATAGAAAGTTACACGCTTAGTAAAAAACATGGCGGAAAGGGACATTAGGGGTGTTCAGGAAGGATAGAAGATAAGAAAGAAGGGAGTCACTGAGAGGAAGGATACAAGAACTGGGAACGACAAAGTGAAATGAAGTGTATTTTAAACCATGATCCTTCAGAGTAAAAACATGCAATCAAAATGTGCTCAAAAGACTGTATTTCATTTGTATACGACCACTGCAAGACATTGAAGGAGGATGTATCTGAAAAAACAAAAAACACATGCGGGAGAAAAGGAAAAAATACAAGCTGGGCACATATTTTAGCTGATGGGACCTAATGTGGTGCTATTGGTGCACCACACTACAGAGAAGTCACCACACCCTTTACCAGCTAAAACTGTTTGTGAGTTGCATGAGGAAGCTGTGTGGGACAGCACCAAAGCCGAATAGTGGTTTTGAGGATGGAGGAGGCGGGCGAGAGTCTTACATTTATTAACATGGCGCCCGCTTCACAGCTTCATTAAACATAAAGCGCACCTGCCGTAAAGCACCCAGCCATACTACCAAAGAGGTTTTGAGATCAGAAGAAGCAGGCGAGTGCCTTACTTTTATTAACATGGCGTCCGCTTCACAGGTTAATTAAACATAAAGTGCAGTAGCCGGAAGGCGACAAAGTGGTTTTGAGGTCGAATGCGGACCTGGGGAAAGCAGGTCGACAGACCAGTCTTTTCACCGGGGTGTTCGCGCGAGAGGACGGCAGGCATAGGGCTAGGTCAGGGGGTGGGTTTGGGCGTGGGGGGATAGGAGGTTACTTAAGGGGACAGGAGGGGAAGACTTCCTCTTCCTGTCCCCAGTGCCTCAGGGAATAGGTATAGTTTTGTCCGCCCGCCCACCCTACAAAATGGTTCAGGAGTGAGGTGCGGGTGTTTGTTGGACAAATGTTCGGAGTGCCAGTTTAGAACAGGTTGACACATGCGGGTTTACGGGAACGGGGAGGGGTGGGGCGTCTATGACGGGCAGAATCACCCTTCCGGGGAGGGGGTTACAGGTGCAGGATGGGGGTGTGGTAGATCGGAGTGCGATGGATGGAGATGCTGGAAGAGTTTGGAAGTGAAGGGGGATGTGAATGGTATACGTGGAGAGGTTGTGGTGTGAATTGGGAGTGCCCAGTGGAATACGTGTGTGGATGATGGTTGAAAGGCAGGCTGTTGGGGGGGATTGTTAACTGTTAAAAATGGTATGTTTGATTATGGTCTGTCATGCCTGTCCTAATAAATGGCCTTTTACGCAAAACCGATGCGTGGAGTGGTTATTGCGCGAGGAAGGCTTGTGCATTTCTTTTATTAGCACGGAGCCCACATCACGGATTAAATAAACATTAAGAGCAGCGGGCGGAAAGTACCCGGCCTTACTGATATAGCAAATCTCTCCCCCGTTGCAGCAAGCAGTGATGGGCAGAGAGGGCAGGGGGAAAGACAGGGGGCGTGAAGAAAAAGTAACTGAATCGCAGCGAATGGTGATTAATCAAAGGAAATTAATGTGCAGTTGAGCGGTGCTGCACAGCAAGAAAACAGAAGTGATTTATTGGGTCGGGAGCCAATTAGAAGGCAGTAAAGAAAAGCAACGATGGAATCAACCTATGAGAAGCAGCAGGTTGGACTTCACTCTTTTAATAAATACTACAATCTTCTCTTGAGGATGTAAATATGTTTTAAAAATGTGCTAACTGTGGGTGTAACGGTTTTAAATGTTTTATGCTTTTATGAGTTTTTTTACCTCGAATAAAGCAAATTTGACTGACTGACTGACTGACTGACTGACAAATACTACAAGTCTTGCAGGCAGCACATGCGTGCTGCCAGGCTCGACCTAAAAAGCACATGGACGATAAGGTATGAAGTGCAAACCCAGAGCCATTTGTGGGGGGAATGGCCAAAGAGGACACTAGATCCTAAATTCTTTTTTTAAATGCCATTATTTCACATGGTTTGAAGACCCTCAGCCAGATTTGCAAACCCGTGGACACACATGAGGAATGCAGATCTTCATGTGGTTCTGTGAATCTGAGAAACCAACCCAGGGTCCGTCAACCCCCTAAAAATAAATAAATACATGCAACTACATGGACCATGCCTTGTAGCTACATGTGAGGTTGGCAGCAGGGCCTGATCTAGTCAACTCGCACTGCACATTGCCAAAGGTGTGCTTCAAATCGTTACATAATTATAAAGCTTGACCTTAGGGTCACACGCCCTTGGAGGATCTATGATTTTGGAAAATCTGAATAACTGGCAGTAAGATCAAATTTTTTTGTCGTGGTTTTTCAGGACGCAAAACATCAAAGTATGCCTAGTGAAAAAAGGTGTCCGGGATGGTTTAAAGGGAAAGATTGCTCTGACATCAAGGAGGAAGTGAGAGGGTCACACTGGTACTTGGATACTGCCCCCAATAAGGAAAAATACACTGTTGTTGCAGGACTTGTGGACCCACTCCCAGGCACATGGATCTGGATTCTCAATTTTTTACAATCTTCTAATTTAATTTACTGTTTGGTTCTTTGAATAAAAAATGAAGGAATTAAATTTCACACTGTGAACATACATGATCAAAAACAATGCCAAGTAGCACTTTAGACAAGAAGTCTGGTGCTGAGATGCATAGCCTGGTCATCGTCAAAGCCCTAAACTCAAAGCCTGCTGTGTAGAGATGAAGTCCTAGCTGGTGGTTTATTGACAAAAGGTTTGGTACCAAAAATCGCTTTTGGTCTTCCATATGTGATTTGGTGATACAAGGCTGGCCAAGCTACTTCAACCAGAGCTAGCTGTACATCACTGAAGACAGCAATGCTGGCTCAGGGACAACAGGGATGGTCCACAGGTCAGGCTCTGGGCCAACAACTAGCAGCACATGGCTGAGAGCCAGGCACAATGGGTTTAGTGGTGTGGAAGACTGTGAATAGCAGTGGCAGCTGGTGGGGAACGATGGTGGTGGGCAGGGGGGTTGGGGGTGATAGAAAATAAAAAATAAACAAAAAATACAAAAGCGTACCTGCTGGTCGCTCTGCCAGCCACCGCCTCTCTGTTGCCTCTCCTTGTCGCAGGGGAAGCACCCGGGCTCCCTAAGCCAATGACAACGGTGCAATGCAGCATTGTGTTGGTTCCCTTAAGTTCCCCTAAGCCAATCACAATGCTGCCTTGCAGCGTTGTGATTGGTCTGTGCGCCGTGGTTCAGTACTCAAACCAGAACAGGGAGCCTGTGCATGTTCCCCACTAGGCTGTATAATGCAGCCTGGTTGGGAGTATGCAAAGTGCGCATTGATGTTTGGCAGGCCCAAGATGATCGATCAAATTTTCATGTGCACTTTGAGTGGGGAAACCACTCCACATCTGGCCTCTGCTCTCGTCAGCCCCGCCCCTCACCGCACCTAGGAACAGAAAATGAAAATGATAATAACATTTTGTTATTCTCATTTTATTTTTCCTCAGCACTGCCTTAAAGCAGTGGGTTGACACTCCTCCACCTTAGCGTAGGAGCCAACCCTGGTGAATAAGGTCTACTGAGTTGATCAAAGCCCATAGACTCTCTCTGTGAGACAGGGGCTTGTTCAAGGCCTGCTAGCAGGTATAGCCCGGTGGGCAGAACCTTCTGTGAAAGGCATTTAGGCTTGTGGAGCTTAATCTAAGGCCCTTTACCAAGAGCTTAGGTGTATGGCCATTGGCCACGCGCTGTCACCTTGGTAGTATAATGGCTTGTGCAGTAGGCAGGTCCTGTACATAGAGCTGTATATTGCTTACAGCTCGGGACGGCTCATTAGGTTGTGCAAGGGCTAGTGCAGGGACTGGCCTGCCAAGGGCTAGTGCAGGTCCTGGCCCAAAGGCCAGGTACTGCACCCATAGCCCGCTCTACACTGTTGAAAGCCATACGCAGTGGCCTCTGTAGAACATATCTAACACGCTGTCCAACCACAGATCATGTTGAGAGCTCACTGCCCAGGTGCCTTGTTCTGGTAGCTGGAGGTAGATCCATAGAAGGAATAGATCTGTAAAGACACCACCCTCTCACCTTAAGTAACCAATACATGCCAGTATATCAGCCCAAAGAGCAAGGACCCTCTGGCCCCAGTGCTAGAAAAACAGCAGTGATGCTAAGGGAGCTGAAACAAGACCAAAGGTATAATGAGGAACATGTAAATGTAATACAATGAGAGCTACATTCTTGATCATTCACACCCTCCCTAATTGAACACTTCCCAAATGTACTACCTGATCAAGATTGTACAGCTGCTGCTAATCCCTGTTTCCAGAATAAACTTCAGAGAAATGATGATAAATCCCCCTTGAGAACTGTTGTGAGTTGATTAAATGTGTCAGTAGAGGGGCTCAAAGCATGAAGGAGAAAGGAATTTTGTGGCTCCCTAGTTACACACAGACCTTTGCAGTGCATTTAACTAATAGAGGTTTTATAATGTACTACAGTGCATTTCCCACTGAGTAACAACTTTTTAAATGTATTGTTCGCTTATACTGCCCATTATTTTATATGTAGGTGCTTGATGGTGAAAGACCTAAAAAACGTACAAAATATTTTTGAACTAATTTATGAGAGGCTTGCACCACCAGAGTATCTTCCTTCACAAAAACAATCCTGCATATGTTGGTGCTAAGGAGCAATTTGTGCACCAATGCAAGGGAAAGGACAGGAATGCACAGTTTTTTATAAATTGGTATATTCCTGACCTTTCACATTGGCGTAGGGCAGCGCCGCAAGAAGACTTTCGGTGCTGCCCTGCATCAATTTCTCATAAATGAAGCCCTTTGTTTTTAGCTACACCTCTGACCACGCCCAGCGCTCACTGACCTTTGGTTGACTAAACACTGTTTAACCACCGTAAAAACGATTTGCTTTGGGAATTAGGGGAGCTTATGGTTGTTGATATTGAGGAGTATCAGGTTCTAGAAATTTTTGTCAGGAGGGGGTCCTTATGCCTACAAAATGTTGAAAAGGGGGTCTCTGCATCAAAAAGTTTGAAGACCTCTGCTCTAAGGTCAAGCCATGCACTAGCCCTCTGCTACTGACTGCAATGTGCTTTGCCGTTTACCTATGCACAGTGAGCTTTGGGTGGAGAGCCTCGCCTGGGTTAGGCCCTGCCCCAGGCCCCTGTCATGTGGTCACATTTAGGTCCGGGTAGGAACACTACCATTTTACATGCTCACATTCTTAATTTGCCTTTTTGCTTAAACACAACATTTGACAGGTGGGGCAGGTTTGTGTGCCTGTGCAGAAATGGCTTTGCTTACATTTCCACTTTGTAGGCATTTATCAAACACCTTGAACATTCTGTACAGGGGCTTGGTTCACAGCGCAAAATGTTGTTGTTTGTTATTGTCTGCACAGTGACTGAGGTATCATAGAAGAACAATAGCAGCCTGACTGGGACTTCGGCCTGGTATCATGGGCAATGTTTATTATATAAAAGGTATCACTCTCTAGTTGAGTTAGAGGAGCATTTCGCTGGCCCTTTGAGTTAGCCCCATGCTGGAATTCCAGCCCAGCTGATTTCTGTTTATCTCCTTCAAACGATGATGTCCAGCTCTCCACCAAGGTGGGCTACCTGATAACACTTACCCACAGGTAATGCGGAAGTTAGATCACCCTTCATGGATTCTGGCAGATTCGCTCACCCTAGGCACACTAGGTTAGGTAGTGCTAGGTAGGAGCATAAAATGTAACAGTATTGTATACAAGCACATATACACTGTTACAGCATAACGGTTGAATTATTTATCTTTTTTACCATTCTCCCAATGCAGATCACAGTGGTCTGTTTATTTCCTTCTATTGATTATTAGAGCGCACATATTATACTCAAGAATCACAATGCTTCAATACATATTAAAACACCATGCTGTGTATTTCTTGTGTATCTCTTTAGGAATGCATGAGTAACAAAACGAAAAGTTTATAGATCTGTTACCACAATTTCCTTGGGAAGTCAATATTGTCATGTTCTGAGGTTGCACATTCCACTTGTCATCTTACCTGTTTAGGGGTACAGATGGTGCACAGTGAGCTAGCTGGACTAAGGCCAACATATCCTGATGTGTGCTCAAAAACTGTCTTGCACAGTTTTGACGTTTATGTTGTTCAACAAGCACACAGTTCTACTGAGAAATTATAAGCTGTACGACACCCAATATCACCATTGATGCTACACAAAACCTTTCCTCTTGTAAAGTGAGTCTTGGGACAGTCCTCTATGCCACCAAGCCTGCTGCACATGGCCTGGATATATAAAGCAAGCTTGCGGTGCAAGGTCTGGCCAGTGCCTGGGCCTTGAACCAGCTCCTGTGACACTAAGCATGAAGAGCAAAGTATTTTGCCAAACACAGTGAACTCTGGTCATAATATCTAGCCATATGGATAGGCTCTGCACCCGCTCCCATACTCTAGCACAACAAGCATGGTTCTTGGCCATTGCTTTGGAATTTGGGCATAAGCCCTGATCTGGGCCATGTCGTGTAACAGCCACCATGCAACCAAATACATTTCACAAAGTCTTTGAACATGTCCAGTGGGCTCTGGGCGCATGGTCTAGCCATTGCACCAAATGTTTTGACTGCGTGTATTGATAACATTGTGAAAGTATTGTGTGGCTCACAAGTGTCCATCACAATGATATAACAGATAACCATGAGTGATGTCAGTAATTATGTTGTGTGTGAGGTCTGGAGAAGAGCATGGTGGAGTGGTACGCTGTGGCATAGCGTAACTGGAAAATTTCAGTGGTTTTTAGGTTTTGCACTGGAACAATATCATTATTTTGAATGTTTTCAGTTAGTGAATTTCAGAGGTTATTTTATGTAAATAATGTTAAAAATGTATGCCCTTAACTATAGCTTACTTTTAACAGTTAATTTTTTCACTGAATTTGTAAGCTTTTTTTTAAACTATGAAGTACATCCATTAATTGTGATATTTGTGTTTTATTTTGTTCATTGTATCCCATCTGAGTACCACCTATTGGCCTGTAAACCGAAGCAAAATTAATTTTAAAGCACACATTTTAAATTGCCTCATTTTTAAAGGACACATTTTACTATTCACTTGTGTCCCCTAAGCTCCTAATAGCAATAAAGTGATTAACTGCCCTTTTCTTTACCTTTACAAAAACATTCCTGATAGAAATTGGGGGTAGATTTACAAGAAAGTGACACATCTGTGAAGATGCATCACTTGCCCTGCACCACTTTGAGAAACCATTGCGTCACTATGGATGCGCCGTATTTACAATACGGTGTACAATGGCGCAAGGATTGACCGATGCGTCAGAAATTCTGAAGCATCATGTTGACGTAAAATACACGCATTGCTGGAGTCGTGCCGCAAGAGCGACACAAATCCAGAAATGCAGGGGGAGGCCTATCCTCATTGTGCTGCATCACTCCTTACACCTGCTTCAAGCAGGCATAAGAATTTGATGCAGTGGCGTCCTAGGAGTGGTGGAGTGAAATCTTGTTTATTTCTCTGCACAACTTCTACGAGCTTTTTTGCGTTGGAACGCCCACTCTGCATACATTAAACCTGACGCAGGTATAATGTGATGCAGGGATTTACAACGTGACGCATCTCCCTAGATGAGTCACATTGTAAATGGGTAGCATTTTTACGCTGCTGCTGCGTCACAAAATGTGACGCAACTGCAGCGCAAAACAACGCAAGGGGCTTGTAAATCTGCCCCTGGGTTTCGGGTTGTCAGAGGTATGCACCCTGTCCAAGCAGGAACCATAAATCTAGTCAGGGTAAGTCAAATAAACATGTTACATTAACCTGTGCTCACCCTCTGGTAGTTTGGTACAGAACAGTCAGGCCTAACTTAAGAGGCAATGTGAAAAGTATTTGTGCAACACTTAATACAACTTAATACGGTAAACAGTGAAAACACCACATAAAAAACTCAAAACAAGATCCTTAGATATGCAGTTTTATAAATTGAGGTGAAAATAGCTCATGAAAGCGCAAAGTGCCAACTGTGGTTATATGATCCAACCGTACTGGGACAAAGTCACAAGTTCAGGCTGATTGGGAAGGAGAGTGTCCCAGCGACAGAGGCTAACTTGGGTCCACTGAACACATTACCTTAAAACCTGGCGCGCGGTCTGTGCAGTGGTGCTTTTTTAAGGCTTTGTATCATCCAGCATTGTTTCCGAGAAGCTGTGCGGGGAGACTTTGCGGTGCTTAGCAGAGATGTGCATCGGTTTCAATTGTCAGGCAACTGCACAATGAGATTTTGTGGGGTTACACGTCCCCCAATGTCAATTCCAGTGAGGCTGGCCGCTGTACGTTGAGTGTTTGCAGGGCTTTGTATTTATTTATGACTGTTCTGATGAGGACCACAGCGGCATAGCACCTTAGATCCACTTCCAAGTGTTTAGGACTGGAATGGTACCACTTGGCAGGGCAGACTTACACATGGCAGAGTCCAGGTGCAGGAGCGGATTGGTTGGAAGTCTTTTTTGTCCCTGAGATTTCAGAAAACAGGAGACCACTCAGCTGGCTTCTGGGTTGTAGAGATGCAGGTCCAGTCCTTCTCACTCCCAGACAAGAGGACAGCGGTTCAGAACAGCAAGGTAGGTGTGCAGCAGACCAATGCTTCTTCCTGGCAGAGTATCCATAGGTCCAGAAGTGCACTAAAGTCATAGTGTCAGAGATCCAGTACTTCTACCCAGTTGTACCTTTGAAGTGGGGGAAACTTCAAAGAGAGGCATTTGAAGTGCACATAGTCCCTGCCCTTCCTGCACTGGCTCTAGACCCTGTTCAGTGGGATATGTAGTCATTTGTGTGGGGACAGACAACACCTATTCAGGTTTAAGTGTTAGCTCCATCCTCCCATCCTGCCCAGGGTGGCCCATCAGGGTGTTGATGACCCATCAGTCACACCTAAGCTCCCTTTGTGTGTGGCTGTCTAGAAGGAATGCACAAGCCCAGGTATCACCCACCCGACGTGTATTGGAAACAGGTAGCAGGCAAAGAGGGATAAGAGCAGAAAAATGCCAACTTTCTAAAAATTGTAATGATAAATTTGACTGTACTACTAAAGAGGTCTTATCATTACAATTCTAAAGGTGCAAAACATGACAGCTCTACCTCCTTCCAAATGGGAATTACACTTATTAGATGTAAGAAGGAATCACCAATGGGGAGGGGCAGGCCTCACAGTAGTGAAAAACATTTGTGGATGTTTTTCACTACCAGAACATGTCAAGTTTAAAATTATATGCCTGCCTTTGACTTATAGAGCACTCTCCCTATGGACTACCTAGGCTCTACCTTAGGTGTGACTTATGTGTAATAAACTGGAGGTTTAAGGCTTTGCAAGGAGTTTTAAATGCAAAGTCAACATGGTAGTGAAAGCTGCACACACAGCCTCTGCAGTGGCAGTCCTGAGATATGTTCCAAGGCCTACTTACGTGGGCGGCACAATCAGTGCTGCAAGCACACTTGTAGCACTTAATTTACAGTCCCGGGGCACATGTAGTGCACTTTACTAGGGAATTATAAGTAAATTATATAGGCTAATTGCAGTTGAGCCAATGTTACCATGTTTTAGGGAGAGAGCACATGAAGTTTAGCACTATCTATCAGTGATAAAGTGCCCAGAGTCCTAAATAGAACAAAAAAGAGGTCAGAAAAGGGAAGGAAGAAGGAAAAACGTTTGGGATGGTGACCCTGCAGAAAGGGCCGTTTCCTGCAATTCTGATATCCCTGGTTAAATATGTTTCTTTAAAAATGAACAATACTATTTGCTGGAAGGTCTTCAGCAGTTTAAATTGTATGCTAGTATATTATCACTGACTAATCTAATGGGCATATGTCTGACTGATGGAGCCCCACCAGGGTAATTGTGAATGATGAGTGATTGCTGGGTACACTTGATTCACAGATCTGCAAAGTTAATAACAATTTTGGGTTTTACAAATATGGGTAAGACTTGAGACGGCACGTAAGGTTTTATGCGGCTAGGCATTGTTCCCTTGTGAGATGACATGGTCGTAGTCACCCATCTGAAGTGTTGATAATCCATTGCAGTAGAAATACCCTTAGATTTAGGACATTTCTGCATTATATGCCTCATTTACAGGCAATTAAGCTATTGATTACTTCGCACACTTCAACCTTACTACCAATTAATGGTATGAGGTCCCAGAAGACAGTTTTTGTATGCACCCCTCACTTTAAAAAAGAGCAGGGCCATGATCTCTGGTCTCCCCACATGTAAGGCTGCAGACAGCGGTGGCTTCCCTGTGCAGATTTATAAAGCCTTCTCATACCTGCTTGCTTCCCTACTACTGAAAGTATTTAATGAGGCACTGGAGAAGAACATACTCCCCTTCTATCAGGGAAGCCACATTCATTATGCTATTAAAATCTGGTAAGCCTGCAGCATACTGTGACTCATATCATTCCTTGTCTCTTATAAGTATTGACACAAAGATCCTTGCCAAAGTGCTGGCAAATAAATTGTTGCTGTTGCTGCCAGACATGGTCCGCCTGGACCAGGCACGATTTATACCCAGCACAACAATGTCTCATTATCGGCCCTGGAGACCTTATCCCCTATTGCCCTAGACCAGCTCCTGCTATGTCCTGGGGTACCCACCCCAGGACGTAGAAATTTTCCTACCCTTACTTCCACTGTGTTTGCTCTCACTTAGTGGGAACATTTTCACAGCTCCCACCAAGCGAGAGAAAACATGAAGTCCTCTCTCAGCTGGCAGGAGCCTAAAAAAGGTCCTACCAGCTGGAAGCGGATTTCAGATCTGTTTCTCTACCTGCAGTGATGCAGGCAGGGAAACAGAGCTGAATATTTATCCTGCTTGCAGGGAGCAGCTTTTTTTGCCGTTCCCTATGATTGGGAGCAATACCAGCGCCCACTGAATGCCGGAAGCCAACAGGGCCCATTGGTCTCCAACAAGTAGATGGTAGGTGTCCTTGGTGGGCACCAGGGTACCCACCCTTAAAAAATACACCAGCCCCAGGGGCCAAAATCGGCCATGGTCGGGGGGGTTGGCTGCATGTGAAGGGTTGGCCACAGGGCTTGGCCAGTGCCAGTGCCAACTGGTTGGATTAACGTATGGTAATTAAATAATACCTTACATTAAAATAAACTAGATATTCACTGAAAATAACAACGCTTACAGGGGCATATATAGTTAGTAAATAAAATAAGAAACATGTAAAAATTCGCAAAAAAACAAAGGTCCCAGGGACATTATAATTGGTAACTAGAAATAAAAAAAACCTTGGAAATAATTGAAAAATTGGGGCCCCAGTTATAGTTACCAAAGGGCAAAAGTTATAGTTAGATGAGATAACTCTAACCATAACGGCAGAATTTCTATGGTTTGTGTGTGTGTACAATCTGAACCTAACTATAACGTCCCTGCAACCTTTTTTTTTTTTAGAGAATATATATAACTTACGCCTCCACAATGCACTGCTTATGACCTTACATATTACATCTCTCATGACATGGTCAGTGTCATCACTGATGACATCTCGAATTACATCACTGATAACATCACATTACATCACTGATGATATCTAAAAGTACATAACTGATGACTTCACTGATTACATCATCCAGTGATAGTGAATGTTCTGTAAAAGTTACTGAATGTTAAACATATATACTGAGGTAAGTGACTGTCGGAGTGCGTGTATGGGTGAGTGAGTGGGTGTGTAAGTGGTGTATAGAAGAGTAAGTGAGTATTTGAAAGACTGTATAGGTAAGTGAGTGGGTGTGTGACTTTTTGCATGTGTGTGAGTCAGTGGGTGTATGAGAGGGTGCCTGGCTGTGTAAGTATCTGTATAAGAGAATGAGTGGGTGCATATGAGGCTATAGTGGTGAATGAGAGGATGGATGAGTGGCTGTATGAATGAGTGTGAGGGTGTGTCAGTGGCTGTAAATGGTGAATTAGAGGGTGCTAGAGTGGCTGGATGGGTGACTGATCAGGTACATAGGTGTACCTATGGTTGAGTTAGTGGCTGTATGGGCAAGTGAGTGTGAGAGAGGTTGTATGGGAGAGTATATGCTTGTCTCAGTGACTGTATAGGTAAGTGAGTATGTGCGTTAGTACATGCATAAGTAGTGAGTGGGTGTGTGAGTAACTGTATGGGTGAATGGCTGTGTGATTAACTACATGGGTGAGTGAATAGGCGTGTGAGTAGCTGTATGGGTAAATGATTCTTTGTGTGAGTGGATGCATGGGTGTATGCGTGGGTGTGTAAGTGTCTGTATGTCTGTATGACTGGATGTGTGAGTAACTGTATTGGTCAGTAAATTGGTACATGAGTGGCTGTATATGTGAATTAGTGGTTGTGTTAGTGACTATGGGTGAGTTGATGTGGGAATGGCTCTATGGATCAGTGAGTAGGTGGGTGAGTGCTTATCATAATTCTGTGAATGGCATTGTCAGTGGTTGTGTAGGAGTGGGTGTATGAGATGTTATATGGCGGTGTAAGGGGGTTTGTGAGTGGTTCTGTGGATGGTGTAATTAGTAATGTAATTTTAAATGTCATGAGTGATGTCACTGACCATGTCATGTGTGATGTATATGGAAGGTCTTAAGCAGTGTATTGCGGGGTGCACGTTATAGTTAGCTCAGCTAACTATAACTGTTGAATTTCAATGTTTTTTTTACAAGTGAAATGGGAGCCAAACTGTAGTCTATAATGTCCCTGTAACCTTCATTCGTTTTCAGTGACTTTTTAAGGTTTATTATAAATCTATTTCCTAACAATAACATCTCTGTAACCTCTTGTTTTTGTCCGTGAATTTTAAAATTTTTAAAAATTTAATTTCATAACTGCAACGTCCCTGTAATCTTTGTTTGGTGGGGATGCATTATACTATGGTTAGAGGGCCATATGCCCCCTTCCTGGGCCGATTTTGGCCCTAGGGACCCCATACCCAGGGATCCAGCCACGTCACCTGGGTGGCAGTTGGGCACCTAGTGTTTTTTTACAAGTGAAATGGGAGCCGAACTATAGTCTATAACGTCCCTGTAACCTTCATTATTTTCAGTGACTTTTTAAGGTTTTTTATAATTCTATTTCTTAACTATAACATCTCTGTAACCTTTGGTTTTATCAGTGAATTTTTAAAATTCTATTTCATAACTGCAACTCCCTTGTAATCTTTGTTTTTTTCAGTGAATTTCAACACATTTTGTAAAATGTTATTTCCTATTTGTAACCTGTTGAGGTTTAATTTCTGTGAAATGAGCATCATGCCAGAATGAATCCTGCCATGCGTATTTATCCAAGAAAAGGCCACCATTTTGTACAACTGAAGTACTTTCTACTGGCTAATTAATATGTGCTACCTCATTGGGTACATGTATAGTGCCTCTCCTATGCTATAGCTGTGTAAAGTACACTTAGAAAATGTCTCCATTGACTTTGTGTGCCTGTAACGTTGCTAATGTGATTGTTCCTCAAGCATCTTCACCAGATAACTTTATATGGTAGAACTGTAGAGAAACACACTTGGTTGATTTGTACTTTACAGAAGTAAGTGCTTCTTTGTATGGGGGAGATGCAATCGTGTTCCTAGGCATCAAGAACCGGTCTCCAAAATTGTCGGGAAATGCACTGGAAGGGTCTTTAAGTAAGCTGTCCATCATCCTAAGAAAAGGGCGGGAAGACTCTGCATACCACTAATGTATATGGAGCGGGTCCCAATGGGCGGGTTTTCTACGCAAGTTTAAATACTTCTAGTTTTTAAAAGTTTAGAACACAATCTCTGGTCTCATCAGCAGATGATAAGAAAGAGCCCTCATGACATACACTACGTGAGACAATGTGCTCAAGAGAAACAAAGATGCAAACCCCTCCATCATTGATTACAGATAAATTTTCATGGTGGAAATGCTGAGAAAACACACTTAGATATTTTGTACTTCATAGAAGTAAAGTGCTTCTTTGTTTGGTGGGGATGCATTATACTATTGGGAGGGGGCCATACCTCCACTTCCTGGGCCGATTTTGGCCCTAGGGACTCCATACCCAGGGGTACAGCCATGTCACCTGGGTGGGTGGTAGTTGGGCACCTAGTGCGCAAACAGACTGAGGGGGAGCCTCAAGTACCCTTTGTCCGAGCCGGCTCCATGCCTCCTGTGAGAGGCTGCATTGCTCCGGCTAGCAGGTGGGCTGCTTTAAATAGCAGCTTCTTGCTTGTGGGAGCAATGTTTTTATATGTTTACCTGCATGCAGGGCTGAAGCCGAGTTCCAACATGGCTGCTAACACTTCTTGATTAAAGTGTTGGCAGCCAATCAGAGCGCTGGATTTCCCTGCACAAGCTCTGTATTGTTTGCAAAGTTATCACGGCCACAGATATCCTTGTTTTTTTCCTTTAAATTTCTCAACAACTACTACAGACTTACAGGAAATAACTGAAAGTGTGATCTGCATAACTAAATCTACCTTTCTGCCAAATTTGGTGTAATTCCGTCTAAAGGGACAGGCTGAAGCATGTCTAAAGGTCCACTCCAAAACGCTGCATGCAAAACAAAATTCACTGGGGCGCAATTTTTGGAAAATGTTGTGAATGTGAGAAGTTGGCCTGGTATATGATGCTCACTAGTTCTAGTGATCACCTTGTACCATGCCAAGCAACCCTTATGATGATTGGTTGTAAGTCAACCTTATAGACCAGCTAACCCAGTAGCGTGGACAAAGCAGTCTTAGGCTAAACTCTGTAAAGGCATGTGAAGCAAGCTGTTTTACCATACACAATCTCCTTGAATACCAAATGAAAGGACACCACACAGATATATATATTGAAAATATATATATATTTATTTACTACAAATATCCCCTATACTCTTTATGAGCACAGAAGCAAAGGCGTTAAAACAAACCACAGTTTAAATACACAAAAGTTGCACAATATGGATGAGCCCTAGGGGCCACCTAAACCATATACTAAAATAGTGGTATAAGAACCCCCTAGCTGAAAGGTAGTAGGCCTAGGGCCTGGGTAATCGCTGGAGCTGTTCAGGACTAACAGTGAAGAAGTCGGGAAAGGCCCGCGGGACTCGGGTGCAGCGCTTAAAGCACACTCATGCACCAATGCAATGTCAATGGTGCGTAAAAGTTACAAAGTTACTGTTTAAGGAACCTTCCGACTGACCTAGAAGGAAAAAACTTTAGATCTAGACACTAGAGGGGTGTACCAGTGTAGGAACACCGGCGTTGGTGGAGAAGTGTGGCTCAATGCTTAGAGCGGCAGACCTTGATGCAGAACGCTGGCCAGGGACCAGGGTTCGATTCCCGCCTCGGCGGGTTTCGGGCTTAAATTCCTCTGACCGGATATTCTCGCCTCAGTGCCGATTCTAAGCATGGGTCCCACGCTGCAACTCTGGGCAATAGCTTGCTTAGTCTCCACAAAGGCCCCCTGATACACAAGGGATGCCTCGTTTCACCATGGGATGCCCAGGAGTGGACACCCCACAAGGAAAAGCCAGGAGGGGTTCGTTCCCTTCTGGTATGAGTACAAGCGCCGGGATGCCTCCGGGTCACTGTTCGCGCTATACAAATACGCCACATTACCTCACCCACAGGAAGCGGGTGCACAGGTGCAAAGTAGTGTCGGGTTTCGTCACGCAGGTCAATGGTGCCTGGAGATGAAGATGCTGCAGGCGGGTCGTCGAGGAGAGTTACGGTGGATCCAAGGGTGGATCTGAAGAGGTGAAGACCTGAAAGCAGAGGGGACATTGTTCAAAGTCACTAGCCAGTGACTACCGTGGAACCAGGATGGAACCAGGCGGTGTCGGGTGCAAACAGGTGAAGAGGTATAGCTTGTCTCTGCAGCCACGTGGACACGAAGAGGTCGAGGACGTCCAGGAGTCAATCATGAGCTGTCCCACAAAGGCTATAGCTGATGGCGGTGTCGGCTACTTGATGGGAGCAAACAGGCCTTGGCTAATGCAAGCCACGCAGGAAGTGAAGAAAGCTTATCACTCGGACCAGCAAGGTCAGAGCGGGTGCTCCTTTTTTACAGGAGCGAGGGCAAATCTGGAGCAACCAGACCCGCAGTGTTGATTGTAGGTTTCATTGCCAAGATGGCTGCTAGCCACGTGGCAAGTGGCCGGGATGGCATGTCGAGTGGCAAAGTGCAAAAGGGCCCCACGCAGATCGTGGAGATGCTGGGGGGCTGATCTTTAGAGCAAATGCTGCTCGGTGGTGGGGCTTCTCAAACCTTAAAGCACAGCATCGAGGGAGCCTCGGGTGCTGCGCAGTCAGCTTCTCAGGGGTCTTTCGAGATGTCCGGTCCCACGTCTCTCAGTGCCTCCACGGGTCTCTTCTTTGCAGGGACTGTGGATCGGGCTCTGAGATGTCTGGGAGTCTGGGTCTTGTTGGGCTCTTGGCTCGGGCTCCGGCAGGAGGTGGCAGCAAAGCAGACGTTGAGTTTCTGGATGGTGCCTGTGTTCACAGGGTGGCCACTCCTAGGCCACAAGGGAGATACTCTTCAGTCTTCTGTGCAGCAGAATGTCAAAGTCCAGTCTTCTTCTTTGTTTCAAGTTGATTTCAGGATGATCTGAGGTGCTATGGCACTGCTCCCACTCTTATTCCCAATCTGGGGGCCGGATCACCTGCTAGGTCCCTCCTCTGGGTGGGACCAGGAAGGGGGGTGGTTACACCCCTTTTCCTTTGTCCAGCTCCGCGCCAGGACTGGGGCTGGAAAGCCCCAGCACTGGTTTGGACTGGCTTATGCACAGGGACACCTTGTGTGCCCCAGGCATGACTCATTCTATTCAGCCCTGTCCTACCCAATACACAAAATCCTGTCTGGGGTGGTGCTAGCACCTTCCAAGGCAGGAAACCCTTTGTTCAAACCTCCCTCGCTGGAAGGACTCCCAGCAGCAGGAGGTCAGACTTGTGTCTGTGGTGGCAGCATCCATTTTGTGATGCTGAGGCTCGAGTTTAACTTTAACCCGGGTTCAGGTTATATACATGTCGTGTCCCTCTAGAAGGGTGGAATGCTACCCCCGTCGCCAGAATTGGTGAGGGGGTAGTATCCAAATTTGTATGACACCTTACTCGACATGTTTTGATAAAGCCAAACCAAAGTTAGCAAATAACCGCGAGGATTATAATGCACTTAAGGGTATATGGTATGGCAATATCCCGGAACAGCTAAGGGAGTTGTTCCCGAAAGCTGCAGTCAGGCTTAGCTCGTGCCAGAGCACCATTTCACATGAAACCAAGCACTCTGCCTCCAGGATGGTCGAGGCCTTCCATAGGAGTGGCTTATAGGTTAACATGTGTCCAGATATGTTAGATATGGATCACTGAAATTATATCGACCTCAAAAATATCGAGTTGCCATAATATCGTTGACAAAATATCGATGGACAAAATATCGACTGGCTATCTTTAAACAGGTAAGTACTAAAATATCGACTCTAAAATATCGAGTTACTAAAATATAGACTAAAAAATATCGTTTTTTTAAATGTCTATAAATTAAGTTAAAACTAATGTAGTAATAAATATATTTATTATGAACTTACTTAAAATTATTAAATTAATGTTATATTAATAAATATTTATTTTAAATTAAAAAAATATATAAAAAAATAATACATATATATTTATATAATTTTTTTAAATTAAATAAACATATATGATAATTTTACCGTAGCATAGCAAAATAGTTAACATTTATTGTAACAACTGTAGTGAATTCTACAATAGCTAAAGCGTTGGATAGCGTAGGGGTAAAATTTACTATTCCCCCTCCAGTGGGTGCAACAGTAGGGAAAGCGTTGGATAGCGTAGGGGTTAAAATTACTATTCCTACTCCAGTGGGTGCAACAGTAGGGAAAGCGTTGGATAGCGTAGGGGTTAAAATTACTATTCCCACTCCAGTGGGTGCAACAGTAGGGAAAGCACTGGATAGCGTAGGGTTAAAGATTACTATTCCCACTCCAGTGGGTGCAACAGTAGGGAAAGCGCTGGATAGCGTAAGGGTAAAAATTACTATTCCCACTCCAGTGGGGGCAACAGTAGGGAAAGCGTTGGATAGCGTAGGGGTTACAATTACTATTCCCACTCCAGAGGGTGCTACAGTAGGGAAAGCGTTGGATAGCGTAGGGGTTAAAAATACTATTCCCACTCCAGTGGGTGCTACAGTAGGGAAAGCGTTGGATAGCGTAGGGGTTAAAATTACTATTCCCACTCCAGTGGGTGCAACAGTAGGGAAAGCGCTGGATAGCGTAGGGGTAAAGATTACTATTCCCACTCCAATGAGTGCAACAGTAGGGAAAGCGTTTGGTAGCGTAGGGGTTAAAATTACTATTCCCACTCCAGTGGGTGCAACAGTAGGGAAAGCGCTGGATAGCGTAGGGGTTAAAATTACTATTCCCACTCCAGTGGTGCTACAGTAGGGAAAGGGTTGGAGAGCGTAGGGGTTAAAATTACTATTCCCACTCCAGTGGGTGCAACAGTAGGGAAAGCGTTGGATAGCGTAGGGGTTAAAATTACTATTTCCACTCCAGTGAGTGCAACAGTATAAAAAGGCAAAACTTCATAATTAATTATAATTTATAGAAAAATTAGTACCAAGTAAATTTAATTATCTATACCAATAACTTTTATTTACCAATTATTTATAATTTCATGGACAATTATTAATTAATTAAACAATGTAATTAATTAACTTAATTAACTTAATTAATTATTGATCTACTTCCCACCCTATTCCCCTATAAACCCACAACCCACTACTGAAACTAATTTACTATAAATTAATTATTTATCAATTAAACAATTATTATTAATTACCATTTTTTTTTATTTAATTACCTAATAATAATTATTTTACAATTAATATTAATTTACATAATTAATTAAATATATATAAATTACTACCCACCCTATTCCCCTCTAAACCCACTACCCGCTACTGAAACTAATTTACTATAAATTAATTATTTATCAATTAATCAATTATTATTAATTACCAATTATTTTTTATTTAATTACCAATTATTAATTTTTTCCGACAATTATTATTAATAATTACATAATTAATTAATTCTATTTAAATTACTTCCCACCCTATTCCCCTATAAACCCACTACCCGCTACAGATTTATATTACACAATTATTAAAAAATAGTAAAAACTTACCTTATTTTCCTGTTTCTTTTGTCTATATTCTATCTAGTCGATATTATGTCTAGTCTATATTTTTGATTCGATATTTTGGCTATTAATATCGATATAACTCGATATTTTTGTAGTCGATATTATGTCTGGTTGATATTTTGTCTAGTCTATATTTTTTCGTCGATATTATGTCCAGTCTATATTTTGGATTCAATATTATGTCTGTTTACCGTTAGATATAGATATACTATACCTAAGTAAGAGGTGATTACACCAACTTACCCCAGCTGATTGATCAGCCAGTTGTGTCAAATATGGAGGCCAGGCCAGGGGTGGCACAATACATGCTGCAGCCCCTGGTAGGCCTTGGAAACACCTATGCACTGGGCCTATAAGGTGAACCAGTTCCAATTGTGTATGTACCTAAGGTACATGGAGTCCATTTTAAGGAGAGAGCAATTAGCCTGGGGCCCTGAATAGCTGAATCCCAGGCCAACTAGGCCAAAAACCAGCTAAACACCAGACAAAACGTTTGGGGGTAACCATAGTCAGATATCCACCTTCCTACAGTGAAGATACTTCAAACAGCACCAAAGATGTAGGCAAGTCCCCCCATTTTTGAAACATGGTTCTAACCATACCTACCTTCTGGTGACCACCAGTAGGTAATAGCCATATATATTAAAAAATATATTACAGGGGCCTTATAGTTAGGAAATATAATTTTTAAAAAAGCCATAAAAAATAACTGCAAAAACCAAAGGTTCAGACTTCACTCAGAAAGGCAGTGAAATTCAGCAGTTATAGTGATAACTTATGCCCGCACAAAGCACTACTTACGACCTCACATATTACAAATGATTGAGTGGGTGGATAAGTGGGTCTGTGAAAGGCTATGTGAGTGGTTATGGGGTGGGGTAATTGTGTGTATGAGAGGTTGTGTAGGGGTCTGAGCGGGTCTGTGAATGGTTCTATGGCCAATGTTATCAATTATTTCTTTTGAGATGTCATGAGTGATGTCATGAGTGATGTCATGATTGATATAATATGTGTGGTCAAAAGCAATATACTGTGGAGGCTTAAGTTATACTTAGCTCAGGTAACTATAACTGTTGAATTTCACTGGTTTTGTACGAGTGAAACCTGAACCTCACTATATAGGTTTTTAAAATAATTCTATTTCCTAACTATAACACCCCTGTAACCTTTGTATTTTTCAGTGAATTTCTAAGTTTTTTTTAATGTTTATTTGCTAACTATAATGTGCCTGTTACCTTTAGTTTTTTTTGCTGCATTGCTATTGCTTTTTAGTGTTATTTCCTAACTATAACATCGCTGTCACCTTTGATTTTTAACTGAATTTCTAAGGTTGCCTTAATTGTAGTTCCTAACTATAGCCTGTAACCTTTGAGAGTGAGTGTCTCAATAAGTGTGTGAGTAGGTGTGTGAGTATCTGAGTGGGTCTGGATGTGGCTGCATAAGTGGTTCAATTGGTATGTGAGTGGGTGCATGAGTGCTTGAGTGGATCTGTGAGAGTAGGTGTGAGTGTCTGAGTGAGTCTCCGAGTGGGTGTGTGAGTCTCCGAGTAGGTCTGTGAGTCAGTACATGTGTCTCTGAGTAAGTCTCTGAGTGGGTGTAAGAGAGTATGAGTGGTTCTGGAAGTGGATACATGAGTGTCTGAGTGTGTTGTGTTCGATTTTTAGATTCCGTAGATATCCAGTCCTTATTTAGGCATAGTCCATGCTACCCAAATACAGGCATGGCTACTTCCATCCGTTCATCTACGTCACAAAGATTTCTTAGAAAACCTGACTCTTAAGCCGTTAGGGGATTCCCCTTGCATGGATATTGATTTCTCCAAGAACTCATTTAATATGCATGAACATCTATTCCTTAGGTGTTAATTCATGACATTAATATGCCTGACTTTACGTCAAAGCTGGCATTCCTAAACACCTTCAAAGTATAAATATACCTTCACTTGCTATGGCAAAGCACAGCGTGGTATGGTGCAGTTCGACTACCTACTTGCACGACGCAGCTCGCTACAGCAAGTGCCGAAGGAAGCCAACTCTCCAGCTAACGCACTGATCAGAAGCTGTCATCCTCCTGCCGAGAAATCCAGCTCCAGTTTTTCTGATTCCCCTTGCGGGTTGTTGGGAGATTGAGTCCCGAGACAGAGATACAAAACCTCTCATTCTAAGGTATGGAGCTGATTAGAACCTAGAGAAACCTTTGGCAGTTCTTGGCAGAACTAAACCTATGCTAAAGACAAACACCTACCTGTTCCCTCATACTAGACCTAGATTAGGTACACTGGGGTAGGCGTATTTTAGAAGCATCAGTTGAGTATTTTAGCCTGTGTTATTTATGTATGTATTTTTATATGATATAGCATCAGACAATGCTATTACAGTATTATTTTACATTGCTGTTTACGCTGTACGCATTTTACTTTTCATTCTGTCTAACGATTGTAGCAGTTCACCTCTCTTGCATGAGAAAGAAGACTGTTCAATAAATCCTTTTATTGAAACACCAGTCTCTCAATTTCTGTACAACTATGTAGAAACGAAGCATGCACGATTGACTGAGTGAACTAGTTATCTATTGTTTCCACGACTGTGAAGATATTGTTCCGGTTCAAGGGGAAACAAAATGGTCATGTTTATGCCGTTGTCAGACACTAATCCCTTCTTGTTTACTTGAGAAAGTTTCTAGTGACCTTTGAGTTAGCTGGCAAACACAATTAAATTTAGTATACTCAATAGAGACATACTGACCTCAGTCCTATGTCAAATCAATAGTGTATATTCGAATGTGCAGAGCCTATTGGGAATATAGGAACTACACTAAATGGCGCCCATCGGTCTGATAAGGCACTAATTTAATGCTAGATACTAGAGTAACTCAGTTGTGCTTTTCTCAGACACCCCTTTTCCTTAATACTCCAATAGACGTCTGGAGTGGGTAAAGGTTAATATCCACCATAGCTGAGTAGGATGAAAAATCCTATGTATTAGCTTTTGGGTTTGTTCAACGTTGAAGGATACAGTGTTCCAAAATATGGTGCACCTTATCTTTGGTCCCTTGAAACTTGATCTGCAGTTTTAATTAAACAAAAAATGTCCCTAAACGGCGATAACAACACCGAAGTCGGTGGAGCTGCAGCTGATTCAGCAGTTTTTAACCTAACAAGTTTCCAAGAAACCGATGAGAATGCTGTAGTCATTCCTCCAAATTTAAGGAAAGCCATCACCATAAAACTTATAAAACATGGCCTAACATCCAGAGGTGGTACAGCAATTTTTGTGATGGAGGCACATGAATATCGCCAGACAAATTTAGATGGCACTTGAGAATATGGATCGCGAATTCCCCACATTCATAGTGTGCAATTCCTTTTATTGTGTCCAATCCTACAATGAATATTTACAGAATTGGCTTCAAAACGGTTTCAAAGATGCAAAAGGTGGCACAATCAAGCATAAAACGCTTTGGGAACAAGTAGTGCAGTTACGAGAAGGACTACAAAACACTCACGTGATACATACTCTGAGTCATCAACATGATAGCGTTCACGTTGAAGGGAATTCATTGGCTGATGAAGCCGTGAAGGCAGCTGTGCAAACGGCTTCCGTAGCTGCAATCACTCGTTCAAAAACGAAAATAGACAGAGAAATAATGCTGTCTGCTAATGCTTCAAGCAAAGACAGTGGTAAAACATTACCAAAAGGGTTTCCACTCAAATGCTCATATATACCTGATGCGAACAATGTTCAGTTTGCTCGAATCCCTGGAGCGGGGGATAGGGTAACTCCAAACATGGAACATAGATTACGACTGATCCTAGCAGCATATGAAGGGCTCGCATCTCCTCATGCAGGTGTTTACGCCACAGTATCGATATTAAAACAGGGATACTGGTGGCCACGCATGAGGAAACAAACCAGAAACTATGTTTTGGAATGTGAAATATGCCAGAAGATGAAAGTCTCTACTGTGAAACGTCCTGCGGACTCCCCAGTTAATTTTAGATAAACCATTATCTTGCGTTTACCTGGACCACTGCCGTCACTTACAGAGGGATAGTAATATAAATATATCATGGTCGCAGTGGATTCATGTTCAAGGTTTCTTTGGATGTGGCCTCAGCGCTCGGCTGATGCTCGAACTGTTATAAAAGATTTGCGAGTCTTTATCGGCACATACGCAATCGGCACGCTAAATTCTGACCAGGGTCCTGCGTTTAGCTCTCGAGCTTACAAAGAGGCCATTGCCAATTTGGGTGTTGCATTGTGGTATTCTAATCCATTCCATCCAGAGGGAAATTTGGTTGTGGAAAGAAAAAAACAGGACATAAGGCAATCTATAACAGCTAGGGCATTAGGTTCGGGTGATGGGTGGGTCAAACATCTAATAAGTGTCCAATATAGTCTTAATAAATTGCTAAGAAGTTCTCTAGGGGGTATCACTCCATATGAGGTCCTTTTTGGGACAAGAATGTTAGTCGTGGACCTTGATTGTCACTCATCAGTGGTGGAAACAAAGAAATTTGATATCAAAGATCGTTTGGCTGTTTTACAGGACTTAAATGAACTAAGATCGAAACAAAGCAACGTGTTCCTGAAGCCAACCACCACTGAGGGAAAATCGACCATTCCAGCAAGGCTTGTCTGGATCCCAAAGCTTGGTGATCTAATCAGAGAAAAGATCGCAGACAAGAAGGAATTTGGGCCTTCTTACAGACAACCAGTACCTGTCCTAGCAATCCACAGATCAAGAACAGTATTACTGCCGCCCCTTGCTGGTAAAAAAGAGAACAGGTTTGTGTCCATCGACCTGATTAAACCACACTATATGGCTGATAATAAGCAGTAGGCCAAGTGGACTCTGACCAAGTAGCAGACGCCCTGCTCTAGCTGCAATCCAAGAGGTTCAAACAGAGAGACTCATCACCTTTGAGGAATCTGCAGTGCGAAAAGAAGGATTAAGCAACAAAGCTATGGAACTTGTACCTCTTGAGATCCAAATAACAGTTCATCAAGAAACACCTGTCTACAACTAAGTAGGTCCAGTCTACAATTAAGCAACAAGTGATCAAGTGGTTCCAGTGATTTCAACGAATCCTGATGCAATCCCAACAATTGACAGAACCTCCTCTGGATATTTCATTAACTTTGATATGTTTTCTGAGGATTCCAGCGAACCTGAAACAACTCCAGCAAAAAGAACTTCCAAAGAACAAGTGGATAACCGTTTTCATCACCTAGAAAAGACTTATCTGGGTTCACCATGGATTGAATTTTGGATTGTGTTGGGAATATTTTTTCATTTACTTTGGTTGACTCTGGTAATAACTCTGGGAATGCTGATAAATGGAAGATATGTCAAAATGGACACAACAAGTAAGAACATCAATTTACTCCTCAAGCCACAGAAATCATCTGATCATGAACAAAGAGACTTGTCATCAGTGAACATCATAGCCATTCCTATACCTGGGGGTATAGCCTGGGACAAAACAGAATATGAAATTTTTGGCCCGTCGGAGCAGTTGAAGATTCCACACTTATTCAAGATTTCATTAAGTGACTTTGTTCCATCTAGTACCTTTTCTGAAGATTGGGACTTCGAGTCTATTAATAATATGATGTCAGATCTAGAAATGTCTGCAGTGTTCACAAATCATGAATATTTAGAAGGTTCATCAGACTATGAGCAAATGTATTGTTATAATCATTATGGTCATCATTTCTTGAACAAATCTGCAAATTCTAGAAATGTATTAATGTATAACCAATGGGAACATTGTCCTACGCCTCCAAAGAGTACCACAAAAACTTTTGCAATGAAATTTGAATACTTTTCAGGGTTCAATGTATCCAATGCTAAATCATTTTACTTAAAAAATTTAAACAAAACAGGAATGAAAAGTATCTTAACGAATACCAAACAGATTTATTCTGCAGCCTTTTATGCCCAACTGTCTAAATTAGGTTTTGACTTTTGGAAAGACAACATTGAGACGAACACTGTCTGGGGTACAAAAGATCGGCAGGTACAGGGTATAGAAGCTATGTTTAAAGCCTGTATCATCCCTGAGCAAATTATGTTTTTGAATGACACTGTCCAACAGACGTCTTGCTTTGGGCTAGTAAAGATCAAAGACATGAACAATCCGTCCATACCTACACCTACGGCTAAGAGTCCCAACACTTCAGAGGGGGAGGTCGACGTACATACTATTTTGCATCGCAACAGAAGAAATCCAGATTGGAATAAATGGTTGATCTGGCCCACAGACAGACACAAACAACTGTCAAGATAGATTCCTGAACAAAAGACAGGGTTTCGCATTCAATAGGCGAGACCCAATATATGTTCAAAGACAGAATCCTGGAATAGTAACAACATACAGTGTAGGGAAGCTCTGCCTTGATTGGCTACAAGGATGTGTATGAGATGTTATATGGCTGTGTAAGGGGGTGTGTGAGTGATTCTGTGGATGGTGTAATTAGTAATGTAATTTTAAATGTCATGAGTGATGTCACTGACCATGTCATGTGTGATGTATAAAGGTCTTAAGCAGTGCATTGCGGGGTGCACGTTATAGTTAGCTCAGCTAACTATAACTGTTGAATTTCAATGTTTTTTACAAGTGAAATGGGAGCCGAACTGTAGTCTATAACAACCCTGTAACCTTAATTTTTTCTGTGACTTTATAAGGTTTTTTATAATTCTATTTCCTAACTATACCATCTCTGTAACCTTTGGTTTTGTCAGTGAATTTCTAAGTTTCTAAAATGTTTTCATAACTGCAACGTCCCTGTAATCTTTGTTTGGTGGGGATGCATTATACTATGGTGAGAGGGCGATACGCCCCCTTCCTGGGACAATTTTGGCCCTAGGGACCCCATACCCCGGGGTATAGCCATGTCACTTGGGTGGCAGTTGGGCACCTAGTGTTTTTTACAAGTGAAATGGGAGCCAAACTATAGTCTATAACATCCCTGTAACCTTAATTTATTTCAGTGACTTTTTAAGGTTTTTTTATATTTCTATTTCCTAACTATAACATCTCTGTAACCTTTGGTTTAGTCAGTAAATTTCTAAGTTTTTAAAAATTCTATTTCATAACTGCAACGTCCTTGTAATCTTTGTTTTTTTCAGTGAATTTCAACACATTTTGTAAAATGTTATTTCCTATCTGTAACCTGTTGAGCTTTAATTTCTGTGAAATGAGCATTGTGCCAGAATGAATCCTGCCATGCGTATTTATCCAAGAAAAGGCCACCATTTTGTACAACTGAAGTACTTTCTAATGGCTAATTAGTATGTGCTACCTCATTGGGTACATGTATAGTGCATCTCCTATACTATAGCTGTCTAAAGTACACTGAGGAAATGTCTCCAGTGACTTTGTGTGCCTGTAACGTTGCTAATGTGATTGTTCCTCAAGCATCTTCACCAGTTAACTTTATATGGTAGAACTGTAGAGAAACACACTTGGTTGATTTCTACTTTACAGAAGTAAATGCTTCTTTGTATGGGGGAGATGCAATCGTGCTACTAGGCATCAAGAACCGGTCTCCAAAATTGTCGGGAAATGCACTGGAAGGGTCTTTAAGTAAGCTGTCCATCATCCTAAGAAAAGGGCGGGAAGACGCTGCATACTGCTAATGTATATGGAGCGGGTCCCAATGGGCGGGTTTTCTACGCAAGTTTAAATACTTCTAGTTTTTAAAAGTTTAGAACACAATCTCTGGACTCAGCAGCAGATGATAAGAAAGAGCCCTCATGACATAGACTACGTGAGATAATGTGCTCAAGAGAAACAAAGATGCAAACCCCTCCATCATGGATTACAGATCTCTTTTCATGGTGGAAATGCTGAGAAAACACACTTAGATATTTTGTACTTTATAGAAGTAAGTGCTTCTTTGTTTGGTGGGGATGCATTATACTATGGGGTGGGGGCCATACCCCCACTTCCTGGGCCGATTTTGGCCCTAGGGACCCCATACCCAGGGGTCCAGCCATGTCACCTGGGTGGCAGTTGGGCACCTAGTGCTCAAACAGACTGAGGGGGGAGCCTCAAGTATCCTTTGTCCGAGCCGGCTCCATGCCTCCTGTGAGAGGCTGCATTGCTGCGGCTAGCAGGTGGGCTGCTTTAAATAGCAGCTTCTTGCTTGTGGGAGAAATGTTTTTATATGTTTCCCTGCATGCATGGCTGAAGCCGAGTTCCAACATGGCTGCCAACACTTCCTGATTAAAGTGTTGGCAGCCATTCAGAGCTCTGGATTTCCCTGCACAAGCTCTGTATTGTTTGCAAAGTTATCACAACCACAGATATCCTTGTTTTTTCCTTTAAATTTCTCAACAACTACTGAACAGAATTACAGGAAATAACTGAAAGTGTGATCTGCATAATCAAATCTACCTTTCTGCCAAATTTGGTGTAATTCCGTCTAAAGGTTCGGGCTGTAGCATGTCTAAAGTTCCTTTTCAGAAACAACATGGGAAATATACTTTTTTTTACCCCCCTTTTTCACAGATCACTCCGAAACGTTGCATGCAAAACAAAATTCACTGGGGCACAATTTTTGGAAAATGTTGTGAAGATCCTTCAAACAGCAGCAAAGATATAGGCAAGTCCTACCAATTTATTTTATTGAAACATGGTTCTAACCATGCCTACCTTCTGGTGACCACCAGTTGGTAATAGCCATATATATATAAAAACAAATATTACAGGGGCCTTATAGTTAGGAAATAGATTTTTTTTAAAAGCCTTAAAATATAACTGCAAAAACCAAAGGTTCAGACTTCACTCAGAAAGGCAGTGAAATTCAGCAATTATAGTTACCTGAGCTAACGATAACTTATGCCTGCATAAAGCACTACTTATGACCTCACATATTACAAATGAGTGACTGGGTGGATAAGTGGGTCTGTGAAAGGCTATGTGAGTGGTGATGTGGGGGTGTAATTGGGTGTATGAGAGGTTGTGTAGGGGTCTGAGCTGGTCTGTGAATGGTTCTATGGCCGATGTGATCAATTATGTCTTTTGAGATGTCATGAGTGATGTCATGAGTGATGTCACTGACCATGTCATGATTTATTTAAAATGTGAGGTCAAAAGCAATATACAGTGGAGGCTTAAGTTATACTTAGCTCAGGTAACTATAACTGTTGAATTTCACTGGTTTTGTACGAGTGAAGCCTGAACCTCACTATATAGGTTTTTAAAATAATTCTATTTCCTAACTATAACACCCCTGTAACCTTTGTTTTTTTCAGTGAATTTTGAAGTTTTTTTAAATGTTTATTGGCTAACTATAATGTGCCTGTTACCTTTAGTTTTTTTGCTGCATTGCTATTGTTTTTTAGTGTTATTTCCTAACTATAGCATCGCTGTAACCTTTGATTTTTAACTGAATTTCTAAGGTTGCCTTAATTGTAGTTCCTAACTATAACCTGTAACCTTTCAGATTGAGTGTCTCAATAAGTGTGTGAGTAGGTGTGTGAGTATCTGAGTGGGTGTGGATGTGGCTGCATACGTGGTTCAATTGGTGTGTGAGTGGGTGCATGAGTGCTTGAGTGGATTTGTGAGAGAAGGTGTGAGTGTCTGAGTGAGTCTGTGAGTGGGTGTGTGAGTCTTTGAGTGGGTGTGTGAGTCTCCGAGTAGGTCTGTGAGTCATTACATGAGTCTCTGAGTAAGTCTATGAGTTGGTGTAAGAGAGTAGGAGTGGTCTGGAAGTAGATACATGAGTGTCTGAGTGTGTTGTGTTCGATTTTAGATTCCGTATGCATTTCCCGATACATGCCCTTATATAGGTATATTTCACATTGCCCTTATATAGGCATAGATATCCAGTCCTTATTTAGGCATAGTCCATGCTACCAAAATACAGGCATGGCTACTTCCATCCGTTCATCTATGTTACAACGATTTCTTGGAAAACCTGACTCTTAAGCCGTTAGGGGCTTCCCCTTGCTTGGATATTGATTTCTCCAAGAACTCATTTAATATGCATGAACATCTATTCCTTAGGTGTTCCTTCATGACGTTCATATGCTCGTCTTTACGTCAAAGCTGGCATTCCTAAACACCTTCAGGGTATAAATTTCCCTTCATTTGCTATGGCAAAGCATGGCATGGTTTGGTGCAGTTCGACTACCTACTTGCACAACGCAGCTCGCTACAGCAAGTGCCGAAGGAAGCCAACTTTAAAGCTAACGCACTGATCAGAAGCTGTCATCCTCCTGCCGAGAAATCCAGCTCCAGTTTTTCTGACTCCCCTTGCGGGTTGTTGGGAGATTGAGTCCCGAGACAGAGATACCAACCTCTCATTCTTAGGTATGGAGCTGATTAGAACCTAGAGAAACCTTTGTCAATTCTTGGCAGAATTAAACGTATGCTAAAGACAAACACCTACCTGTTCCCTCATACTAGACCTAGGTTAGGTACACTGAGGTAGGCGTATTTTAGAAGCATCAGTTGAGTATTTTAGCCTGTGTTATTTATGTATGTATTTTCATATGATATAGCATCGGGCAATGATATTACAGTATTATTTTACATTGCTGTTTATGCTGTACGCATTTTACTTCGCATTCTGTCTAATGATTGTAGCAGTTCACCTCTCTTGCATGAGAAAGAAGGCTGTTCAATAAATTCTTTTATTGAAACACCAGTCTCTCTATTTCTGTGCAACTATGTAGAAACGAAACATGCACGATTGACTGAGTGAACAAGTTATCTATTGTTTCCACGACTCTGAAGATATTGTTCAGGTTCTAGGGGAAACAAAATTGTCATGTTTATGCAGTTGTCAGAAACTAATCCCTACTTGTTTACTCGAGAACGTTTCTAGTTACCTTTGAGTTAGCTGGCATACACAAATAAGTTTAGTATACTCAATAGAGACATACTGACCTCAGTCCTATGTCAAATCTAAAGTGTATATTCCAATGTGCAGAGCCTATTATGAATATAGGAACTACACTACATGGCGCCCAACGGTTTGGTAAGGCACTAATTTAATGCTAGATACTAGAGTAACTCAGTTGTGCTTTTCTCGGAGACCCCTTTTCCGTAATACTCCAATAGACGTCTGGAGTGGGTAAAGGATAATATCTGCCATAGCTGAGTAGGATGAAAAATCCTATGTATTAGCTTTTGGGTTTGTTCAACGTTGAAGGATACAGTGTTCCAAAATATTGTACACCTTACTTTGTTCCCTTGAAACTTGATCTGCAGTTTTAATTAAACAAAAAAATTCCCTAAACGGGGATAACAACACCGAAGCCAGTGGAGCTGCAGCTGATTCAGCAGTTTTTAACCTAACAGGTTTCCAAGAAACCGATGAGAATGTTGTAGTCATTCCTCCAAATTTAAGGAAAGCCATCACTATAAAACTTATAAAACATGGCCTAACATCAAGAGGTGGTAGGGCAATTTTTGTGATAGAGGCACATGAATATCACCAGACAAAGGTATTCTCTTCATGGATAGTCTTCCCAGAAGCAAATCCAGTAACACCAGAAGAATACATTCCTTTCGAGGATATTGAGATTTCACTCACATACCAGGAGCATGAGCTCTGGTTTAAAGGCGCCCTAAAACATTTAAATCATATTACTAGGATCGGTCCACTAGGTAGACCAGGAGCAACATGGTCAGCCTTAGCCGGCTACATACTTGACCCTGACATTGAAGCAGTGCAGAAGAACAATTATTTAGTAATATACAAAATTTAATAGAATAATACAGTTAAACCACAACTGTCGGACAGTCCTAAAAAAAAGGTCTTTACTAAAAACACTCCTACTATTTCTAAAAAGAAGTGGGAAAATAGCAAACAAACTTCTAAAGAGAAGCATTCTCATTCCTGGGGTATGTCTCCTCAAAGAAGTCCTCTGACAGGAGGTATAACCTCAGGAATAGGGATGATTTGAGAAAGCCTGATAGATATCAAGATTCTGTGACACGTTCCTCTCGTACCTTTAAGACTTCATTACAGAAATCCAAAAGGAGAGGGCGGTCAGAAAACAAAGAAGAACGAGTGCAGTCCAAAGACGATCAACACGTTGAGAAAAACAAGAAACCTCAATTCACCAAAAAGAATGATCTTGAGGCCACAACTCTATAATGGAGAATGGGCTCAGACAATGTTGGACGGTGCAGCAGAAGTCACAATAGCTCTCCAGAACCTGAAGGATCTTCTGGAGACAGTGGACTTGAATGGATTCATTCAAGTTGAAACTGCAGATATCAGGGTTAGTTCTCCACAAAGGTTATATGAAATAACACTCCGGATGGAAGGAGATATACAAAGAAAAATAAGAGCCCTCTTTTGGGAGCGACTTTCTAAGGGTTATGACATTCTTCTAGCTGAACAAGGCTGTCCACCAGAATTTGTCAGGGACTGTCCACATTGCGAAGACATCATTATGCCAGCCTTCTCTAATCATATTCCAATTCATTTAAAATATACCTATGCCAGGAAATCGGCAGTCGCCCAAGCTCCAGCAATATATAAAAGTCATGTAGGATGGGATGAGGATTCTCCTCACCATAAAATCCAGTTAAAAAATCAACCAACTGCACAAAGGCCATACCCAGCTAAGCAATAAGCTAAAAAACAGGTAAGGGAGATATTAGATCAACTTGAATACTAGGGGGTGATTGAAGCATGCACCTCGTCAATGAACAATCCTTTGTTTCCTGTATCCAAACCAGACAATACATATTGTCTAGTATTGGATTACAGACATCTAAACTCTTGTTGCAAAACATTTGCGAAGCAAAATGCACACAGTACAGCATCAATGAATAACATTGTGCGTAAAAAATATGAAACCCCATTAAATATTTAGAATGGTTTCTTTTGTCAAAACATTGCACCAGAAAGTTGTATTTGACTGCTTTCCCAAAAATGTGGACACAGTATCATTTCTGTTGTCTCCCTCAGGGATTCAAGAATAGTCTTGGGTTATTCTCAGCAAGGGTAACAGAGTTACTACAAACTTATGATGACAAGGCATTGTCATATGTCGATGACATCTATCTGACAGACGATGACTTGGATAGGCATGTAAACAAGGTGAACACCATTATACTTTGATTCGCCTCCGAGGGTTAAAATTCAATTAAAAAAAATCAAGAATTGCCCATCTCAACGTCCTTTTCCTAGGATATGAATTATCAAGTGAAGGCAAAAGCCTGGCAGCCAACTTTTTAGAAAAGTGTGCGCTGCTCGAACCTCCAAAAACGCTGAAAAACTTAGTCAATTCTAGGTTTCCTAAATTTTGGAAGAACTATGCAGAAAAGGTTAAACCTCTCTACGAATTAATCAAACAGTAAATTGGACACAAAAACACACAGAAATGTTGTGTTCACTCCAAACAGACATGTTTGCAACAAAACATTTGCAAACACGCGTAAACGTACGCAACTTAGTGATCCGGATCATTCCAGGACAATGCGGATTCACGTACCTTAACTTTTAACAAAGGTGAAAAAGTACCAATAGCTTACAAGCACACTTGTACACACAAGCCGAAATGAAGTTCACTTCTACAGAAAAAATTCTGACAGCTGTTCAAACTGCGGTAGCAAAAGAAAGAGCCCTCACACAGTGAAAGCGAATTATGGTCGTGGCACCTGAATCTGCCTTAGAGGCAGTGCCAAAAGTGAGCATTCCAAATGCTAAGGCTTTACATCCGAGATGGATACAATGGGTTAATTCTCTTACTGCAACAGATGTTGATTACGCTTTTTATACATATTTAAAAACACAAGCATTTCTACAATACGAACAAGATTGTCCTCTGCCTCCCGAAATTCTCCCGCTTGACCAGTATGAATGTATAAATTATACTGACAGATCAGCTCAGCTCACTACGGGGGGTAAACAAGCCTGTAGTGCGGCGTGTGCGATCGTTAAAGGTCGTTGGCGCAATGGCAAATTCAGACCCATGGTCACTAAAGCTCAATCCTTAGGAGATTGTACATCTCAGCGAGACGGCGTAGGGGTATGCAGGTGCAATAACGGGTGCCTAGCTTAGGAGGCGATGTGCCATTTCGCTATCCACCCTCCCCCCCCGAGAAACTTGTCGCTTTGAACTTTAGCGCCCCTTAATAAACTCGGTTCCACTCTATTAAGTCACAATCTCAGGAACCTTTTTATTTTTCACATATGTAACCCCAGGTTAGGGTGGGCCTTAGCGCGCCCATACCGCCGGAGTTCCTATATACCACTAATCACTTACACATTGGGCCTGGCGAATGCCTGATTCATTACATCACATAGGCAGAAACATGTTGACCTGATCACCACACTTAAGGGTAATCTTGGACTTATAATTGTGGTCCTTTATCCTTCACTTTTTTTACTCTGTCCAATTGGCAAATTAATAAAATTCTTTTTTTGACTTAATTGTGGCATTTTAATTCTTCATTTCACTCTCACAAACAAGAACCAGCTCCGCAGAAATCTCTGGCGTCGCAGCACACTGGGGTGGCATTCGGCCATACCCGGTGGGGCCCTATGGGGAAGCTTGCGGTGAGTGAGGGTCTTCTGGAAAACCTAACCAAGGTTTCATTTGTAATTATCATAGACTGTGTACTAGTTCATTTGCCGACAAAAAAACTTTTTGTCTTGTAGTCACTACAATTGTGACGCTCCTTTGTTGTTTTTCATGATCACCAGAGGGGAATAGGAGCGTCTTTTTGTTCTTCCTTACTCTTTTGTTGTTCTAAGGGAATAATTTTTCTTCTGCTTTGGTTGACTCTGGTAATAACTCTGGGAATGCTGATAAATGGAAGATATGTCAAAATGGACACAGCAAGTAAGAACATCAATTTACTCCTCAAGCCACACAAATCATCCCATCATAAACAAAGAGACTTGTCATCAGTGAACATCACAGCCGTTCCTATACCTGGGGGTATTGCCTGGGACAAAACAGAATATGACATTTTTGGCCCATCGGAGCTGTTGAAGATTCCACACTTATTCAAGATTTCATTAAGTGACTTTGTGTCATCTAGTACCTTTTCTGAAGATTGGGACTTCGAGACTATTAATAATATGATGTCAGATCTAAAAATGTCTGCAGTGTTCACAAATCATGAATATTTAGAAGGTTCATCAGACTATGAACAAATGTATTGTTATAATCATTATGGTCATCATTTCTTGCACAAATCTGCAAATCTTAGAAATTTATTAATGTATAACCAATGGGAACATTGTCCTACGCCTTCAAAGGGTAGCACAAAAACATTTGCAATTACATTTGAATACCTTTCAGGGTTCAATGTATCCAATGCTAAATCATTTTACTTTAAAAATGTAAACAAAAGAGGAAGGAAAAGTATCTTAACGAATACCAAACAGATTTATTCTGCAGCCTTTTATGCCCAACTGTATAAATTAGGTTTCGACTTTTGGAAAGACAACATTGAGACGAAAACTGTCTGGGGTACAAAAGATTGGCAGGTACAGGTTGTAGAAGCTATGTTTAAAGCCTGTATCATCCCTGAGCAAATTATGTTTTTGAATGACACTGTCCAACAGACGTCTTGCCTTGGGCTAGCCAAGATCAAAGACATGAACAATCCGTCCATACCTACACCTACACCTGAGAGTCCCAACTCTTCAGAGGGGGAGGTCGATGTACATACTATTTTGCATTGCAACAGAACAAATCCAGATTGGAATAAATGGTTGATCTGGCCCACAGACAGACACAAACAACTGTCAAGATAGATTCCTGAACAAAAGACAGGGTTTTGCATTCAATAGGCCTGACCCAAGATATGTTCGAAGACAGCATCCTGGAATAGTAGCAACATATAGTGTAGGGAAGCTCTGCCTTGATTGGCTACAAAGATCTACACTTAAGGATGTAAACCAACGCTTATCTTTACTTACGGATGATGCTGATCTTAGGGAATTCTTGCTGGGACCAAGAAAACTGTGTCAAAAAAGTTTTACATATGCCGGTATCTATGCTGCTTATAATGAAGCATGGAAGATTACGCAAGCAGATACTGCAGAAAGAATACGAGAAATTGATCGTATTAATTTAGAGAAAACTGTCTATGTGGTTGACAATGGGTTAATGACTCTGTCGTCCAAGACATCCCGGGAATTACCATTCACACACAGATGTTGGAGTGGGGAACGTGAAGTGTTTCTTAGCGGTTCAAACTGTAAAAATGCGCTAAGCGTTTCTCTCCTTTGTCAGGGTATAAACTTACACTGGGCCTACGATGGTTCCTCTAACAATTTATCCTGCCACCTGCAAGGTTCACTAGCTGCAGTGATTGATCCAATTTTTGGACAACTTTTAAATGGAAGTTACCTCATGTTGAACGATCACACCTGCTGTGGCATGTTGCCAGGAATACCATATCTAGTAACTCTGTCATCCAGGGTCACTTGCTGTATGCAAGTATTGTTTCCAAAAACCAAGTTAGTCAGGGAGTCGCCACTTGGCCTTCACTGAACATCTGTTCTAAACAATGGTAGACGACATTTTGTCAACAGACATGGAAGATTTTATATTTTCTCCTAGCCCTAACACTGACTTTTGATTTTGGCACACAGTGTTCTGAGAGACTTTGAATTTGATCTTCATTTTTCAAAACAAGGTACTAACTTTGGAACTCTTTTTCCTATGATTCATTTTTTTTCTTCCAGATTTGTATTTTTTCCTTTTTGGCACAAGTAATCTGCTTATAGTAGAACTATTCCACATACAAACAGTTTTATGTAATCTAACATGAAATGGTTTCGGGTTTTTTTCTTCTGTATTTAACGAACCATTTCATAAATGTATATTTTCATGATTCATTCAGTTAGCATTCACATGGCAAAAAACTGTGGTTCGAATGAAACACTGCTTTAAATGCGTACAGCACCAATACATCTTTTATGTGCACAACCAATTCTAATGCATTATTTATATGTATTTTGAGTGGGCTTTTAACACTTCATGTTTAGATATGTTTAACGTGTTTAGAACTTAGTAATGTTGAATATAAGAAAGTGGAGTGTGTGTTGTGTTACATTTTAGATTCCGTATGCATTTCCTCGATACATGCCCTTATATAGGTATATTTCACATTGCCCTTATATCGGCATAGATATCCAGTCCCTATTTAGGCATAGTCCGTGCTACCCAAATACAGGCATGGCTACTTCCATCCGTTCATCTACGTCACAACGATTTTTTGGAAAATAAGACTCTTAAGCCGTTAGGGACTTCCCCTTGCTTGGATATTGATTTCTCCAAGAACTCATTTATTATGCTTGAACATCTATTCCTTAGGGGTTCATTCATGACGTTCATATGCCCGACTTTACATCAAAGCTGGCATTCCTAAACAGCTTCCAGGTATAAATATACCTTCACTTGCTATGGCAAAGCACAGTGTGGTTCGGTGCTGTTCGACTACCTACTTGCACGACGCAGCTCGCTACAGCGAGTGCCGAAGGAAGCCAACTCTCCAGCTGACGCACTGATCAGAAGCTGTCATCCTCCTGCCGAGAAATCCATCTCCAGTGTTTCTGACTCCCCTTGCGGGGTGTTGGGAGATAGAGTCCTGAGACAGAGATACCAACCTCTCATTCTAAGGTATGGAGCTGATTACAACCTAGAGAAACCTTTGGCAATTCTTGGCAGAAGTAAACCTATGCTAAAGACAAACACCTACTTCTTCCCTCATACTAGACCTAGGTTAGGTACACTGGGGTAGGTGTATTTTAGAGGCACCAGTTGAGTATTTTAGTCTGCGTTATTTATGTATGTATTTTTATATGATATAGCAACAGACAATGCTATTACAGTATTAGTTTATATTACTGTTTACGCTGTACGCATTATACTTTGCATTCTGTCTAACGATGGTAGCAGTTCACCTCTCTTGCATGAGAAAGAAGACTGTTCAATAAATCCTATTATTGAAACGCCCGTATCTCTATTTCGGTGCAACTCTGTAGAAAGGAAGCATGCTCGATTGACTGAATTAACTAGTTATATATTGTTTCCATGACTCTGAAGATGTTGTTCCGGGTCTAAGGGAAACAAATTTGTCATTTTTATGCAGTTGTTAGAAACTAATCCCTTCTTGTTTATTCAAAAAAGTTTTTAGTGACCTCAGAGTTCGCTGGCACACACAATTAAGTTTAGTATACTCGATAGAGACATACTGACCTCAGTCCTATGTCAAATCTATAGTGTATATTATTCTAATGCGCAGAGCCTATTGGGAATATAGGAAGTACACTACAAGTGGTTTTATGAATGGGTACATGAGTACCTAAGTTGGTTTGGGAATGGGTTCAAGAGTGTCCGAGTACATCTGTGAGTGGGTGCATGAGTGTCTACTGGGGTGTATGAGTGTATGAATGTGTCTGAGTAGGTTTGTGAGTGGGTGTCTGAGTGAGTCTGTGAGCAGGTATATCAGTGTCTGAGTGGGTCTTTAAGTAGGTGTCTGAGTGTGTTAGTGGGTGTGTATTTGTCTATGTCAGTATGTCTATAGATGTGTCAGTGACTGGGCCACCACAGAATCTCACCTGCTCCTTTTTCCAAAAAGAGTCCACACTTTTGCACAAAATATTTATCCAAGTGGAGTATTTTCTACTGGTTAGTTACTAAGTGCTACCTCTTTGGGTATATGTCCAGTACATATTTTACACTACAGCTGAATAATGGAGCACAAGGAAATGTCACCAGTGACCTTGTGTGCATTTTTGCAATGTGATTGTTCCTTGTGTGTCTTTATCCAGAAATTTGTGATAACAAAGATCTTTCTTTAGAGAAGATAACAAGAGTACAAAGAAGTAAATCTCCACCAAACAAGGGTCCTTCCCCTAAACTATATAAAGTAAGTGCTTCTTTGTTTGGTGGAGATGTCCTCATATTCCTCAGCATCAAAAACACACCACCAAAATCGGCGGGAAAAGTACTGAGGGTCCTTTGATAAGCTGCTGTCATATTGGCAAAAGGCTGGAAGACCATAGCCTACTATGAAGGTGGATGGGGTAGGGCCAAATGGGCGAAGATTCAGGTGATTTTACACATTTGTATAATTGTAGTCAGTCAAGAGGGAGAACAATGAACTCTGCTGTCACCAGGTAAGGGCAAGAAAGAACCCACATGTCACAGTCAGTACACTCCAGTAGATCAGCGATGCATTCACCTGCACAAAGTATTCCAGATCACCTTTCAATGTTGAATTTTCAAGAAAACACACTAGCTTTGCCTTTGTTATGTTATGCTATGTTATTTAAATTTCATATTGTACACAAATCTCAGTGCAGCAGAAGGTCACTATAACAGCGCCAGAAACAGCAGAGTTAAAACAAAAAGATTTTCAATAATTTCTTAAATTTGGTGTATTCATAGCATATGCAAATATGGAAAGGTAAACGGTTCCAGTAGGTAGGGGCCAAATAAGAGAAAGATTTGCCTCCACACCTTAAACGTTGAATGCGGGGAACAGTAAGTAGCTCTTTGTAATTAAAGCGCAAATTCCTGACAGGGAGATATCGTTTAAGCTTTTGTTGTACATATCTTGGTACTTGCCCCATGAAAGCTCTATGGGTGAGGCAGCAGATTTTGAATATAATTATCTTTTTGACAGGAAGCCAATGCAATGGTCTTAAATGTGGGAGTGATGCAGATCTGGATGGTAGATTACAAATAAGCCTTGCATCAGTGTTCTGCATGACCTGTTATTGAAGCCACAAGAGCGTTGCCATAGTCAAATCTGCTAACAACAAGAGCCTGTACCAGATTTTCCCTAGCCACAAGTGGAAGAAATTGCAAGGCTTTCCTTAGTAGCCATAACATGTGAAAGCAGGTACCTGTAATTGATAGGACCTGCTCCTTCATTGTTAGTGTTTGAGAAAGTTTAAGGCCAAGTTAGCCCATGCAGTGGCTTACAGCCGTGACCCTCAATTTGAACACATGTCCTCTGCAGGCGTGAGGTGACAGCTACTGGAATAAGCAGCCAGAGGTAGACGCGAGATCCCCTACCCACCCAGAGTCGCAGCGGGAGAAGTCATGGGGAAAAACTACTTCCTGGAGTGCTGTAAACGTCCATTCTTACCCTCATCACTGAGCGGTCGGACCTCCTCTGGTGTGACCATTTCCTGGGTACACTGAAGTCAGAGACCCAGTCCAGAAGCGGGCACCCTAGGATACTGGCCTGCCAATATAAGACCGTAAGCATTAGCCTGACGAAGCCTGAAAGAGGGCACACAGGGGAAACCCGAGAGGCTGTATTTGACTGAGAGGCCTCCAGTAGAATGGCAGCAGTTACTACCCATGATCCTCTCACTATATTTGCTGGACGCAGAGTTTCCGTCTATGGACTGCTAGGATGATAGGCAGAAAATGCGCAAAAGGGTCTCACCAAACAAAGATTGACAAATATGCTCTCACCAGGGGACCAGACTCTCATGAGGTCTCCCAGGACCAACCTACCTCTGAAACCCCATAAATCATGGAAGAAACCACTTAAACCCTCAAAACATAAAGGGCGGTATTCAGGGAGTTCGCAGTACACGAGAATCTCGGATTTATACAGTTACAACAGATGTCTCCCTAATGAGAGCAGACCTCCGCCACCTGAGAACAAGAGTTAAGGAAGTGGAAGACTCAGCGGTGCATCTCCTACAGGACACAAAATGCTTTAAGACACAAGTGAGGGAACTAGAAGCATCAAACAAGCCCATGGAAGAGCATCTGGAGGATTTCAAACGAAGATCCTGCTGAAATAAGATACACATTTTGGGGGTCCCGGGACACACAGAAGAACCAGCTGCAGACCTATTCATAGAGGATCTTATCCTCAAATGCCTCCAGTTGTGTGCATATTCCAAGTTTTTCTCTGAAGAGAGAGCACATAGGGTGCCCGGGGGCCACCCCCGGCTGGACCCCTCCACCCACTGATAGCATAACTTTTCCATTTCTGGGATTGTGACTGGATTGTCCAAATGGCCCGTACTGCCCCACCAGTACTGTATGATAATGCTCTATACAACACTTTACATTCCACTCAGGGGCCCACAGCATTATGTTGCGAATTGACATCCTTATTGTATCACTCCCCGATATGGACAAAATATCGCTGGGGCACTCCAGGGGAGAGGGATACAATCTTTATACACCCATGGTACCTAAAACTGCTAACAGCGCAAGAGGAATTAATAAAGCAAACAATCCATTATTTTAAGGGAGAACAAACTTTCAGTTACCACCTCATTACCATTTTGGGAGGCCTCTAATGCTGTCATCAGAGGCCGTTGTGGAATTTTAGTTTGCGATCTGAACATCATCTGCGCCAGCTTGTCACCTATGTACTACGTGCACGGCAGCCATTTTAGATATCATGGTCTCCCTGTCCACGATCGATCACCAGCACGCCTCTCTGACCCAGCAAGCAGCCACCGCGCACCCTGGCTCCCCCTCCCTCCCCCTCATAAGCGTGACCCTTCTGCATGACCCCGTCCTTGGGAGTCACACCAGCGCCTGACCAGCACCTCCTCTCCTCCTATGAATGCCCCTCTGTTGATAAACCTTCCCTCAGCCTGATTGTCCACGCAGCATGAATACCACTCCTTTGATGACCCCTTTCCCCGTGTCCAGCTGTCCACACAGGTCTGAGGCCATTGCCTAAGCCGGCAGATATCATTCACTGCCCCTTATTGCACGAGGTCGCTCTCCTTCAAAGGACCCTCTATTGATCCAGGCCTCCCCACCCCCTGTGATTTGATCAGGCGCACACATCCTAAGACTCGACGGAACCCTTAGCTGCGTGATGACCCCCTCCTCTTATCAGCAGGTTGAGGACCTCTATTGTGGGGATACATGGGGGTGGGATGGACACGAGGATTACGGGGATGTCTTTTCCTTTATGCTACAATGTTCTGATTGTAATAAAGAAAGGTCACATGCCATAAACCAGTGTATAAGAGGCCAGGCCTCCGAGAGGCTGTTAGAGCACCTCGAGACGATACCTTGTTGTCTGATCTGATGTGTTCTGCTCCGTCGGAATAAACTTCTGTTTCCTGCCTTCTGGTCTCCGGCGCCTGCCTCATTGCTTGGTAAACTTGAATGGTACAAGGGCGGTTAGCGCCGGGCAAATCTTGAGAAAGGTCCTAGCCCTACCTTTTTTCACAATTGGCGTCCCAAAGCGTGGGGCCCATCAGCGACACGTGGATCCAGTGGGAGAGGTCCCGATGACAGAGTGAACGACTGCAACGATCGGGAAGAGCTCGTGTCCGATAGACCCTCGTCTGACAGCCGATCATCCGACCTTCACTAGTTCTGAACAGACCTCTCTCGAGTGATCTACGGTCCTGACTGGGAACCATCAGGAGTGCCACGAACATCACGAAGGAGAGAGGACGATCGGGCGCTGGATCCAGAGGACAGGAAACCGTCCATGCGGTCCGGGTAAGGTCGTGTAAACACGACGAATTGAGGAAAATTGTTTGTTTGGATAATACTAGTATTACGCTTTGTTGAAACCTCTGGAGATTCGCTGTCTGCAAACGGAGAAAAACAACAGGCTCTCTCTTTGCAAACAGTGAAGGATAGGTAACGCAGACTTTTGTCCCCCATTGCAATCCGTCGTGCCTATCTTCCTCCCCCACTGTTTCCCGAACTATCGTTCGTGGATTATTGTCTGGAGATTCTTTTTCTGCAAACAGGGAAAAACAAGGTCTCTCTTTGCAGGGAGAGAAAGAGTGGGTAACGATAACTTTTCGTGCCCACTTATTCTCCCCACTGAATTGTTTTGATTGACCGATTGTTCGGTATTGGTTCGTTTGAGGTATTCACCGCCGGCAAACAACGGAGAATAGAAATATTCTGTCTAGTCTTTGCCCGCCGTGATAAGATAGGTAAGTGCAGACTTTTTGTCCCCGGTGTAAACCGTCATGCCTATCTTCTCCCCACTGGTTGGTAGCCTGTTTAGCCCGGACCGCTTATTAGAGATGAACCATCCAGCTCCACTGGAGGGCACCCCTAATAAGGACATGTTCACTAAGTATGGACTAGTCGCTATAGCTTACACTAGACTATGGCATAAATATACGAAAAAGAACCCTGAAAGTCAGTGGCCACTGATAGGTTCCTTTAATGAAAATAAAATAAGAACATTAGAAATAGCGCTCCAGAAGAATAAGACCACGCCCACCATGCTCGACAGTATCGGCATGTGGCGCAAAGAAACGGAACAACGAAAGAAAAGAGAAGAAGCAAAAGTAGGGAAAGAATTACGAAAGGCAGCCCACCTAGCCGCAAAGCAACTAGAAGAGGAAATAAAAGAAAGAAAAGAAGCTACACAAAACCAAGAATCAGGGTCAACAGGCCAATGCCCTGTTAGGACCCCCTCTGCACTCTACCCTGAACTACCCTCCAAACAACGGGCAAACGATGAGTTACTGCTAGGTCCCCCAATCATCTACATGCCCCCTCCATATGCTCCCAGCCAACGAAACCTGCAAGCCCCGAGTGTGAGTGAAAGTGACCCTAGTGCTAGTGCACCGGCCCTTACGGCCTCCGCACCAGCCACATTAACAACTTCGTCAAACGACCCCGAGGCTAGCGAACAATCATCAGCCAGGCTAAGTAGGTTAAGCAAAGATGAGCGGGATGGGATCGACAAAATAGCAAAGACATTGGTAGAACGAAGGGAGAGCGAAGAATACACAATGAGCATATATAATTCACATGCCGACAGCCACAGACGGCATTTCATCTTGCGATTCAGCTACCACACCCTGAACGCGTATGAAGATAGGTATCAGAGTAAGGGTCCCGCTAAACTAACAACACTGTATAGGAAGATTGATGTTGGAGATGGGACTGAACGTGAGGCGACGGAACTCTTCATGCAAATGCTTGAGATCTTCCGCCACCTCGCGGAACAGAAACCAGAAGCCAAGGCTACGGTCCCTGAAACAACTTCGGTAGAAATAGCCAATACCATGATGCCTATCAGAGAAGCGGCTCCTTACTGGATCCCGCCACGGGGCCAGGGAACGAACGATGATATTAATAATGAAAATGCAAAGGGGAGGGTTGTGTACAATTGGGTTTACCAAACATGGGACCGACAGGATATCCTAACCTTCAAACAAACCCTGCCCGATTTAAGAAAGAACCCGACGGCATTTTATACCGAATTAGGCACAGCCTTGGGCTCGACAATAATGACTTTAGCAGATATTGACTTGTTCTTCGGGTTATGCCTGCCAGCTGACGTGTGGAAGCAAATCCGGAAGGCTGACCACACGGATCTGTTTGGACATACCTGGGACCAACTCGGTAAACTAGATAGACAGCGAGAGCCGGGGAGTAAACCAGTGAAGGACATACTGGAACTCCCAGACAAACTAGTCCAGAAGTTAAAAACACTGGTCCCGGAAAGAAAAGTAGACTGGTCGATAGTCACGGCCTGTCGACAGAAACCCCAGGAGGATGTGTCAGAATACTTCTCCCGATTCGAGACCGTGTTCTCCGACTACAGTGGCCAAGACATGACCACCGCAACCGGACAGCACCTGTTTGTGCAAAATTATGTAAAGGGATTAACACAAGAAGTCTCCCAAAAACTGCAGACGAGTGAGAGCAGTTGGGGGGCCTCCAAACCCGCAGCTATCCTTCAGATGGCTCAGTATTACGAGCACCAAAAGAATGAGAATGATAGGGCGTCCGAGAAAAAGAAGAAAGATTTAAAGGAAAGGGTAATGATAGCCCAGATACAGGGTATAGCGCTAGGACGGGAACACCAAAGGGGGAACTACCAATCAACCACCCCCAGAGATCTACCTCCTAAAGACCACACCCCAGCACCCCACACTGGACGTAGAGACGTTAGCAATGACCAATGCGCCTTCTGCAAGGGGCTCGGCCATTGGAAATTCCAGTGTCCGGTTCTGCTAGAAATGAATAGAAATAGGGATTCCAGGGATGTGGCAGGTGGCCCGAGAAATAGAGTACAAGGACGAGGGAGCACCAACGACACCAGCAATGACAGATCAGGGAGACTGAACACGTTTGACCGTCCCCGACAGAACCAATATCAGCTGTCCGAAGGTGAACATGCCCCCGATTTTGCATAGGACTGCCAGGGGCAAGGGAGGGATCCAGTCGAGCTCTGTGTTGACCAGCAAGGTCCTTATGTCACCGCTAAGGTCTTGGGTACAGAGTCTCCATTCTTGGTAGACACTGGGGCGACACGTAGTGTGTTATCAAAACGACTGATTCCAAGGGCACCCTTGTCTGGCTCACACATAACGTCGATAGGTTTCGATGGGACGCCCTCCACTAACCCCCTGTCCGTACCTATTACCTTTGACCTAGAAAGCAACACTACTGACGCGACATTTCTACTCTCCTCCAACTCCCCTGACGCCATTATGGGTATTGACTTACTGAAACATTTTCGAGCTACCATTAGGTGTTCCCCAGATGGAATACGAGTCATCCTATACGACAACCCAGACATGCCCAGATCCCCTCCCCCACGACACATGTGCTCCATAACTGACGCTGACCTGTCCCTGCTTGACACCCTGCCTCCGTACCTGTGGGCCAAAAATGACTCTGATGTGGGGCGAATGATGATTGACCCTATTCACATAACTGTACGACAGGACGCTATGCTCCCGAAACTCCCGCAATATCGGATATCGCCAGAGGGTGAGAAGGCACTGGTAGCGATCATTCAGTCTCTGGTAGATGCAGGAGTGGTTGAAGAGGTGGTTAGCAACGTCTGCAACAGCCCAATCCTACCTATTGTTAAGAAGCAAGGTGAAGGAGATGAGAAAGCGTACCGCTTCATCATCGACTTGCGAGAGATTAACAAAGTGGTTGTACCCCAATACCCTGTAGTCTCCGATATCACCACCATTCTGACCCTCATCCCGTCCACTGCCACCACTTTCACCGTTATCAACCTTAAGAACGCGTTTTTCTCTATCCCCATTCATCCAGACAGCCGTTATCTCTTCGGCTTCACTTTAAAATCCCGCTCGTACCGATTTTGTAGAGCTCCCCAGGGGTACACTGAAAGTCCCAGCATTTACAGCCAGGCCCTCAAAAGGCAGCTAGATGCCTTCCAGCTACCAGATGGAGTGGTGTTGATCCAATATGTTGACGATATCCTGTTGGCGGCTGACACCACCCCGCTTGCAACGACAGCCACCGTCCAACTCCTACACTTTCTTGCAGAAAATGGCCATAAAGTCTCCAAAAAGAAGTTACAGTTCTGTCAGCCACAGGTGACTTACCTAGGCCATCTTCTGTCCAAAGAAGGGAGGAAACTTACACCCGACCGAATCCAAACCATCCTAGACACCCCCATCCCAAAAACACAAAAGCAGGTCCGCTCTTTGGTTGGCCTAACCTCTTTTTGCAGACAGTGGTTGCCTAATTACAGCCTCATTGTGAAACCATTACTTGCTCTGCTGACCAAAGATGTCCCCTCCCCGCTTCCTTGGACCGCTGAGTGTCAAGCCTCCTTTAAGGAATTACGGGATGCACTCTGCTCAGCGCCTGTCCTAGGAACCCCGGATTACTCCAAACCCTTCTCCCTCTTCACCCACGAAAGGGAGGGATGCGCATTGTCTGTCCTAACTCAATCGATTGGTCCTAAGCAGCGCCCTTGTGCCTACTTCTCCGCCACTCTTGATCCTGTAGCCAGAGCTTTGCCTGCCTGCCTTCGAGCAGTAGCCGCCGCTGCTGTCTCTATCCGTCAGAGCGAGGGAATTGTACTTTCCAACTCCCTCACAGTGCTAGTACCCCATGCAGTCGACACCCTCTTGAACCAGACCAAGACCCAACACCTGACTAGCGCATGACTGACAGGGTATGAGTTGACTCTGCTTGCACCCCACATCACACTAAAGAGATGCACGACTTTGAATCCTGCCACATTGTTACCCCTGCCTGAAAATGACCCCGACATTCCTCCCATCCACGACTGTGTGACCCTCACGGACGAACAAACTAGGAGTAGGGTTGACCTCCGAGACACTGCTTTTCCTGACCCCGATGGAGAGCTATGGGTAGACGGCTCATGCATCAAACTCCCAGATGGCACCACTTCAGCTGCCTATGCAGTAACGACAGCCCGAACAGTAGTTGAGACAGCCTGCATCACCCAACGATCTGCCCAGGCAGCAGAGCTGATAGCCCTCACCCGAGCATGCATCATAGCCGCAGGGACCACCACGAACGTATATACGGACAGCCAGTATGCCTTCGGAGTGGTCCACCATTTTGGACTCCTGTGGAGGGAGAGGGGATTCCTGACGTCCCACGGCACCCCAATCCTCCACGGAGATCTAGTTTCCGCTCTGATTGAAGCAGTTCTCCTCCCCAAACGATTAGCGGTGATCAAATGTCAGGCACACAAAAGGGTCACAGACTTAGTCGGACAAGGGAATGCATTGGCCGACATCACTGCACGAACCACAGCTGAGAATAGGACAGTGACACGCATGTATGTGACCAGGTCACAAGCAGAAACATGGAGTGACACGAGGGTAATGATCAGGGACATACAGTCGGCCAGCACCCCTCACGAGCTGACTAAGTGGGCAAGGGTGGGTTTGAAGGATGAGGAGGGCTGCTGGCGAACGAAGGATGCAAACAAGTGGTTACTGCCCGACTCATATCTGATCCCCATACTGACGATGGCACACTCCCCCGCACACATAGGATCTGCACCCATGATCGAACTCATTTCCAAAGTCTGGCACAACGACAAAATCCCTGACTCAGCCAGACGCCTAGTTCAGCAGTGCCTCATCTGTCTGCAACACAACCCCGGGAAAGGAACTGTGGTACCCCGGGGAGGGTTTGGGACCCCCAATCACCCCTTTGAGGTCCTTCAGATGGACTACATCCAACTAGAGAGATGCCAAAACCTGAAGTATGTACTAGTCATCGTATGTGCCTTCAGCAAATGGGTAGAGGCTTATCCAACCCGTGACAACACTGCCATGACTACTGCCAAAGTACTACTGAAGGAATTCTTCCCTCGCTATGGCCTTTGTCGAATTTTATGGAGCGACAATGGCCCCCACTTCATAGCTGAGGTTATCCAATTAATCCTAAAGGGGTTGGGGGTGAAGCAACGATTTCATGCAGTCTTCCACCCCCAATCCGCCGGTCTAGTGGAACGCCATAATGCCACACTGAAGCTGAAACTGGCAAAAATAGTGGCCACCACTGGACTTAACTGGCCGGATGCCCTCCCACTGGCCTTGTTATCGATGCGCTCCACTCCCACCAAGCATCATTTGACCCCCTACGAGGTTGTATTTGGGCGACCAATGAACCTCTGGACTGCTCCCAAACCGACCTCCATTCATGACGTCCCGGACGTCCTACTATCTGATTATTTGTGCAAGTTAACTAAAACGTTGTCTGTCATTCATCAACAGGTGCAGCAGGCCATCCCCGATGCTTCCAGGGGCCCCGGCCATGATATCCAACCGGGAGATTTCGTGTTGATACGAAATTTCCAGCGAACCAAGAGTCTGGAACCTCGGTGGACGGGCCCCTGGCAAGTGCTGATCACCACCCGAACGGCACTCCGAGTGGAGGGGAAGAAGCACTGGCTGCACGCCCATCATTGCCGGAAGGTCTCTGCAAACCTGGCCACGACAGAAAACGTCAGCGCCCAAGAAGAGCTCCTGAGCAAAGACCGACCGATATTGGACTGTTATCCCGATACTGAGGCACTCGAACTTGCAAAATTCTCTGATCCCACTGTGCCATCCAGAGAAGGGTATTTCCTGCGTCGAAAGGAGGGAGTTTCGGCTAAGTAGGCCACGGACTAAGTTAAATCTCGGAACGGTGACCTAAACACAATCAAGGGTTACCGGAAGAGAAGCTAAACTAAGTCTGTGGTTCTGCCCACTACCGAGCCCCTTGAAGGTGATGGAAGCGCCAAATAAGAAGATGATGGAAGCGCCAGACAAGAAGATGATGGAAGCAACGGGAAATACCCAGTATAGAAATCCAAAGACTGACAACCTGCACAAATCAAAGACAATTGCACTCTTCATTGTCTTCCTCTTCTGCCTCCTTCTCATGACCTCCTTCTGGATTCTGGAGGAAAGCACACCGGCTCATGAGGCATTGCTACCTACTGTACAGCCAACACCCCTGAAAGAGCATCACCTAATCCCTCTGTCGCCTCAGCTCCGAGAAAGGCGCAGGGAATTCTGGAACAATTCCTTCGTGCAACTGTTGCACCAACACAACCTTGCTGCGAATGCTACGAACTGTTGGATCTGCGGGTTGCTCCCGCATGCCACTGGACACTCCATCCCCTTCATCCCTTCACCCTTCTCAGTTCACGGCTCTTGCCTCGCCTGGTTGATCCTCATGCAAGAGAGCCACAAGGACAACGCCACCTCCAGCCGGACAGTGTCACACTTCTACTCTGGGTTCTGGCTGAACAAAACAGGAAAGACCCCTGCTGCCCTGTGTCCTGCGCTCGCAGGCGCCACCTTCATCAAAGACATTCCAGCCAAGGAACGAGTCGAAGTACAGGTGCTCCACAATCCAGCCAGAACCACCTTCTCTCATCTGCAAAAACAAACTACTGCCACCCTGACTGTGGCTCTGTCTGTAATCAATGTCACTGGCCTTGTGTGCCTCGAAGGCCAGGGAACGCAGCTGGTGGGTCACAGTTCCTGCCGAATCACCAGAACATTGGACTCAGCTGAACCCCCTTCTTTTGTTGCTTCTCCGAATATGTACTTTGTGTGTGGCACCAAGGCTTACACCTGGCTCCCGAGAGGCTGGAAGGGCACCTGTTATATTGCCTTCGTTCTTCCACCCACATATGTAGCCCCTGCCAACCACCACCGGCAGAGGCGTGCAGACGACCTTGGACAAGCCGACTCCACTGGAGCACAGTTCCTGGATGCAGCAAAGGGACTTGTTCCTCTGTGGGGCCCAATGGCAAACAGTCGTGCTATCCGACACCTGACCCAGGCAGTAGAAACAACGATCAACATCACGGCTGGCATCCTCGCCAACAACACTGCGGAGCTTCAGGCGGTCCGCCTTGTGACCCTTCAAAATCGTCTTGTCCTAGACGTGGTCCTAGCCGACCGAGGAGGAGCATGCCGCATCATCGGATCCAGCTGCTGCACCTACGTGCCAGACAACTCGCCTTCAGTCTACAAAGCCATTGAACACCTCCACAGACTGTCCTCAGAGGTTCACCAAGAACAGGAAGGATGGTCGCTTGGGAGCTGGTTTTGGGACACTTTGAAGAATTGGGGTTGGAAGTTGTTTTCCTTCGTGCTGATACCTGTTGTGATATTATGTGGGTGTTGCTTAGGTATCCAATGTCTGCCACCTTTGTGCGGCCTTGTTTCTAACTGTATGTGCCCAAAGACTTTGGACTTCCGGAATGAGCACATGAGCCCCCTCTATGAAGTAGAAATACGTGGCCTTATGGGGATAAATCCGAACTGACAAGTTGGCGAGACATGTTAAAAGGGAGGACTGTGGAATTTTAGTTTGCGATCTGAACATCATCTGCGCCAGCTTGTCACCTATGTACTACGTGCACGGCAGCCATTTTAGATATCATGGTCTCCCTGTCCACGATCGATCACCAGCACGCCTCTCTGACCCAGCAAGCAGCCACCGCGCACCCTGGCTCCCCCTCCCTCCCCCTCATAAGCGTGACCCTTCTGCATGACCCCGTCCTTGGGAGTCACACCAGCGCCTGACCAGCACCTCCTCTCCTCCTATGAATGCCCCTCTGTTGATAAACCTTCCCTCAGCCTGATTGTCCACGCAGCATGAATACCACTCCTTTGATGACCCCTTTCCCCGTGTCCAGCTGTCCACACAGGTCTGAGGCCATTGCCTAAGCCGGCAGATATCATTCACTGCCCCTTATTGCACGAGGTTGCTCTCCTTCAAAGGACCCTCTATTGATCCAGGCCTCCCCACCCCCTGTGATTTGATCAGGCGCACACATCCTAAGACTCGACGGAACCCTTAGCTGCGTGATGACCCCCTCCTCTTATCAGCAGGTTGAGGACCTCTATTGTGGGGATACATGGGGGTGGGATGGACACGAGGATTACGGGGATGTCTTTTCCTTTATGCTACAATGTTCTGATTGTAATAAAGAAAGGTCACATGCCATAAACCAGTGTATAAGAGGCCAGGCCTCTGAGAGGCTGTTAGAGCACCTCGAGACGATACCTTGTTGTCTGATCTGATGTGTTCTGCTCCGTCGGAATAAACTTCTGTTTCCTGCCTTCTGGTCTCCGGCGCCTGCCTCATTGCTTGGTAAACTTGAATGGTACAAGGGCGGTTAGCGCCGGGCAAATCTTGAGAAAGGTCCTAGCCCTACCTTTTTTCACACCGTTCTCTTTCATTCTTTCATTGACAGTGAGACACAAACGTGAGAGGTAGTCCAAGTTAGAGACACTGGAGTAGGAAATCCTGGAGTTAGAAACTCAGCCGGGGGACACAACATATATAGATTTGCAGAACAGTCTGTGTTTGATCAGCAGGAATATAAAGATATAGTGACAGAAGTGGCTAGAACACAATATACGGCTAAGCAGCATCGGATATACGAATTGGAAGATAGAACAGGTAAACTACTCACCTTGCAGGAAAGGAGAGACTGAGCGAAAAGATGGGTAGTGGCACTAGAATCAGCTGATGGATGAAATCGGAGTGACCCACAAGAAACTGCCAATACATTTACAACCTACTATACCAAGTCCTACTCTTCCAGTGTAACTGGCTCAGAGCAGGATGCCCTGGCCTTTTTGGCTGTTAGACCACTCCCTACCCTCTCGTCAGACGAAGCTGCCCCCTGGAGAAGCCTTACCCAAGTCGTCCCTACTTGAAAACAGATTACTTGAGGAACACCGCACTACTATGGCTATCTAACTAGTGTATCGTAAATTCATAAACAACTTCCCTGATACTTTAACCCAGTTACGAGAAAGCTGGGAAGTGGATCTGGGTGACCTGCAGGAGGAAGGCTGGCCTCAGGCCCTTGCATCACAGCATCCATCCGACTACGTTTTTTGCTGAGTGCAACTAAAGATACTGCACAGGGTCTACATCTCACGCAACACACTGGTAAACATTGGCAAATAATCTGACGCAGAGTGTCTTAGGAACTGCAGGCAAATAGGGACTTTTTTATATCCTTTGGGGATGCCCAGTGATCCAATACTATTGGGAAGCAGTGGTATTGTGCATGAGCGAAGTAACAGGAGTGTCCATGTCCCTCTCTGCTAAATGGTGCCTTCTTAATCTTTGGGAGACCACAGAATTGACCCGGGCTGAACAAACATGGGTCACACTGGGTATGATGATAGCCAAACAAACATACCTCAACTAGGGGGGGGGGGGGAATGCCACATACCTTGAGGATGAAAAAGGGGTCTAAATTATTGCATGGTAGCCGAAAGAACAGTATATGAAAGTAGAGATATCTCCGGAAATAGCAAAAGATTTGGGGAAAATGGAACATATATAGAGGAAGCCAGTGTATTAACCCAAGAGTCAATGCACACGATTTTATATCAAGGGAGATCACGTTATGATTCAGACAGCAGGCTATGAGAACGTTAAGGGTGGAGTACAGCAGGTTGTGTTAAAAATAGGTTTCAGAAGATGAAATGCCAGAATTGCAAGAAAGTTTGTTGTTTTCCATGGCATAACATTTCCATGGTTCTGCCCACATTGGAAGGGATGCAACGGTCAGACTGTTTAGGCAGAATCGATTAAATCCCAGATTCCGAGTTTTAGCTAAAGAACTATGTCATAGGTGAGTTACATGCCAGCAAATGAATGCAGGAAGAACACCTGTAACACCTAGATCGGGAGGGCCCTTTAACAGGATGCATTTGGATGTTATCGAAATGCCTCTTTGTAATGGGCTGAGATAGGTCCTGCTTATAGTGTGCATTTTCTCCCGATGAGTGGAAGCCTACCCAATGCGTAGGAATGGCAGTCTCTCTGTAACTAAAATGTTGTAAAGAGAACTCCTTCCATGGTTTGGATTCCCAGTTTCTCTGGATCCAGACCGAGGGACCCATCTCAATAATGAGATTCTTCGAATGCTCTGAAACAGAGATTAATCTATATTTATCGTCCGGGGCTTCGGTGTTAGGGGAGCAGTTAAGCAGGATGTTGAAGGCTCGATAGGCCAAAGTCTGTGTATCCACTTCCTTGAAATGGCCAGATGCTTTACCACTGGATTTGATCTGCCTTTAGAGACAGGGCCATTTCTACCATTAGGCCAGACTAGGCGGTCGCCTAGGGCAGCAAAAGGGGGAGGGTGGCAAAAAACATGCCACTGTATGGGCGATAAAGGTTTGGTTTAACCAGTGACCAAAATTCTTTTACCCAGTGATTTTAATATGAACTTTTGCCAGGGTATGTCTATGGATCATATAATGGACATTATTGATCACATTCGGCAAGTGCTGCCTATCCAAGTATTTAAACAAACATTTGACAGAACATTTACAGAGGCTGGGAGAAAATGCACAAATCAACATTCTCCGCACACTCGCAACAATATCAAGGCGGTGTGTTCCTCATCACACATTGCTGCTTTTGTGCGCTTTAGGGAGGAAGGGTATAGACAAAGTCTGTAAAGACATTGCTTGTAACCTGCCTATTTCATAGTGTTTACGTCTTTGCTGTGACGTGACATTAGGCTTCTGCAGGTGCAGCGTTCCAGGCATATAAAAGATTAAGTAAAGGCTGGCTTTATTCCATGGAATATAGCATTATAGCGTGACAGTACAGCCTTTTCTGTATTATTGGAAATAATTTGTTTTTATGTAGAATTTCACAGTGCACTTCTACGTATCTAGGCTCCAGTAAATAAAGGTTTTAACTTTAACTGTATGAATATTCCCATATACCACCAGGGAGATATTATGGATAGTGTGCAATGTTCCACTCTGGACGGTAAAGTGCTCTCAGCTGGGGGCACCAGGCATAGACTGGGATTGGATTCCCAATGTCTTTGAATGCGATGTTCCCAATGCAAGCACACACTTCCATTTGTCTTTCTCTCTCTGTTCCTGTCTTTCTCTCTCTGTTCCGGTCCTGCTCTCTCTGTTCATGTCTTGCCTTTCTCTCTCTGTTCCTGCATTTTTCTCTCTCTATTCCTGTATTTCTCTCTCTGCTCCTGACTTTTTCTCTCTCTGTTCCTGTCTTTCTATTCCTGTCTTTCTCTCTCTATTCCTGTCTTTCTCTCTGTTCCTCTCTTTTTCTCTCTTCCTGTGTCTTTTCCGCGCTTTCTCTTTTTGCCAGCTTACATATACCCCGGGGAGCTGTGGACAGATGCACCGGTCGTCTCTGTTTCTGTCCTGCCTTTCTCTCTCTGTTCCTGCCTTTCTCTCTCTGTTCCTGTCTCTCTCTCTGTTCCTGTTCCTGTCTCTCTCTCTCTGTTGCTGTCCTGCTCTCCCTGTTCCTGTCCTGCATTTCTCTCCCTTCCTGTCTTTCTCTCTCTGTTCCTGCCTTTCTCTCTCTGTTCCTGCCTTTCTCTCTCTGTTCCAGTCTTTCTCTCTCTATTCCTGTCTTTCTCTCTCGCTCTCTGTGCCTGTCTTTCTAACTCTGTTCCTGTCTTTATCTCTGTTCCTGTCTCTTTTTCTCTCTTCCTATGTCATTTCCACGCTTTCTCTTTTTGCCAGCTTCCATATACCCCGGGGAGCTGTAAACAGAGACACCGGTCATCGACCTTCAAAAACTGGACTCCAGTGACCCAGACGCCACCCTGCCTGCCGGGAAATGCCTGCTGAGATAAATGGCCAATCCTCATAAGTGCACTCAGATTTTTTGCCTGGAACTTGGTTCAGCCCACAATGTGAAAAGTGTTTTGGCCGTGAAAAATTATGTTTACTCAGGTTGTTTCAGTAGCAATCGCTAGTGAGGCAGCTGTGGGGAAAGTGGCACGTCATGATCTATTAAATAAAAAGCTGAGCTTGCAAAAGAGAAGTTCGCAGTGCAGGCACAGGTGCGCAGGCCATGGTTTAGGTGGAGGGGCTCGAGAGGTGGCGGGAAGAATAAAATAGGATGGACGTTCAAGCTAATCAGTTATTCCTCATTACTTTGCCTTGAATTTTGCAGTTTGATATATTGACCGCCTTTCTATTTTGCACATATTAGGTCCACGCTATTAACTCTTCATTCTACCACTCTTTACTTTTCAATGGTTGGAACATTTCAAGCAGCATCTTTGCGGCATGCGATTAACGCTTCAGCGGAGGCTTCCTACGGGGTCCGAGTAACAGAGGGGACCTGACGAGAAAGCCAAGGGCCAGGAAAGTGAGGTTAATGGAATGGAATGTGAGTGCTGCACCAACGAGACGAGAGCAGTGTGCGTGCCTGTGAGTGCTGAAGAACACAGAGTAGAGCGTGCCGCCGAGCTAAACTGTTTTGAGACAGTGACCGTCACGGCACTGAGGCAGGAAAGCAAAGTCAGTATGTATCGGAGCGGGAGACAACGTGAAGCAGCCTCAAGGAAGAGAGAGCGAAGGACCCTTGTAACACTCTAACGTGACAACAAAGAGAGGAGCCTGCTGCGTGTTACTGTGAAGAAGGGGGTACCTCCAGAGCAGGCTTAAGCTATGCACACTAGTCCCTCCAGTCCCGACCTATATTGCTTGGCACACCGCTGCCCCTTCCGGAACATACCCACTCCAGGCCCCCAGAGAACACTCTTCATCGGAGCGGCCTGTCCCACCACGGACTCTCATGGACTTCTTTACTTTTTCTTTTGTCCTGGCTGCCATTTTTTCGCTGTACTCGGCCTGTTTTCTCTGGACCCTGGCCCGCCATCTTGTCATTCCCTCGTCCTTTACCCTTTAGCCTCGTTTCCCCTTGATGATCCTCAAATGTTTCTTCCCTTTTCTGTTTTGCCTTTTCTCCATACCCTGTATCCCTCCCACCCTCCCTTGGTGCTGTGACTGCGTGCCCCCTCCGACCCAACTTAATGGAACTCTGCTCTCCTGTTTTTTTTGGGGGGTCTTGACCTGAGAAAATGTACTATGTGTTTATATATGTGTATAGAGATAACTCTAATCACTAGTATATACGGTAGACCTTTGTACTCTCTACCTTTCCTATGTGACTCTTAAAGTATATCCATTTGTATCTTCTTCCTTGAGTGACTTTACAACTTGTACATTTGAAATTTTTTCTGATTGTATCTTTTATGTAGCGCATGTAATCCTAAGTCCTTATGTTTTGCAACTGGTTCTTATGTAAAGCACTCTGGCACCTTCGGGTAAAGTTTGCTCTTTAGAAAATCGCATTAAATAAAATAAAATAATAAAATAAAATAAAAATACATTAACGTTATTTACTGAAAAACTCAGAATCACCAAAAGATTCTTTTGGTGGTTCTGAGCTTTTTAGTAAATAAGAGAGCAGAGAGGGCCACGTCTTTGGGCGCTATGATGTCATGGGTATTTAATATCCAATTATTAAATACCTTTGCATTTAGCGATAACATTAACAGAGTAAAACAAGGTACCTAGGTTCGACGCCCCAGTAAAGCTATCTCGGTTCATTTTAGCCCATGAGCGGGTTAGAGGCAGGGGAATAGTATTTTGAAATGTATTTTGAGTGATAAGGGTGTTAAAAGACAGGGACAGCTGCTTGATGGGACCATAAAGGAGGAAAAGGCCTTTCGACACTAATCAAATTATGCTTGGTAGCGATGGGTTTGAGAGTGTGTGCAGCCGATCTGTGGCATCTTTAAAAAGTTGTGGGAAGCCTGTTGGAGCCTAGAAGGTTAGTAGCTACTGGGTCCTCGGAGTTTTCCAGGTGAGAATTGAAATTGTAATGAATAGTAAAACTGGGACTTTGAATGATAAAAGGTGCCAGCAAGGAGCACATGAAGTGAGTAAAACCTGGTCTGAGACCTGGGGGAGGCAGCTGTGCCTGAAATGGCATTTATTTCACATTTATAGCAGAACTCTACCCAGCTAAGGTGTTGGTGCTCTTACACAACAGCAGAATTTGAAATGCCAGGACTTAAGAGCTAAATTAAACCAGTTACGGTAAGAGATGCGTGAAAATATCCAAACTAGCAGAAAGCGGGAGGAAGAAGAGGCGAGAAAGAAGTGAAGGTTAAAAAGGTACATAAACAGGTGGCAGGTTTGGGCAGTGGGGAGAATAAGGTGGAACTAATGAGAGCAAGGGAGGGGGCGGGATTTTTCAATTCTCGCCTAGGGCGGCAAAACACCTAGAAACTGCCCTGTTTAGAGAACCCCTGACAGGAGAACAGGATTATCTCCACCCAAAATCCTCATAGCTCGTGCTATGAGACTGCCTGCAAATATCCTTGTAAACAATACAGACGACAAGATACTTGACTACTGCAAAGGATTAGCTGATGCGGATTATTCTGTTTCTCACCAGGTTAGAGCTATCACTACCAGTCCACATCAGGAGCAGTTTAATAACCTAAACAGAGTAGATTGGATTTGGTAAAGAAGCGTGTGTGAAAATCTTGCCTGGAGCCAAAGTGGAAAGGCCCCTATCAAGTCATCTTGATTACCAACAGTGCTGTGAATTGCGCCGGAATACCTAATTGGGTGCAGCTATGCATTCTCAGAGAGTACAAAAAAGTAGTGTTCTTCGAGCCAAATATGAGATCTCCTGTATATGTACATCTGTACATCCAGAAGGACTGAAGAAGGGTGAAGTACAGCAAAATCTCTCACCGGTGAAAGTTCCTGAACTCTCTAAAAGTGGTGCAGAACACACACTGAAGAGGAAGCATTGAGAGCTGCTGAGAAAAGAACTGCTGAAGCATCACTAGAATAATTAAATGTTCAAGGTGAAGGAACAAGGGTGAGAAGGGAATGACTCCTATGGAGACTAAAATTGCCAAATTTTAGGAGGCAATGTGTCAGTTGAACGTATACCATAAACCATCATCGAAGGGTGCAGAGCAGGAATATCGACGGAGAAATATCGTGGGACAATAATATCGCCGCAGAAATATCTTTTGGGAGAAATATCGACAACAAAAATATAGATGACAAGAATATCGACTGACAGGTAAATAATATCGATTACAAAAATATAGTTGTAATAAATATATTTTATTGGAAGTATAAATATTTTATTTTGTTGGAAGTTTCGGAAACCATTCGGGAATGCGTGGACAGGGGCGAGGAGGCCATGCTGGTCCTCCTCGACCTGTCAGCAGCTCTCGATACGGTCTCCCACCCCATCCTCCTTGACCGACTCAAACAGATAGGCATTGGTGGCACTGCCTTCAGCTGGATCGAGTCCTTCCTTTCGGGAAGAAGTCAGAGGGTACTGCTGCAGCCTTTTAAATCGGATGAAAAACCCCTGTCATGCGGTGTGCCACAGGGCTCCGCCCTCAGCCCCCTGTTCTTTAACGTCTACCTTGCCCCACTGGCCGACGTTGTGGAGTCCTACGGAGTCAGGGTGGTCTCCTATGCTGACGATACTCAGCTGGTATTCTCCTTTAGAGACCACTCGGACTCCGCATTCACCAACTTCCGCCAGTGCCTCAACAACATCAGTGTCTGGATGACTGATAACCACCTCAGACTAAATGCAGACAAGACGGAGGTGCTGTTCTTCAATCAGAAAGCTCCCATCCCCTCCTCTTGGTGGTGGCCCACTGCACTTGATCCCGCTCCCTCTCCTGTTCACTCTGCTCGTAACCTGGGCTTCCAGTTTGACGATTCCCTCTCATGCAAAACTCAGGTCAATAAAGTGACCTCTGCCTGCTTCCTGAAGTTGCGCATGATCAAAAAAATACTCCCCTATCTCCCTCTGGACTCCCGCCGTACAGTTACTCATGCCCTCATCACGTCCCACCTGGACTATGCTAACAGCCTCTATGCTGGTGCCCCCCAGTATCTGTTAGATCGGCTTCAGATTGTCCAGAATGCGGCGGCCAGATTGATTGGTAATATTTCCTACCGTCAATCAGTATCCGCGTATCGTAAGGAACTTCACTGGCTACCAGTGGCCAGCCGTATCCAGTTCAAGATCCTTACCCTTACCTACCGAGCCATCAACGACATCGGACCCAACTACCTGAAAAAACGTGTCTCTATATCTCGCTCCATCAGATCCTTGAGATCCAATGACCTCCGCCTCCTGATCTCTCCCCGTTTTAGACTATCTAGAATGGGTGGCAGAGGGTTCAGTGTCATTGCGGCAAAACTGTGGAACGCTCTGCCAATCGACCTGAGATTCTGTCCTTCCGAATCCATCTTCCGAGCCAAACTTAAAACTTGGCTCTTCTCTGGACCATGATTTCTCCCTGCCGCTCTCCCCATGCTCTATGTTCCTTCTTCCCCCACTAGAGACTCAGGTTCTAGCGCCGGGACACCCCTCCGGGGGTAGCTGTGCGCTCTATAAACTACATAAATAAATAAATAAATAAATAGTTTACAAAAATATCGATGTATTAATAATGTTATGTATTTTAGTTTTTTTAATAAGAATTGTTTGTCATGTTATTATATGTTTTAGAATTTTTCTAGTTCTTAATTTATTTTAAGTTTAATTTTGCATTATTAGTTCTGTAGCGGGTTGTGGATTTATAGGGAAATAGGGTGGGAAGTAATTGAATTATATAAAATTAATTGATTAATTAACCACATCGCTGCTGTGCATTTAATCCCTCCTGTGCTGAAAAAAATGAAAATGCCTGAGTTCATGATGAGCTCAGCTCGTCATAAGCACAGCTCCACTGTGCCTCATGACGAGCTGAGATCGTCATGAGCATGGAAGGGGTTAATGTGTTAATGTATTAATTAAAAATAGTTTAATAATGAGTTGTTAATTTAAATTATTCAATTAATAATTAATTGTGTTAATTGTTTAATTAATTATAGTTGTGTTGTTTATATGTATACATGGTGTGAAGGGTGTTAAGTAATTAATTTTTTATTGATTAATTATTAAATATTTTTAAATTAATTACCATTAATTATTTAGTAATTATTAATTGTCATTGTGAAATTAATTTTAGGTGTGTGTTTTGGTGTTTATATGTGTAAATAGTGTGAATGCTGGTAAGTAATTAATTGTTTATTGATTAATTAATAAATAATAATAACTTAATTTTCATTAATTAATTAGTAAATATTAAATGTAATTGTGTAATTAATTTTAGGTGTGTGTTGTGGATATTATAGTACTAACTAATGTGTAATTAATTATTTGTTATTATCTTTCTTAATAATAATATATTTACATTTATATATTCATTATATTAAAATTGGAAATTAAATTTAATAAAAATGTTGATAGTTTTTTTATTTTTGTTTTGGGATCCTGCGCTTTCCCTACTGTTACACACACTGGAGTGGGAATAGTGATTTTTACCCCTACGCTATCCAGCGCTTTTTCTAATGTTGCATAAACTGGAGTGGGAATAGTAATTTTTACCCCACCGCTATCCAGCGATTTCCCTACCGTTGCACTCACTGGAGTGGGAATAGTAATTTTTACCCCTCCGCTATCCAGGGCTTTCCCTACTGTTGCACTCTCTGGAGTGGGAATAGTAGATTTTACCCTCCCGCTATCCAATATTTTAACTATTAATGGTTTTATTTTGTTATTAAATGTATGTATTATTTTTTTAATAGTTTATTGTGTTAATTAAATATAGAATTTTTTATTTTATTTTAAATTGTTTATATATGTTTTTATTTTATTTGTATATAATTAATAAAGTTTATGAATTAAATAAAGATAATAGTTAATAAAATGTATTTAAGTAAATATATGTATATGTACACTTTTTTGTGTTTATATTTATTAAATGAAGTTTATTTATTATCATTAGTTCAAATGTATATTACATTTAATTAAATTTGTTAATAATAATATTATTTAATTAATTTAATTTAAGTTATGTTACTTTTTTAAAGTCGATATTTTTTACATCTATATTTTTTACATCGATATTTTTGAGTTGCTATTGTACTTACCTGTTTAAGTATAGGGAGTCGATATTTTTGTTATCGATATTTTTTACATCAATATTTTTGTTGACTATATTTTTGTATTCGATATTTAAACATGGAACCCATCGAAGAAAGAGAATCTAGTAGGATAAGCGAAATGGAAGAAGATCAACAGAAACCAAGAAGATTCAAAAGATCAAGAGTACCTTATCATAGGCATGCTGAACCTGAATGGACGAACTGGGCAGATAATGTGCCAAATGCATCAGGTCAAAATCTTAATGAACTGAGATAAGAGACATTTGAACCTCCATGATATGCTACATTGAGAAACAGGAGTGATTACACTAAGATTTCCAAAGCAAATATTACAGTCAAGAGTAAGACAAGTAGTAGTACTTAGTGAATTTTAAATTTAATTAAATTTGACGATAATCGATGAGCTGTGTTTAAAGCAGTAAAAATAAAGAATGGAAATAAATGAAAATGAACGTGAACAGTTAACGAAAGTGAATACAAATAATTAAGAAGAATTCCCTAAGGCCAATAATGTAGTGGAAGAGTATGGATAACAAGCTCAAAAGAAGATGGAGTAGGGCTAGCAATGTCTTAGGAAGATTTGTGTTTATAAGCTGAATTAAATAATCACAAGTTGATCATCAAATGTTTTTCACCCATAAACAAGTAGAAGTCAATGCAGAATATTGAATATGCCTACTGCTGCATTCTACTTAAGTTCTGACTGTAAATAAACATGTGCATCCTTACCAAGATAATGTGTAGAGTAGTGATTATTGTCACACTAATAATTGTTATGGAAGCAATTATAGTCCTTTTAGTTGGAATGAGTTTCACACCAGAGACAGAAACACTTAAGTCTTCACCTGCATCTACAACACCCCACACACAATGGATGAGACACAATAAAAGCTTAATTTGTAGGTTATACAAATGAAGATTTATCAAAAAATGTTTATTCCAGATTAGTTCAAGAATATACTCAAGCTTTAAATCCTAAAGACTGCTATGTTTTCACACACTTACCTTTTTTAGCCACAGACAAAATGGCACATCATCACATCTCTCTTTCATATGCAATTGCATTCCATATAGTACTTAGCTTATTTGATAGACAGGAATGTTTTGAATAACATTTTTCGAATTATGACATGATCCTTTCTAAAGTCCTTTCTCAGAAAAGAATCAATCCTCATCGACAAGCAAAAGATAAAGAAATTGCATGGCATTTCCTTGGATCAGCCGCAGTTATAGACACTATTAAGGTACACGAGAAGAATCTAACCTGTTTAATGAGGCCATTAAAAAAGCTGTTTATTTTAACATTGGAGAAAAGAAGAGCTACATTTTTTTGTGGTGCAAATAAAGCAGATGATGTCTTAAACAATGTTTGGCAGAATAAAGCAGATGAATACAAAAACAAAAATTGTTTATCCAAAATTAAAGTTAGATAGACTACAAAGAGGGAAATTATGTGTTTAAAAAGAGGAAACCAATTTAGAAAGAAGCACATTGGGAATAGTATTTGTGAACACACATGTAAAGTTTTGAGAAGACAGTTATTACTGGAGTTTATTTTGTATGCGGACAGGCTGCCTATTTTCAGTTCCCTGCTGAAAAGGAGGGTGTTTGCTGTTTAGCATTGTTATATCCTAAGATGTATCATTTAAAGTGCATAGATTCTTTAACAATAGAACAACCCCATACCCACGTAGTACTAATGATAAGACAATTTGTAAGAGATATTGTGGAGCAATCATACTATCGGTAGGAGTAGTTTTAAAAGATGAGAAAGTTAGAAAGCCAGCAACAGTAGTAGGTACACTGGTTACTAGTACATCTGTTGCCTTACTAGTTGTTAAAACAGAATTTGTGGCTATTAGAGCAATGTCTTGTGAGATCAAGAGCTTTAGACATATTATTTGCCAAAAAAAAGGCAGAATTTGCAAGATGCTGAAAGCTCAGCATTGCTCTAATACATCCCTGATGAGAGTAGAAAGGTAGAAGAATTTGCAAATAACATTTCTGACCTGAAACCTGAATTAGAACTTTAGAAACCACTAGTGTATTAGGGAGCCATTGGCAACTGGTTTGCAACAGCAGGTGGAAGACTTTTTAGGGTCATTTTGAGACCTATACTAATCATAGGTATTTGCTTGATATACATATACTCTTTGCATAAAGGATTTTGATACTATGGGGTCGATTCCCATTTGGGAAAATGCGCTCCGAATAGTTGTACGGAGCGTATTTTCCGTACGAATCGTACACCTACAAGTTCCCCGTACGTACGAGCAAGTACGATCCTAACCCAACGCACATCCCCGTTCAAATCGTACCAAACACTGTAGGACACAACAATACATATGATCTGTATCCGGTTCACGCAGTACGCTACATCCATACTTAAACAAGCAGCATTTTCCGGCCCAGCAAGTATGATCCGTCTCTGCGACACTCTGTATGACCCTTTTTCTACGGGACCCAAAATCTGCCGTAAAACCAGAGTCCGGCCCGAACGGCACCCCTTTACGCGACATACACGCCATGAACCTCATCGTACTTGTCATCCCAGTCCTGTACCCCTACGACCTGGTGCATAGAAACCGACGACGGCGCAGACGGTGATTACAACGTACCTCACCATCGCAAGTGTTCCTGTACCGTGCGTCACAAGCTCGAGTATATTACCATTGCAATAGTGATACGAGCCGCACACACGCCATTAATGTTGGGGTACGGTGTGTCACACGCTTATGTATACCACCATTGCAATAGTGATACCAGCCGCACACACGCCATGAATGTTGGGGTATGGTGCATCACACGCTCATGTATATCACCATTGCAATAGTGATACGAGCCGCACACACGCCATGAATGTTGGGGTATGGTGCGTCACACGCTCGCGTATATCACCATTGCATTGCAATAGTGCCACGAGTCACACACATGGCATGAATGTTGGGGTACTGTGCGTCACAAGTGCTCGCGTATGGCACCATTGCAATAGTGATACGAGCCGCACACACGCGTGAATGTGGGGGTACGGTGCATCACATATGAGGGGAGGGTGGATATGACTCCCAGCAGTGTCCAGACCCGTGAGGGGTGGGTGCAGAGGACTCGCAGAATAGACCCACAGTATGGAGGCGGGTGCAGAGGACTCCCAGCAGTGGCCAGACATTTGAGGGGTGAGTGCAGAGGACTCCCAGCATAGGCCCAGAGTATGGGGGTGGGTGCAGAGGACTCCCAGCAGTGTCCAGACATATGAGGGGTCGGTGCAGAGGACTCCCAGCAGTGTCCAGACATATGAGGGGTGGGTGCAGAGGACTCCCAGCATAGGCCCACAGTATGGGGGTGGGTGCATAGGACTCCCAGCATAGGCCCACAGTATGGGGTGGGTGCAGAGGACTCCCAGAAGTGTCCAGGCATATGAGGGGTGGGTGCAGAGGATTCCCAGCATAGGCCCACTGTATGGGGGTGGGTGCAGAGGACTCCCAGCAAAGGCCCATAGTATGGGGTGGGTGCAGAGGGCTCCCAGCAATGCTCAGATAAAGGGTGGTGGGCATTATCATCATCATACCACAACTACATGGGTGTATGTTTACATCCCTAACCTGTGAGTGTCCTGATAGTGCCATAGCAACACATCACTTACAGCAGTGTCCCACTACATGGAGGATGGATTCCTGTCACACACTGCATGACACACCACATGTGGGTATGATATCAGATCCCACATACATACCCACCCATGTAGGTTGAAGGCAACCTACACACCCTACCATCATGACACACACAATAGTGTATAGTGTTGGAACAGCCCACCAAACAAAGCTAGCGAAAGAGAACACACACTGTCATGTACATCCCTGGGCTTATATGAATGTCCAGGTGGTGGTCAGTCAACCAACATGTACTCTCTCATGGAAGGAATAGGGTTGAAACCCCTTAGATATAATGCACAAAATTGTGAGTCATGAGCACAAACACCCTGCATAGAAAGACCCAACATAGGGGTAGGCTTTGATTACACATCTGCATAGTGGGGAAAAGGGCGAATGTGTCCATGAAGTCGTTTGTACATACTCAAAACACAAGTACAGTGAGTAGCATTGATGGCATAGTCTAATGAGAAGTAGACACCTGTGAGCAGGCATGGCCATTGCTGGAGGGAACCGACACCTAAAAAGGAAATGTGCACACATGTCAACACTACAATTCTGCAACTGTCTGCAGTGAAGATCTCAGGTGTCACAGAGGAAGGAACACTCTTTGGGAAAATGTATCTAGCCAAACTGAACACACACACCCAATCACCAACTGCAGAGACAAATTTTGGATCCATGTCCAGTGGGAACATGTAGCACACACAGGATAAATACAAACTTTGCCAGGGACCAATGCCACTGAGGCAGACCCATGCTGAAACTTCATAGAATGGGTACAGTGTTGGATGACACACATGATTAGGAGGCCAGGGTGTTTCAGGGGACTGTGATGGGCACACTGATCCGTGGGTCTATAATGGGCTGACTGTTCAATTAAGAACCGTCATGGCACAATGCATATTTCCCAAAGTAATGTACATCTGACAACACAACATGGGTCATGCATGCTGCAAGGGTGTGCACTTGAAACCTCACACTCCTATGTTGAGACTCATCATCAGTGCAAACAAATGTGAAGCCCTAACACAGTGTACAGGTCATGGCACAGGCAAGATCCCAAAACATGTCACAAACCACCCTCCCACATGATGCGCTAATCAATGTGCAGTATGAATTACTTGCACCCTAGATGGGCATGTGCATATGTGAATACACACAGACCAGGGGACACATGTGAAGGAGGGGATGGGATGAAAGAGACCACCAGCTGAATATGTGCAATTCAAAAAACACTGCACATATAACCTGCCTGACCAGACACCCAAACTGTGGCAGTGTTTCCAGGCTCCTGAGCACCTCAAGAAGCAGTTGACACACAACACAACAAACAGCCATGTACCTTTCCCTTGCTTGCTGCTGTCTCTCCTGCAACTGCCTTTCGAGGTCGGGAAAGACCACAGCCAGGACCCGGAGCATGTGGGGGGTGAGAGGACGGCTTCCACCATGCCGGCGGGGTGGCTCCATCTTCAGCTGGACCCGGGAGATCCGCCGGGTCCAGCATCGGATGTCCTGCCACCTTTTTTTAATGTTGCGCAGCCGCCAGCGGTGGCCCCTGCAGCCCTGACAGCCCTGACAATCTCTAGCCATATCTCTCCCTTCTCGTAGGCAGATACCTGTCAGGAACACAAAGTGAAACAGTATCACTACACCTGCTCCATCTCCCAGAGACACACGCTTTGCACACCATTGATAATGTCAACAGGGCATAGGATGCTGACAGGACTTGCATCATTGTCCATGTGAATTAGGCCTGTGGGCAAAACCCAATGCACTACATGGCATTGAAAGTCAACAGATGGTGTAACAGATGCAACACACACACTGATCATGGCACACACTGTACAACACCTGCAACAGCAGGGTGTGGGACATCACGTGGGAAGCAGTCGCATGTCTTACTCCACTTAACAACCCTCAGCAGACCAGACAGACACACACTGGCACAGATCACTCGCCTGTCACTGACAACAGTGGAAACAACCCTCACATTGCACATGTGCCACTTGACAAAGAGGTGTCACAGGTGTTGAGTTAACTTTGAAAGTCAGGCACACACCACTGCATTCTAGTCACATCAGATGGCTAAAGCTGCTGAAAACGCCATGCATCTGTGGTGCAACACTTCACATACACACTCACCCAGATGATAAGGAACATTCACACACTGCAATGGCCATGAGGTTAAACACATAATTTGTACAATATCACCACAGGTCCACACAAGTCATACACAACTGTGAGTACAGTCCGGTGTCACTCTGGGGGGAACACTGTTAAACCTCTGGACATTTTGGAATCAAGCCACCAAGGTCTTGCATGGCTGAATGTGTCACACACTATGCAATGAATGTCACAATAAGCACCATGCAAGTGAGGACTGAACACACATGAACAACTTCATGCTCTGCATGAGATACACCACCATGTACACCCCCTGGGACACTCTCAGAACAACATTGCATCTCTGTCCCACCAATACACAATGCCTGAAGTGACACTCACACAGCTGGTGCACAGTCAAAGGTACTGCAGTCAGCACAGACCTGCTCCCCTGGTCTCCCATACAGCTTGATGCACTGTGGTAGGAAGGCATCCAGTAGAGCCTGGTTTTCCTCCTCAGTGAATGCTGGTGCCCTCTCCATCATAAGCGACATAAGAGTCCAGGGAATGCAGAGACAGCAGCAGTGTGGTCCACTCCAATGTTGAGCAGGCAAGTGCTCTCTCACAGCCACATGCAGCCTTAAATCCGTACTGCTGAGGGGCTTTCAGTCTCAGGAGTACAGTGTGATAGGCCAGATTACTTTGCTTCCTACGTTTCATCCAATCCCTTTAAACATAAGGCCCTGACACACATTTGCATGGTTCAAAATTTGAGCTTCAGCTCCATAACAAATTTGCACCATTGTATATTTTTGACCAACCGACTTTTGCAGGATACCTGTAGCACACACTCAAATCTCAGTCTCTGTGACAACCAGGCTGCATTCAGGGCCTACTACTCGTCCCCTAGGTGTCCCCTATGTATTTTTTGCGATCCACACATGTTTCCGGTTTGTTTCACGTCGTCTATGGCACCTTTTTAATAGTGATACGCTGTGCACACATGCACGTAATGTCGGGGTACAGTTCGCTCGCGTATGGCACGATTACAATAGTGATACGTCCCGCACACATGCGCGGAAACTCGGGGTACGGCTCGCTCGCGTATGGCACGATTCCAATAGTGATACATCCCGCACACACGCACGGAAACTCGGGGTACGGCTCGCTTGCGTATGGCACAATTACAATAGTGGAACCAACCGCAATAGATCGCACACCGCTAGCCCCTCCTCCGGATCGCCCCTGAGGGTTCTGGTCCATATCGTTCGTAAGTGGTTCACCTAAGTAGGTGCAAGTAAGTACTTGTTGTTCTCAAGATCTCTAGACCCGAGACATGGCCCGGGTTTCGGGATATCTTCCCTCATCAGTAGAGAACGTAGTTGGGCTGGAAAAGAAGGTCGCCAAGTAACCGTCACAGGCCTCGATGCCTAACCGGTTCGCAGTGCGTCATCCAGAAGCTCGTCAGCTTAAAGGCTCAAGGGAGCCCATTTGTAGAATCAACCGCAATAGGGCTAGCGAGGTGCGGTCCATTGCGGTTGATGAGGGAAGATATCCCGAAACCCGGGCCATGTCTCGGGTCTAGAGATCTTCACAACAAAAAGTACTTACTTACACCTACAGAGGTGAACCACTTACGAACTTTATGTACCAGAATCCTTAGGGGCGATCCGGAGGAGGGGCTAGCGGTGTGCGGTCCATTGCTGTTGTTTCTACAAATGGGCTCCCTTGAGCCTTTAAGCTGACGAGCTTATGGATGACGCACCTGCATGCCGGTTGGGCATCGAGGCCTGTAAAGGTTGCTTGGCGGCCTTTTTTTCCACCCCAACTACGTTCTCTACTGATGAGGGAAGATATCCCGAAACCCGGGCCATGTCTCGGGTCTAGAGATCTTCACAACAACAAGTACTTACTTGCACCTACTGAGGTGAACCACTTACGAACTTTATGTGCCAGAATCCTTTGGGGCTAGCGGTGTGCGGTCCATTACGGTTGTTTCTACGATTACAATAGTGATACGTCCCGCACACATGCACGGAAACTCGGGATACGGATCGCTCGTGTATCGCACCATTACAATAGTGAGGCGCTGGCACACATGTACTTGTGAATGCAGGGGTATGGTGCGTTTCACACGGTGCATTTCACACGATCACGCATGGCACCATTACAATAGTGATACGAGGCGCAGACATGGCAGGGATGTAGGGGTACGGTTCAAACAATGATGTGTATCAAGTACTTTTACTTTAATACTTACATCTGCAGGTGGCAGGCAGTGATATAGCCCCGGGCATCTGATCTTGTTGCACAACTGATGTGTGCTGACATGTTAACACATGTCATGTGTGATGTGCCACTATGTGGTACACATAACCTTTACACTTGTCACATGTGTACCATTATGCAGATGTAGACATGTACATCAACACTGGGATTGCACAGTCATCACTATGGGCACCTGTCTCATGATGCCAGGGACCGGGGCACTTTGAAACTTGACATTTCACGCTCAGCATGACCCTATGTGACTATGTACGGTGTGTGTTGTGTCAAACCTTGAGCTAGTTGTTTGTGTCACATAAACTGCATCTGCTGTTGGTGTATCTAACATGGCTCTGTGTTGAGATGGGGAATGGTTTCACATGTACGCTCACCATGCCACAAGTGCATGTCTACGGCTTTTGGGTCTGATGGCATCAGGCATCAATTTACCAAAGGCACACATGTCTGCATCCTCACAAGGGCTGAGTAGTTTTTTTGTCACATGCACACCTTTATTGCTATGTTTTTGATATGTATTTTTGCTATTCCATGTGACCTGTGGATATGCCTTGCAGTCAGCTGTGTGGATGGATTGACAAACTTCCACTACAGGTTTAGTGAAGTGTGCCACTCAAGTGATATCTTGGGTTGTTCACTCAGACCGCACCAGCAGCTTGTTTCAGGGCATGTCATGTTTATTGAGGCAAACAGGTGTATCTGGGTGTACATAGGAGTGCCAGCAAGCTGCCATATCTGTCCGGGATGCATTGCACATGCCAGAATCCATAGTGACATGATGTCTAGTAGCAGTTTTGCATGTGATATGTACCTTGCCATTGATGCTTTTTGGCGGTTATTCTACATTCTTCCCAAATATGCCCTGCAGGGCACCGCCTCTACCAAGGCCATTTCCAGACTTGGCTACCATGAGGGAACTTGACTGCATCCGACATTACAGATTTACTCAACAGTTGATTCAGGACTTGATGAACAGGCTGGAACCACATCTCCTACCGCAACACAGGTATCCTACTGCGCTGGCACCCAAGCTAAAGGTGATGGCAGCCCTACATTTTTTTGCAACAGGTACGTTCCAATTTGCCATAGCTGATGTAGGTGGTATGTCACAAACAATGTTCAGCCGTATCGTGCGTAATGTGTCAGCAGCCATGTTGGAGCATATTGATGAATTCATAAAATGTCCTACCCCTGAAGAGTTTAGAGATGTAAAGGGTGAATTTTATGCCCTGGGTGGGATGCCACATGTAATTGGGTCCATTGATTGGACACATGTGGCTTTGGTGCCTCCACAGGCTCAGGAACAGGCTTTCTGCAACAGGAAACATTATCACTCTATAAATGCCCTGGTGGTGTGTCTAACATAATGATTTCCCATGTTTGTGCACGTTATCCAGGATCGTGCCATGATGCATTCATCATGAGGCGTAGCAGGGTGCCAAGATTGATGCTGCACAACCATCGGGCATGTCTTGTTGGTGGGTATACTCTGTGTGTCCTGTGTGTTTCAGTATCTTTTGCTCAGCCTGCATCGCATGAACCATTTATTTATATGATGTATATTTGCAGGTGACTCTGGAAATCCCAACATGCCATGGCTGATGACACCTCTCTGTAACCCAAGAACAGCTGCAGATCAGCGGTACAATATTGCACACGGGCAGACGAGGTGAGTGATCGAGCGGACGTTTGGCCTCATGAAGAGCTGATTACGGTGTCTCAATAAGACCGGCGGATCCCTCTCATATGCCCTGGCCAAGGTCTGTAATATCTTCATTGTGATATTCATCAATATGTCACGTTGATGTGTGTTCTGATGTGTCACGCAAGTGCTGATGTCATGACACACTGAAATGCCTAATGACTTAGCTTTAATTTTACATGTGTACCTCATTGTTAGTGTTTTGTACCTGCCCATGTCTTTAGCAAAGATTTGTAATGGTGAGCCCTTGTGTGTCTCTCATTCCCAGGTTGCTATGCCTGTTGTCTGTTTGTGTCATCTCAGTCCTCCTGCTATTCCTCATGATGATTGCAACGTGGGGTGAATCAGCGAGACATGCACGGACATGTGTAAATGTAATTTTAGGTAAGAGAACCAAACAGGCTTTTTTGGGTTGTTATTGTTTGAGAATGTGTGGGAAGTGTTACTGTGCATGTTGCATAGCCATCCATACATGTGTAATCACCATGGATCAAATTACATGTTGCACCACTCCCATGACAGGACAGTCACCCTTCTTGACAGTCATCTGTTGTGGAGTATCGACTCTGGTGAAGGCATCAATGTGTGTCAACCTTGACCCTGACACATTGCGGATTCCATTTGTTGACATTGTGTGGGACATCACAACCACAGGCTCCATGGTGAAGTGCAGCATCACTGTGTGCAGCAGGATGTTTTTGGCTCAACCGCTTAATCTTGTGTGCCAGTACTTTTGGATTTCCAACAACCATGTTGTGAAGGTGTAGGCCAGCGTATGTCCCTCATGTTCTGTCACATGTCCTATGAGTCTGTTCGTATGGATGTATTGCCCTTTGTGCCAGTATGTCATTTGACTGTCACTTTGCTTCCTCAGGGCCGGTGGAGAACACTGCTTTGCAAGCCTTCTCGTTCAGTTGATGTTAACATTCTATTCCCATGATGCCAGGAACTTTGCGCTCATGACGTCACAAAGTTGTGCTGTAGCTAATGTGAACGCTTACGTTGCACCAGTCGGGTAACATTAGATCCAGGATTCTCTTGTGCCGTGCTGCATTTCCTGGTCACTGTAGGGTTGATTTTGTGGCATTGCTCCTCATTACTCTCAGTTGATTGCTGGACCAGCAGCTTGTCATGTTAGGCATTTCTGAACCCAGCTGGACGAGACAATGACCGTCTATTGTGTGCCTTCCTTGTGTTTACATAATTCCCTCCCTCGTTGGGTGAGCTTCTTAAGGCTCTTGTGGGTGATGTATGATTTCCCTTCTTGACCCTCACTGATTGCCAGGGGTAACTACGGATTGTTGCCTTTGTGTGAGTACCACTGCAGCGCAATAGTAATTTTTTACATTGGTGCATTATTCATACACTGTGAGTACCTTCGTTACTGCATGGCTCTGATTGCATTGAAGCTGCCTGCACAGCATTATACACACTTCATTTTTGCAAAATAAATCTGCTACCTTTTATGTTTCCATGTTGAAACATCAGATCTAGTATAATTTTTATTACTGTGATGCCAAGTATGATACAATGGCTGTTGTTTTCCTTTACAGGTGTAATGGTTACAATATAGGTCCTGAGGTATCATGTGAATCAGTGGCAAGATGTGTTGAATGCTTATGCTTGTTTATCTTTGTTTCAGATCTCCCTCCCTGCTGTTCCCTTCCTTTCCTTCCCTTGCCTGATCACCCTATTGAGTCTGTATTTTATACTCAGACCAAGGGGCTATCGGGAGGTGGACCACAATGATCTTCGCACCTTTATGAGGATTCAAGGAAACACCAGTCCCAGGCAGTAGTGTGCACATTGTCTGACCAGCATGACAGGTAAACTCCTTGCATGAGTGTTATTTTATACTGAGCAATGGGACTGGACATGGACATTGGTGAAAGCAGCATGGCCTCCACAAAAACGTCATCCATTTGTATAGCAAATGTGTCCCACACAGTACAATGTGCAACATTACTGTAAACGCTGATCTCCTGCCAGTTTGCATGCGTCATCTATGGCATACTTGACAAGGATTGTGCATATGGGAGTATGTGTACTGGGTCAACATGCATGGTGTTCATCATAGGTAATGACCCATATTGAGCATGAAGTACATGGTTGTGTATGTATTTTTGCAGCTTGCTACACACAACGGGTAGCCCACACCTGCTGACGCTATGTGTCCTGTGCGCAGCTTGGCCTTTTGGTGCCTGATCTTGTGCCCGTCATTTATGGTGATTTTTCTTCCATTTTAGGTCTGTGACCCATGAGTACCCAGACACTCCTTCCTTTCCATACACCGGTAACATTGTGCCTTTCGATCCTCCTCTTTCTGTGCTAGTTTTTGCATGGTGTCTCACTTCTTCCACCATCATGCGTTCAGTCATTCCTGCTGCAGCCTCCCCTCCGGCACCACACCCCCGAGTGCCCTGATTCTGCAACACACACCACCCAGATGCTCCTCCCTCCCTCTAACCATTCTTAATGCAGGCATCAGCTTGTCAGTGCCACTGTTGCTCCACATCCGTGCCAAAGGCAGAACCGTCTGCGCATGCAACGTGCACAGTGCAAGACCCTCTGGTCCTTCCATGACGCAGATAACACAACAGACTCATGCTCCAGCCCGACTCAAAACAGGGAACACAAGACATTCATCCACCTGCAATCAGGCAACCCCTAAGCGCAACGATTACAGCTTTGCTGGCTGTGTGTGCAACTCCTACTTCCAACAACACGCTGCCCCGCTTGACAGACCATGTCCGTACAACAAGGTCATGTGCCTCATACTGCACAGCCGCTACATCCACCAGCACTCCTTTGGCTCCTGTCACCTCAGCCAACACAACAGCCCCACACAGCTCCTTCATTACAGTGACCTGGTTGAACGCATCCTCAGCACACTACATCAACATTGCCATCACAGATGGATATGAGATCACCCACCGGGACCACACCAACACTCCAGGACGATGACTAGCAATTTCTTCAGAAGTACCCCATCAGAGTCACATACTACACCATGGACACACTCAGCATTGTCAGACATCTGCACTTCATGTTTCACACCAACCCCCAAACCTCATCAATCTAACTATCAGCTACAGATCTCCAGGCCTACACTCACAATTCTGCTGAGCCAACTACAATTATTATCATAGTCATGTATTGAGCGCACATCTAAGCCAACGGGTTTGTCTCAGCGCTGTAGTGTGCTGAAAATTAGGCAGCATACAGAAGAGCAACTAATCTAGCAGGCTAAATATCCAGGTCTTAAGGGCTTAGTGAGAATCACAATCATAAAGAATCAGACGCAGCGGAAGAGGTAGCTTAGTCCAACATTGGGTGGTTCGTACATGAGAGGTTTCCTCCTGATCTACGTTTAGCTAAGCAAGGATGAATGAGCAAGTGCTTGTCATTGGAACGTAGAGATCGTGTTTGACAAAAGGGACGCAGTCTCCTCGTAAGATAGACCGGACCACGGCCTATTCCTGCCCAGAAGGCTAGGGTAAGCGCCTTGAATTCTATTTGTGTAGCCATGGCAGCTAATGGAGTAGTCTTTGACACTGGGAGATATGTTGTCAACGTGAGACTCAACATACCAGGCAGGCAGCAGCATTTTTGGCCGACTGCAGTATATGGATCAAGCATAATGTGGGACGTACGTAGGAGACTGTCGGGTAATGTAAATGGGAGGTAATCAGTGAGTGAAGCACCGTTTTACGGGTTACAATGTGCAGATAGTGTATAATTTTCTTGATGAGTTTACTCTTGCAAATACAAGCAGCACCCGCCTCTTGTACCTGTGTGGCAAGGGATAGCTGATTGTCCCATCTTACTCCCAGATTCCCGACCACGTCCTTGTGTGCCGGGGCAATGGCCAGTTCCTCTGGCCACCACAGATTGGAAGAGAGTGGAGAAGGTTGGTTAGAGGAAGAGGAACTCTGTGTTAACTGTATGAAGTTTTCAGAAATTGTGGTACATCCAGGCCACAATATTCTAGAGAATATTTCCTAGTTTGTCAAAAGTTAGCGGCACACACAGCATTCTAGATGAATAGCAGCTGAGGCTCATCAGCATATGATATGATTTGGACTTCAGACATGGCAATCGATGCAACCAGCGGGGTTAAGTAAATATTATAAGACAGAGGGCTCAGAGCAGAGACCAGCAGCACGCCCCACTTCAGTGAATTGACTGGGGAGATGGATGGATAGGTCTGGACCTGCTGTGTGCAGTCAGATTATAAGGACGATATACAGTTCAACATGAAGCCACACACGCCTATGGTCTTAAGGAGGTTCAGAAGAATGGGATGTGCAACGGTGTCAAATGTTGTAGACAAGTCTAACAGCACCAACAACGCCTTGGAACATCCGTCAACCGCCCAGCGTATGGAGTCTGCCATTTCAATGAGGGCCGCCTCCGTACTATATCTGGGGTTGTAGCAGGATTGAGAGTCGTGAAGGAGGCTATTATTTTCAACAAAGGCCATCAGTTGCAGCAAGGAATTGTTCACTTAAAAGCTTGGGTGCAGCAGTTACATTTGATTTAGGTCTATGATTGCAAGGAAATACAGGCTCTGCGTTGGCTTTCCTTAAGATGGGCAGAAGGAACACGTGTCTCCACACATCCGTATTAGAGCCAAATTTGAGAGAAAGGTTCCAGATGGAGCGTAAATGGTGACTGTGACTCTGACCATGGATGTTGTATATCTTGGAGGGCAAGGGGTCAGTAGGGTTAAGGGATTTACACATCTGCAATTAGAGAGAAGAGGCTTCACATGAAAATGTGTAAAATATACTGAGACCACAGAGAGGGGAAACGGATTTATAGATTGGTACTCAGACATTGGACAACTACATCAGCACACAGACCCTCACCTACACTGATAACATGGGTCAGGGATACAGCAACTCCTGGCTGGAGGACAACCATCGCACCATCTGGCATTTGTACATCAACATTTGCATCCCGTGAACCAAACAACAACACACTGCACCACACTCCGTTACAGATCCACCAAGAACGATTGACCAAAGTCATCACAACCAAGCTGTGTGGCACCCTCACACAGGACACTCCAACCAACAACACCGCCACACCCTGCAACCGCACACACTGGATCAGCAACTGACCCAACACTCTTCCCATATTGGTGGAATTTCCTATGAAGCACAACAACAGTTAAGCCACCCGGGACAAGGCAGAACTACCGGATTCATACACGTCTAGCCAGACTCATGTGCAGACCTTGTAAAACAAACAACCATCAGTTAACTTTCTGCCCTGAAAGCCACAACACACATACATTACCATATCATCAGCATGGACAAGAGGACAGCCTCCAGGTATGGCCTAGGCACCAGCACACACGACATGTATGACCTCATCGGCATCGTAAGAGAACTATCTGACCCCAGCTTTCCATACAAGAGACATCCCACCCTTGCAAGGCCAAAGGGATCCCTTGCAATGTACAACCACTGCAAGCTTGTGGACGTACCTGACAGCCTCGCCACACAGAGGCAGACAGTGCTTTTTCCACAGGATATACCCCCCTTCAGGTCCTGGACTCCCGTCAGCAGCAAAGACACCACCCGGCTCATGTACACCATCCCCTCCGGCTCTCCCTCTGGACCCTTCCCATACAACATCTCAATCACAGCATACCCCATTGTTGAAGCCAACATCCGGGAAGTCATGAATGTCTCCTTTGAGTACGCCACTTTCCATGGGAGCTGTAGGCATGCAGGAAGCCAGGCCCTTCTTTTACGACATAAGGCTGTACCGCAGGATCGCCTGGAACATCACCCTGCTTCCCTACCCAGCAAATGTCATGAAGTAGACAGACAACAAGCAACTGACCATCTCACTACAAGCAAACATCCCCAGGCAAACCGCACCAGCCCATCTTCCACAGTAATCACCCCATTGCAACAGCCCTCATTGCCACCACCACCAACATCTTGGACCGTGCTCAGCAATGGTGAGTACACCCCCTCACCCCATTGACCTCTCATACAGCATTCTATACCACGGTGTCAGATCACACATCTCCAACACTGGGATCCCGAAGAAGGATGAAAGCCCCAAGTACCTCACCTGCAAGGCCCAGGGAGTCTGCTTCCCCCCTTCGGCACGTAGTACACTGGGGTCATCGGGCCTAGGCGTCATCTCGCAGTGTGACTATCGGAATCATTTCCATGACACCCCTCTCCAACATCACATGCGCACAGGTTCTGATCATCATGTCCTCTGCCTTTGACACCCAGCTGCTCCTCACCCTCACCACAGACCCAGCCACTCCCAGATCCAACATTCAAGAAGGGATGAGGTTCATTGACATATGGAGGAACCTCAGCCACATGAGGCTGGACTTGGACAAGACTGGGATCATCATCTGAGGGATGTCCCCTTATGGTTGGGACAACTCCTGTGTCACAGCAGCCTCAGCAGTGCACAAGCACACATTAGCCACACACGCAAGCAGGTGCTCATCGAACACTACTCGCTCACAATAACCATGCAAATGAATACCATCTCTACCTCATGCTGCAAGTCACACATATGTGCTGTATAAGTAGGCGTATTGCTGGAGTAGCGTCACCAGCGCAAGTCAGCTCCAACAATGGTCTGTATGGCCCTATCTGCACAATGTTGCTTCATTCCTTACGCCTGCATCAGCCATGCACAGGGTTTTGACGCAGCATGTGCTTATAAGTGACAGGGTGGAATCTTGTAGATTTCACATATCCACTTTTGGGAGGCATGCCTGTGCCATTACGCACACCCACCCCCTCACCCCCTGCGCAAGTACACCTACTTGTGGCGCAGGGCTTTAGGACATGACACATCTCCCAGATGCGTCACCTTGTTAACTCCCAGCACCATGGCACCTCTTTTGTGCCGCAGCTGTGTCACAGAGGTGATGCAACGGCAGCATGTAAGAAGCGCAAGTGGCACCATGCATTTGATGCATCATCAGATCTGAATTGGTTGAGTTGTGTTACATGACCATTGTGACAGTGGGGAACTCCATTGCCTGTCCCAGGTGGGTATGTTTGTGTAAGGGGTGTGGGGGATGTGTGACAGCCTGTGGTAGCAGTTGGAGTCTGAGTTGGCACTGGGCCTCCCTCATGGTCTGGCTGTCTACCCATGGAGCATGCTGCCATGACAGTGGCTGTGAGTTCCTGCCCAAGATATCTGACCTTGTTGTCCTGGTGTTTGTGTTTGTACTGGTCACAGGAGGAGCTTGTGCTGCCTGCACCAGGGCCCAGTGTCAGGTAACATATCAGTACATTCACCCTCCATGTGCATTGAGCATGGTGCATGGGTGTGTACCTGTGCCATATAGGATGAGTAAAATTGGACATGGGCATCCACAGAGTTGTTTATAGGGGTGTGCAGAATGTTTGCTTCATCACCACCCCCCTTGCACACTTCTCACCCTCTGCCTTGTACCCTCTTCCACTCCCCCTTGCACCCTTCTCACCCTCCCCCTTGCACACTCCTCCACTCCCCCTTGCACCCTTCTCACCCTCCCCTTGGCACACTCCTCCACTCCCCTTTTCACCCTTCTCACCCTCATCCTTGCACCCTCCTACACTCCTCCTTGCACCCTTCTCACCCTCCCCTTGCACACTCCTACACTCTCCCTTGCACCCTTCTCACCCTCCCCCTTGCACACTCCTACACTTCCCCTTGCACCCTTCTCACCCTACCCCTTGCATACTTCCCACCCAATGTCAGGTGCTACCACCTGGGACAATGGGACCATTTGAAAGGCACGATGGACTAGGCCGGCCCTGATTGTGCCAACACCAGTAACACTGGCAATCCAGGGGGCCCAAGAGCCCCCCTTCCCCCCTGTGGACGCACAGGGAATTGGTTTGGGGTCCCACAATACATTTAGTGACACCCACCCTCCCAGAATACAGGACGTCTGATCTTGGGTCTGTGCTTCCTGTAGCATGGGACATGGTATTGTCTTGGTTTGTTAATGGAACATACACATGTTAGTGGCATTTGCGTTGCTTTTGCCTGTAGTTATGGACAGCTGGTGCTTGGTGCTTTTTGCTGGTATTTTTTGTACTTGGAGTGTGGCTGCCATTACCCCCATGTTACATGAGTTGTTTGTATACTCACCAGGCTCTACGACTCCTTCAATCCCATGTACTCCCACCGGTAGTAGCAGGGCCATGACCTTCTCCTCCCACGGATGGTACTGTACTGGTCTGCGGGGACCACCACCTCCAGTGTATTGGCGCTGTTTGTAGTCGGTGTCCATCTTCTTCTTCACCATCCTCCACAGATCGTACCACCTGGCGTGGCATTCTGTCCTGGTGCGTCTGATGGGTGCAACAGCATTCACCTTATCGACGATCCTCTCCCACAGTTGTGTTTTCTGAGCTGTGCTGGTCCGTCTGACCAATGCACAAAACAGCTGTGGCTCGACTCTGATGACTTCATCTGCAAGGATCTCCTCCTCCTCCTTTGTGAACTTTGGATTCTTGTGTACGGACATGGTGTGGGGTGAATGTGATGGGCTGGGGAGGGTGTGTATGGATTTGGGTTTGTGGGAATGAATGTGAATGAGGGATGTGGGTCTGAATGTGATTGGGGGTATGTGTGAAGGTGGATGTGTGCAGTTGTTTGTCTGTTGTCTGGCTATCTGTGGCTAAATGGGTGTGTTACAAAGGATCATGGTTTGTTTGTGTTGGCCCTTTTTATTGGTCCATTTGTGCGTAGGGCTTAGTTTTTAATTTTTTTGGGTGTATTATAAGGGGTGGGTCTGAGTTAGGCCCTCTGTTTGCCTGTTTGGATCTGGCCAGGACATTCGTTTGCAATGGGTGTACACATGAGATATGTTTTGTGGTGTTGTGCAAGTCGTTAGCACCTTCATTGTGCTGTTTTTATGGGTTCATGGGCACTTAGTTCAGGGGCGGGTTCGAATCGTATTTGTTTTTGTGGCTCGCTCATAAGCAATGTTTTTCCAGGGTATGCGCGCGCTTGGTTCAGGGAGGGTTCAATTCGTATTTGCTTTTGTGGCTCGCTCATACGCAACGTTTTTCCGGGGCTCGCGTGCACTTGGTTCAGGGGGGTTCGATTCGTATTTGCTTTTGTGGCTCGCTCATACGCAACGTTTTTCCGGGGTTCGCATGCGCTTGGTTCCGGGGGGGGGGGGTTTGAATCGTATTTGCTTTTGTGGCTCGCTCATACGCGTCATTTTTCCGGGGTGCGTGTGCGCTTGGTTCAGGGGGGGTACGATTCGTATTTGCTTTTGTGGCTCGCTCATACGTGACGTTTTTCCAGGGTTCACGTGCGCTTTGTTCAGGGGGGGTTCGATTCGTGTTGGATTGTGCGGCTCGCTCATACGTGATATTTTCCGTACAAATCGTTGTTGATACGTGACGACATTTTCCCGTACAAATCCAGTTCTCGGTCCCCGGTCTGGATCGTACTTGTCAGGTCGTACAACATGTTTACGGATTGTACGGTTTATTTCCCGAGTCTGTGTCGTATGGATTTTCGCATGAATTTCGTACGGTTCACAAGGATTCTGATGTATTTTTATGAAACAGATCGTACTACGCGATTCAGACGGATTTGTACGATTCGTACGGAAACGGCTACGAATACGGATCGTCGGACGGTTTTCTTTCCCGAATCGGAATCGGCCCCAATATGACAAGGAAGAAGAAGAAAGAAAGAAAAGACACATCAGAGGAGAATCAGAACTGGAAAAGTGCAACAAAAACTTAGGAAGCAGAAAAGGAAAAGGCAGCACTTGTGGTATAATAATGAATGTTGTGTCATAAGCCGTCTACTAGTTAAGGCCGTAAAAACCAAAGATATGGCCCATATACCAATTCTAGCAAAGCATACAAAAAGGCAATCTTGTATGTTAAAAAAGAATGGAATGATCAAAGGTGGAGGGCCCTGTTGGACACATGTTCCATTGGTTATTCGTTGAAGTTCTATATCTTGGTGGATCAGAATCGTTCAAGAGCCACACAGAACCTGGACAATAATGTGGCCACCTGTGACTGGGTAAAAAACTTTGGCAGTTTATATGCTGGTAATCTTGAGGATTCTATAAGATCAGCAGACCTATTGCCAGCCCAGACAATATCTAGCAATTCACTGATGTTTGAAATTGCAGACATTATTCAGGCCCTGAATTCCCTTTCACGCAGGCATGAGGCTGGTCTGGATGGCATTCCTGCTGATATCTTTTTAACCCATATAGAGTCCTGGTCCCTGTATATCCTACCTTGGCCAATGCAATTACAGCAGGGGCCTCCATTCCTGACTTATTGCAAGGTGCTATAGTCTTACCCACATTTAAAAAAGGCGACCGTTCCCTACCATCTAACTACAGGCCAAAAGTTTTATAGACGCATTCCAAAATTTTTGGGACAGTGCCTACTTAATAAGATGATACAACATTGGATAGACAAGAATAACATTCTAAGCCCCTTTCACGTAGGCTTCCGCACCAAGGTTTCAACTATTGACCTGGCCTTTTGATTTATGTTAATATATTGGAGAACTGTATTGATCCGAGGTGGTAGTCCGTATGTCATGTTCGTCGACCTAAAACTAGCTTTTGATCTGATTTTAAGAATAAATTGTGGAGTATTTTGGCAAATTTGCAAATGCCCCCTTTATTATCCCAATCCAAAGATTCTGAATTGAAGGTCAGAAGCACCTTCAAAGTCCCACTCAGGGCTTAATTGGGAATTGGAGGCGTGAAGCGTACGAGTACCGTCGCTTTCCGCAACTAGTGCTGACACTGCCTTTCGGAGTCCGGGTCCGGGTACTTCAATTCAAAAACTTTGGATTTGGATAATTTCCATCTCCATCATCACTTACAGGTTCTGACGAAGGCCCCCCGATTCCCTCCAGGGGCACCTAAAGGGGCTGAAACATGTTGACCATCTTTCTGGACTGACGAGTGTAGCATACTCATCACATGTCTTACTATGCACAACACCTTTTTTTAATTTTCCCCATGCCCCAAACTGAATAAAGTCTTAGTTTAGGTGGCATGTGGACTCCTTTCTTAACTCACTCCACACGAGCACCCTCACTTCTTATTTTTGATTTCTGATCACTACTGTAATAACCAGTGGTTCCCTCCAGCAGGAGGAAGCATAAAAGAAACCCAATGATGATGCTGTCACATATCTAACTAAGGCGGAGAACCAAGATATACCGCCTACCAACCAGCCTATGTGAATAAGGGTTTTTTAAGCAATGACGGGTAGAACCACCTGAACCCTGGTAGCAGGTACAAGTGATTCATTCCCGATTGGTTTTGAAATATTACTAAGGAAGCTGAATGGATCATTGCTTCTACTTTCTCCCCCCACTCTTGATTTATAGTATTTTTCCAGAACCCTTCTGTGAAAGTTGAAGGAAAAGGAGGAGAGGTTGTGTGTAAGTATAGTCTCTGTATAATGTGTGTGAGAGAGAATATTTGATTTGAGATATGTCTGTAGGCTGAGCAGGGGGGCATTCTTTCTTATTTGTGTAGGGGAGTGTTTTGATAGCATGTTTTCATAGGTTGTGTGAATGAAGAAGTATATTGTTGTATTGATAAACAATTTGACAGATAGTTGGATTAAAGAGGTTAGTTTAAGGTACTTATGTTGAAAGGATGGACGTTTATGTGATTATCTGTCAGATTGTTGTGCTTTACTGCTAAGTAAGTAAAAAGGATATTTGGTTTTGTATAGGCCTGGGCGAAGCACTACGCTACGCTTGCGTAGTTTGCGAAGTTTGCACAACTTCGCACTACAAGAGCTGCACGTAGCACAGTGTGAACATGCGTAACGTAGTGCAGCGGTCATTTTTTGCTTGCTCGCGATCCTCAATGTCGAGTTGGCGACCGCGAGCAAGCAAAATGACATCCTGGTGAGACTTTTTCCTTGTTCGCGATCAGCAACATCAAGTTGCCGATCGCGAGCGTGGAAAATAAACCTCCCTGCGAGATTCTCAATGCGGGTAGGTCTGTTTTCTCATTGCGAGTGGTCGCGTATGCTCGCGACCGCTCGCGATGACAAACTACCAGTCCACGTTGAGAAAGCTGCCGCTCGTGGAAAAATCTCCTCGAGCGGCAGAAAACTACAGCTCGCACTGTGCAAGATGCCGTTTTAAATGATTGCACAGTGCCGGATGCTTGTCCGCACTGTGCAATCATTGAAAATGGCATCTTGCACAGTGCGAACATGCTACTACGCAGTTCGCGTAGTGCTACGTGTAGCTCGCATAGTGCGAAGTGAACTTCGCGTAGCTTCGCAAAGCGCTACTTCGCAAACTACGCCCAGCACTAGTTTTGTATTAATATAGAGTAGTGGATTATGTAGGAGTTAGTGGGTTTAACAATATAAGGGTATGTGTATGCATGTTCTATTAATATGTAAAGTTTAGCCAGTGAGTGAAACATAAATTGATAGTGCTTGTGTTTGTAAAGAGTGATGTGTGTATGTTGTGAGTTTGTGTGCATGGCTGAGTATGTGGCTCTTCCTTGGAGACTGGGTTTGGATTCTAAAATGTGCAGCATCACTGGACCCAGTCCTGACCCAGCCTTTACAGACAATAGCGCCTCTTCTCTCTGCTTTTAGCCTCAATGTCGAGCTGAGATGCCCTGATCCATAAGGTTGAATTGCCCTACTGATCAGGTGACCTTGGGCCAATGAGAACAGTGGCCCTAACCAATCCGAACCCTAGCACTAGACCTTATGGCCAATGGGAGTTCTACCACCCTAGAAACAATTGCAACCCCAGCACTAAACCCTAGGCTCAATGCAATTGCTCGCACTATCAACCAATCAGAACCCTAGCCCTGTCAACCAGTCAGAACCTTAGCCTTAGTAATCAATCAGAACCCAAACCCTTAAGCCTAGGACCAATACAAGCCTTAGTCCTAATAAACAATCAGAACCTCAACATTAAGCCATGGGACCAATTCAAATCCCAGCTCTCGAAACCCGTTAGGACCAAAACCCTAAGCTCTAGGACCAATACAAACATTAGCCCTAGCAACCAAACAAAAACCAAACACTAATCCCAAGGACCAGTACAAACGCAAATCTAGCCACCAATCACAAAGCAAACCCTAAGCCCTAGGACCAATATAAACCGTAATCCTAGCAATCAGAACCATAGCCCTATCAATCAACCACAACCCTAAGCCGTAGGACGAGTATAAACTCTTCCCTAGCAACAAATCACAACTTAAACCCTAAGCCTTCAGGACCAATACAAATCCTAACTCTAACAACCGGTAAGAACCTTAGCCCGATCAACCAATCAGAGGCCAAGCCCTAATTCCTAGGATCAATACAAACGTTAGCTCTAACAACCAATCAGAACACAATACAATAGCCAATAAAAAACCTAATTTTAAGAGCATGTGACCTTAAACTTAAGGGGCTGTGCAGTATGTTCGTGGAGGAGAAAAGGCCTGCTCAGGAGCCCCGTGGGACAATCAGTAAAGCAGAAACTGCTGTGGAGAGGGGGCTACTCTTGAACTCAGAATCTCCTTGGATACAGACAGGCCCATTACACTCTTTGCAGATCCAGTTCAACCCTATAGGTAAGGTCCAAATGTAACGCTACTGAATAATGCTTTTTGCACACTTCAAATCTTTGTTTTTCTTGCCAAAAACAAGTGGTATATACACTATGCAAACACAATTTAAACCATAAACAAGATTAAGCAAGTTTATGGAAAATAAGGAAAGCTATTTAAACATTGACACATTGAAGAAAACAGCAATTTTAAAGTATAAATTGTACTGAAAAAAATGTGTGCTCTTACCACCTTTGCTTTGTCCTTGCTCTCTGGGCTGTTTAGGGCTCACAGAAGTTGGGGCATCACCAGTTAAAAACACGTGTCCATGAAGAACTATCTTTGTGGAATATCTAGATTATATTTATAGTTGGTGGAGAGGGCTCAATTGATGATCCAGTATTTCAAGTTGTAATCAGGTACAAGAATTGGAACTCCACACATACTCCATTGTAGTAAATGTGCTAGATTGTTTTTTGTTACTGATGTCTATCTGACTGTCTGCAAAAATTCATAGATCATTGCTGTTTCTGTTACAGGATTGATTAGATTGGATCTTTAACTAACACGTTTTGCTGCCCATCCATTCAATTCTTCAGAAGAGTATTATCTCTTAGTGTCAGAGTGCGTAGACATATATTTATTCTGTTTTGGTAGGACACTTTGTCGTTGACACACCAAAGGCATGTCTGCTATTGCTTCTCTCGTTCTAATGACTCATGTGCAAAAGCATCTATCAGAAAAAAACTCAGATTCATTTTAAGTGCGAAGCAGGTCTACTGAGGCCTCATTGTCAAGCTGAGACAGTTCCCCCATATCTTAACCTGTGTTTCACACATAGATTTTGACTGTGTCGAGCAGCTTAAATCTCATATTACTGGACCATCACAAATACCAGGGGTATGCATAATAAGGCTTTGCGTATCCTTTCTCACTGGACACCTCTACTAGGTTAATTTGAAAGCCACATTGGGACCGGGGCTCATCTCGTATTGATGCAAGGACCAGACCTTGGTTTCTGATGGAAATGAGGTGATCCAATTATGTCATGTATTCCCTGAAAGGTTGTTTGTCAGGGGAGGTTCTTATGCTATTTCTTTTTCATGACTACGAATTTATTGGCTGACCAGATAGCTAACTTAATAACAGCAAAATCAGTTTCCATGACCAATTATATTTTTTCAATATATATTATACCATACATAACACTAAAGGCAATACACTTAGCTTTGACACAACATGTAAAACATTGCATCTTGGTAGCAAAACGTTTAGTCCAGACTTAATAATTGTTCACGCAAAGCAGTGCAGCGACCAAATTGGGTGTCCTGTGTTGTGCAAAGAGGAAAATACAGTGCAGAGCTGTATATACTAAGATTGGCCTGCAAATGCTGTAATCACCAGTGGTGTATGAAATTCACATGATTTGCTTTTGCGTAATTATGCCAAATTTCAGCAGAATTATGCATATTTATTTAAAAGACAAATGTGTCACATAGTACTATGTTTTAGCGTGGAATGAGTCTATGTGTCAATTTTTTACGTGATAGCGCATTGCCAAAAACAGCACAAAAAGAAACGCACCATAAACAACAGGCTCTCGTGTTCAGTTTTAGCCCTCACGTTCTCTGTAAATATGAACTGGAAATGATGCATTTGTGATAAATTGTTACCGCAAATGATGCGAACTGGCGAAATGTGCATAATTTAAGGAATGTTGCATACCAAATGTAACATAAACGTACCAAAGTTACAAAACTATGCTAGCTTATTTAAATTTTGCACAGGCCTAGAAATCATCTGCACTGGTGATCTCCTAAGGCTGCCTTGCAAAACGCAGTATCGCACCATATTTCAGAGGGTGTGTGTGTGCGTGTGTGTGCACTGTCTTGCAAATGATTCATACAAGAAGCATTCCGTTTGAGTACAAATCCTAAAGCCTAGACATACTCAGAAGGATTCTACACATTAGATGAATGCTGTACACTGCAGCACACTTGCAATATATTGTATCTTCTTGGGAAATGAACACCTTTCCCTTGTTTATTTCTACTTTAAGTAGGTGTTAGTTTTTGATCCAAAGACCGGTTCTGGCTTCAAATCTTATGGATGTTTGAGTTGATCCCTCTGAGTAAGTCTCACTGGACACACAGCAACAGAAAGCAGCATGAAGCAATTTTGTGCAAATTAATGCATCTTTCCAGCACAATTTGTTTTTCCTTGGACTGTAAATACAATACACTGCTTCTTTTTCCAGATTCCCCGTACTCCTGAAGTTTGTTCAGTACATCCCTCAGCTTAAAACTGAGCCTTTAAAATTCAACTTGACTGCTTATATTTTTTGTTTCTAAATCGATGTTCAGCTTCTGCAGTGACTTTCATTCTTCAGTTTTAACCACATACTTATATTCAAACTCTCAGTAGAATGATTGTAAGTGGTCCACCGCGGCTCCCATGCCGATTGAGTGGAGGGCGGCTCATCTACCGCGGCTCCTGGTGCCGGTGGTGAGAGCGGGCGCCATATTGGGAGGAGTCCGAGAGCACAGGGACCTGAGGCAGCGGTCCAGCTGCTCAAGGCTCCTTCACATAAAACGTGATGTGTTGGAGGGAGCGCAGCGGGCGCGACGGATTCGCGCTAGAGTCAAGCTCATCTGCGCTCGTCCGCGAGCGTCCGGGACTAGGGGCTAAGGATACTGCCTGCTCCTATATATACACATCCGCTGATTTACAAGCGCTACGACCAACTATAATGATGTGTCCACCCGTTCCTCACAACACGGCTAAAAGAATTGCTCATTTAGGTATTAGCAAACCCGCCATTTCTACAGCCGACCCCGCTCCTAAGTATGCGATGCTCACTACCACACCTAGCACTACCTGCACATTTAGGTGTATATACTTAAACACCCGTTCCATGATTAAACATCAGACGGACATTTTTCTATTATTAACGGACATACAACCTGATTTGTTGCTATTGACCGAAACCTGGCTCACCTCGGATTCTCTGCCGGACATTTTAGCTGCCCTACCAGCAGAATACTACATTCTGTCAGCAACTCGTCCAGGAGGGAAAGCTGGGGGAGGAGTGCCCATTATTGTTAATAAAAAACACCAACTCAGACAACTGTCATCTTTGCCCCTGCCCAACACAGAAAATTTAGTCGCTAAATTAGACACCCCCAATGGAACACTTGTACTGGTGCTACTTTACCGCCCACCTCAAACTATGGCCACATTTCCATCTACCCTAGCTGAGTCACTGGCCCCGCTGGTCACCGACCATTCTAAACTTCTTTTGGTCGGGGACTTAAATTTCTGGTTTGACAATATAACGCTAGACCCCCAAGCCGCAGAGATGAAAGAACTTCTTGATGATCTCAACCTGACACAATACATCCACACCGAGACTCATCAGAAAGGTCATAGCCTCGACCAAATCTGGTCTTCGAACTTACCAATTTCCTCAATAGATATAAAACCCTGTTGCTGGTCTGACCATTACAGTATAAGTTTCTCTTTCCAGCTAGACAAGACTATCCAATTTAAGCTACAAACCTGTAAGACCACTAGGAAATGGACTTCCATGGATATGTCTGCTTTCTTAAACTTTTTAAATACTTCCCTTCCCCCAGAGAGTACTAACGTGGAGGAGGCCGACGTCCGGTTTAAAGAATGGCTTACTTCAGCGATCAATATCTATGCTCCACCCACACGCCTCTGCAGTTCTAGGAGCTCGGACGCACATAAATGGTTCACTCCTGAGCTCAAAAAATTAAAACTGGAAGTGAGGCAACAGGAAAGGGCATGGCGCTCTCAGTATTGCCCTCTAGCCAGGGCTACTTACTGCCTAGCAAGAAAGGCATATCCAAAAAATACTACATAATCATAAGACCGCCTATTTTTCATCTAAAATCTTAACCTCTACTAATAAGTCGAAAGAAATCTTCAGGATAGTGAACGACCTATGTAATGATGACAGAACCTCTCCTCCGGTAGTTCCTTACACAAGCACTATGCAACTCCCTGAATGATTTCTTTAGTGAAAAGATTTTATTGATCAAACAGCACATCTCCACACTTCCAACTTGTGCCCCTGTGGACGATATCTTTTTTAATCCCCTAACCTTACATTCTTTCCCCCTTATTGATTTGAAAGTCTTTTCAGAGTTACTATCTAGAGTCAAATCAGGCTCCCCTATGGATGTCTGTCCCCCTCAAATCATGAAGGAAATCGGTCGAGCCATTCCTAACAGCATGATGTCCCTGCTTAACAACTCTCTCACCTCAGGGACAGTCCCCAGTAGCTTCAAGCAGGCTCTACTGATACCCCTTACGAAGAAACCTGGTATTGATCCATCGGACCTCACGAATTATCGGCCCATATCCCTGCTGCCCTTTTTGTCCAAAATGTTGGAGGCTCATGTCACCAATTGCCTCTCAAACTTTGTGGAGGAATCGGGCTATCTGCAACCTAATCAAGCAGGATTTCGGCCTGGTCATTCTACCGAGGCAGTAATACTGGCCGTCCAGAACACCTTGAGGTCCAACGCTGACAAAAATCTTCACCAAGCCCTGGTGCTCCTTGATTTGTCTGCGGCATTCAACACGGTTGACTATTCCATTCTGGTCAACCGTGTCGAACAGGCAGGCCTTAGAGACTCTGCCTTGGCTTGGCTAAAATCGTTCATATTCGAACGCACCCAGTCTGTCTGCCTTGGATCTTTCTCAGCTCCTAAAATCAACTCCTTTTGTGGGGTCCCTCAAGGCTCTTCCTTGTCCCCCTTATTATTTAATTTGTATATGCGGCCCCTCCTCTTTGCTTTAAGAAAACACAAAGTCACTGTATATAATTATGCAGATGACTTGCAGTTAGTCTTTGCACTCAACTCCCCAAATGCTGTGGAGGATTTTCAAGCAACCATGACCCTTATTCAGAGCTGGATGTCTCTAAATCATCTTAAATTAAACCCGGGGAAAACCGAGCTGATTTTGCCCGGCAAGAGCGAAATCAGTTGGAGCCCCAATTTCTGGCCTACGGACATGGGCCTCCCCCCTAAGAAATCACAAACAGTAAAAAGTCTGGGGGTAACCATCAACGAGGACCTCACCTTAAAATCCCAGATTGGTACTGTGGTCTCTTCTGGTTTTTTTCAACTGAGGAAAATCAGGAAAATTGCACACCTCCTCACCCACACTGCCCTAATCCAGGTGGTCATGGCCCTAATCCTTTCCCACATTGATTTTTCAAACAGTCTCTATCTAGGCTTACCCATAGGCCAACTTAGAAGACTGCAGTACCTACAGAACCAAGCTGCCAGACTGATCTGCAATGTTCTCAAATGGGTCTCGATCAAATCTGGCTTAGAGACCTTGCATTGGCTTCCTGTGGCTCAAAGAGCCGAATTTAAAGCTGGTTGTATCATTTTTAAGGCATTGCAAGGTAAGGGCCCTTCCTTCATCAAACAGCTGATTGGCAGATACGTCCCCTCACGCAGCTTGAGATCAGCCCACAAAGACCTACTTGAGGTACCTCGCTTTAAGAAGAAACGACAGGGAGGCAGCAGTTTTCATTTTTTAGCAGCAACCCTATGGAATTCTTTGCCGCTAGCCCTTAGACAGTGCAAGGATATTCTTGCCTTTAGAAAGGCATTCAAGACTCACTTATTCACACAGGCATATTTGAAATAGAGACTTTCGTTTGATCCACCCTTGTTATGTTTTTTATCTCTTTCCAGCGCCAAGAAGCCTCTGGGCGTATGCGCGCTTTATAAATATTAAATAACATAACATAACATAACATAACATGTACATTCTCAGTTTGTTCTGGAGCAGAGAACGTTGTCACCAGTAAATTCTTACCCCATGCTTCTCAATTTCTTCATGCTGTGGCATCTCACTATAATGTGATTTAACCCTACACAGGAGACTGGCGGAGGTTGGGGTGTCTGGCCTGGCCCTTGAGTGGCTGGTGTCGTACCTCGATCATAGGCACCAGGTGGTAGCCCTGCAACCCTTTAAATCTAACATCAAGAGGGTTGGACAGGGCGTACCCCAGGGGTCGGCCATAAGCCCCATTCCATTCAATCTTTACCTCCGCCCCCTGATCATGTTGATAAAATCTTTTGGCATAGCACTCACCAATTATGCCGTCGACACCCAACTTATCTTCTCGTTTGAGGGTAAGGAGGCGGTGTCACAGGAGGTCTTCCATCGTTTCATGAGCACCACGGCAGAATGGCTGGGCAATAACTCCCTGCAATTTAACAGCTCAAAAACCGAGGTGCTGCATTGTTCCATGGATCGTACCCCTAGGCCTCTCCCACAGGATTTTTGGCCTCCTGACTTTCAAGGTACTAGCCTGCCTGCTGAATCCGTCCGAAACCTGGGGGTGATGTTTAGCTCCAGTTTGCAGCTAGACGTATCAGTGAACAGAACGGTGGCCACTTGCATGGCACTGCTCTGTTCGCTGCAAAAGATCTTACCCTTGCTCCCTGTGCAGGCTAGACCAGAGGTAGTGCGGAGCATAATTTTAAGTCAGCTTGACTATTGTAACGCACTACTTCTGGGGGCACCTGCTACACTGGTGGGAAAATTGCAACGCGTACAGAATTTCGCCGCCAAATTGGCACTGTCGCGCCGACGCCTTGACTCTTCTGCCAAAGCACTTAGGGACCTTCACTGGTTGCCAGTCTCTCAACGGATTGATTTTAAAGCTATGTGCTTGGTATTTAGGGCTCTTCACGGACAAGGTCCGTCCCCTCTGCAGGATCTTTTCTCCTGGTACACCCCGTCTAGATCACTCCGGTCAGCCTCGGCTTACTTGGTAGTTGTACCCAAGATTTTGAGGTCCCGGATGGGTGGTCGGTCCTTCAGGTTCACTGCAGCGAGACTGTGGAATTCCATTCCGCTGGGCCTGAGGGGTCTGGAAGACCTCCCTTCTTTTAAGAAAGCCTTGAAAACTTACCTGTTCCCTAAAACAATGTAAATGGATCGGATGCTGGAAACATCATGTATGTGTCATAACAGTCTAAGCACCAGGATGCCCGTCGGGTGACAGTCAATGCGCTATATAAGAATGCCTATACATACATACATACATACACTTCTGGTGGATTGATAGCATTCTAAGTGGCTGGTGTAGTGGTCTAAAACATCCCCTCCAGGAGTCTGTGTTTCAACTCCTAATCATAGGTCAAATCGTGGTGAATTCAGCTGTTCATCCTTCTGAGGTTGATAAAATAAGGACCATTGTGTTGGGTAGCAATAAATAGAGGTGGGAAAGCCAGCAGTTTAACATGGAGAGCTGAGCAAGAGTTTAACCAAGGGTCTGGCTTGCATCTTAGAGCCTGTATCCAAGCTGTGCCCTGACAATTTAGCTATGTAAACCATACAACAAACATCATATAAAATAAGATCATCAGCTTTTGATTTTGTTATTAGATCGCGTCTGTGGGAGGTCCTTTTAAATTATGGGTTGGACGAGGCTTTGATTTATTTTTTGGCACATTTGCACAGGGATCTGAAGGCACAGGTGAGGATTAGTAATGATGGGGAGGTCTCTGGGGATATTATCATTGGTAGAGGGGTTAGACAGGGTTGTGTTCTAGCCCCTCTACTTTTTATTCTCTATATAAATGAACTACACAATTCCCTGTCTAAATTGACTAATGACGTCCCCAAAATTAATGGTAAATTACCCCCGCGCTTTTATGCGCAGATGATGCGGTCCTCATGGGCCACACGCCTAATGCACTTCGCACTTTAGTCACGGGGTTTGTGACTTTTATGGCTGACCTGGAGCTTTGCACTAATTTTAAAAAATCTTATATAATGACCTGCGGATCAAAAAAACACTGCATTAATTTTATAACATTGGGCAGCGAATCTTTAACATGCACAAGCACTTTTCCCTATTTGGGCCTAATTTTCTCAGAAACAGGATCCTGGCAAGGCCACTCGGCCCATAGTAGAAGTCAATTCTCTAAAGTGGTCAATTCTATCGTTAGCCTCCGGCAGCCAAAACAAGCAGAGGTTGTGTTACCCCTAACCCACATTTACAAATCGCAATGTGTCCCAACAGCCACTTATGGCACGGAAGTCTGGGGATATATAAATTGCAGCAGGATCTAAATAGAAGAAATTAGATTTTGCAGAAATGTTCTTGAGCCCAATTTTCATCTTCAACTTACATATGTCACAAAGAATTGAACCTGTGCTATGTAGAGGATTTTATCAGGTCCTGTCCAACCATATTTTTGCTGAAAATATGTCAGAATCCTGCTGCAATTATAACGAGAGAGATAATCATAGAATGCCTTAAGTGCAACAAGGGCGGGAGTATACCTTGGCTTGCTGCAGTAAAAAAAGTTTAACCAGTGTAAAGTTGGAGCATATTTTTTACGTCCACTAGCACTAGAGGGCATAAGCATGAAATCAGTTAGGGGGGCACTGAATGATTTGTACTATAAAGAAAGATACAAGACTGAGCACCTGAAACCATTGGTTGTCAGGTATATGCCACTTTTGGAGGCACCGGGCATTCAACATCATATGCCACACAAATATCTCAGGAAAAATATAGGAAGATGGAAAAGGAGTTTACTTTTCCGCCTCAGGGATGGCAGTATAAAATATCTACTCTGTTTCCCGATAGGATTTAACTGCATCCTTGAGCATTTGTGCTGCCCTTGCGGCACTGGTAGCAAACAAACTGTGTTACATTTCTTACTCTTCTGTAAATTCTATGCAAGATATACAAAACAGTATTTAATTCCGTAAGTCATGGGGTATTTTGGATTTTAAACTAGCATATTTTGAAATCTTACAGCTTAGGAGTGACGATTTGATTTTTCGCGTAAGCGTATTTTTACAAGCTGCGGTACGCTCACGTGCTTCCATGAGCGAATCTTAACGTGACCAAAACCCTGTAATACTGCTTAAGTGAAATGCATTTATTATCGTTTCTCTTTCCATGGTGGTCATTAATACTGCCCGCAAACAAAGTATTTTATTTGATCATGTTGCTGCTAGTATTGGTACAATTAGGAATGGGGTTAAAATTATCATACATGCACCTTGTTGCTAATTGCTGTCAGATTCATTGCACGTTACCGCACTTTATCTGTAACTAGCTGCTGATTTTGCACTGGAGCCTAAATCTCATATTTGCACTATGTCGTTAATGCTGCTAGATTTCATATGTCCATCCAACTTTTTTTATGTGATTTTATTATTTTACTGTGGTATTTATTGTTGCAATATCACATTTGTATTAGATCATAATGTGCATATATGTGTTTTTAAACTTGTCTTTGTATTTTTCCTGTTGGTGGTGATGAACTGTGCTTTTTTGGATATTTTCTATCCGAATAAAGAATATTTGAATTGAACTGAATTGAATTGAATAAGATAAAGTCTCTTCAAAATTCCAAATTATCTGGTTTCATTTTGTACAAATCAGCCAGTAAATGGGTACCTATTTGTCTTTCCTTGTGTTAAGGCTTTGGTGTTTTTTAACCTGTTGGTTCATTTTTTAACTATAACACAAACTCCACCTAAGGTATTAGAACGCTTTACATGAGCACCAGGTACATTACACAAGTTCTCGGGCATTGTTTATAGTCATGGGGAGATTAAGTGATTGGGGTGTTAAACTGACGCTGCAACTTGAACCTGCTTCCCAGTTCCACAATACGCAGCTCTGACCGTACCACCACATCCAAAGTAGGGGGAGGAAGGCATGCAGAAACCAGATGAAAGTATGGGCTTTAGGTTCCACCAGAACCTCGAGCTGAGCAAGAGGAGCCAATGCTTCAGGCTCAAGTCTGGCTTGAGATTTCAGTGTCTCCCACAATAAACATTTCTTTCTCAGTGCCAAAATGGCCTAGGTGGTGAACAAGTACTTTACAAATGCATGATTAGTTACACATAACCAATTTCTGTAGATAAGCAGGGCCCCTTTTCAGAAGGCTTTTTGGACGTTGCCAAAAAAATTTGATGTCAGTCCTTTGTTCCAATGAGCACCACTGGAATGAATTTACGGTGGGTTGAAAATGTAATTTTTCAGATATTGCTACATCCTAGCTTCCTATTTCTAAATAATTGTTAGGTTTTAAATGCACGTCTTCTTTTGACCAATGAGTATACCCCTAAAGTAGGCAATGCATGAATAAGTTGGCAGATTAAGGGGTGATTACTATTACAGCAGTCAGGAGAACGCTCGAAAAGCAGGCAGCGCTCCGACTGCCACATTACAATGTGATCACCGTGCTGGTGGTCAGAAAATGCTCCTTATCATGGTGGCTTGTGCTGCTCCCAAAGAAAATTTCTGCAGCATAAACTGCCATGATAAGGAGCACCTCCCGCACCTCCATGCACTGTGTGCCTGGAAGTGATTGTAATCCGGCAGTCAGACCGAAGGGTGGTTGGACCACCATCGACGGCTTGTCAGTGGCGGTTCAACCGCTATCGTAATAAGGCCCTTAGTAAGTTATTGCTTCTTGGAGACCCATAACAGATAATGCAGTTTTTGGTCTGAAATTACAGGAGCTGAATCTCTGATTCCAGCCACTATCACCACACCAAACACCAGCCCATTATGAGATAATGAGTCTGAAATAGGGCGTAACCTCTGAACCCAGTGTTACTGCCTCCTTTTCCACCTTCTTAAAGTAGGTGGTATATAGCGGCTGGAGAATGCAGCAGATTAAGTGCTAGGGTAGCCATGTCTCTTTTCATTCTGAGATGGCTGTCACAGGCTGAAGGGAGTTTCTGCAGTCCTTGTGGTAGGCAGGAGGAAGGTGGGCAAGTCCCAGTGTCTAAAAATGGCACTACCCCCAGCAGCACAGCATCCAGGTCTGGGACTGGTTTTCAGTGACCAAAATTACGGGTCTGGTATTTACACACCTGGTTATTCCAAGACCAGAAAAACTGGGCTATTCATAATGACCCATGCCAGTATTCTACAGGACTTTATTACACTGAGTCTGAAATACATCCCTTTAACCAACATACCAACCTATTTGTTGGAGACCTGAAAGACATCTTGGTATACAACAAGACCGGCACTCTATACAGTGGGAAAAAGGCAATGCTAATGTGTAGGGCTGTGGTAAAGATGGTGAATCATTGGTTTTGCCACTCATTATGAAGACCGTGGGCTTATCTTAATTGAGATAAAGGAAACTCTTCACCCATAAATGCATCATGCAGTGGGCTCAAATTACAATCTACATAGGACACATTAGTGGCAATTGGGTGTACCTGCATCAGCATTTGCAAGGATAAATTCAACTTTATGAGTAACAAAATGTGAATTTATACTTATATGTAGCTGATTTTACTAACAGTTAAAATATTGTCAGTATAATGCCATATACATTTTTAGTAAATATTCTCACCTGGGGCTGGTTGTCAGTGTTCAAATGTGTAAACACCTACAAAAAGTGAAGAACACAAATAAACCTATGGAACTGTAAACATTCACAAACCATTTACTGGTAGGTTCCCTCACTGAAATCAGTCATTTATTCCTGCCAAGGGCAAGTGTAAATCCCTTTCAAGTGAAGGAAAGGAGAAGGAAAATTACCACATTTGTTAAGGGTTAAAGGAAAGCCTTTCTGGATGGAAAAAAATGTTGTTCCCATAGAGAAAAAGGTAGCATGCATAAATACACATATACATAACATTTACCAATATAGGAATACAAAATTCCTACATTTCTTAATGCAGAATTGTTTATTCACATGAACGCTCCTGGAATCTGTGGCAGTCACAGCTTCTGAAAACACCTTGTGAATTCCAATAAAGCAATAACAGTGCACCATGCATGGAGGTAACTATATGGAAGTGTTGGAGCACGAGGTCCCTTTGTCGCTTACTCATCACCATGAACCCCGCATACAGGTCAATAGAATTTTGATGTCGATGGATATGTAAGGAGCTTAAGACAATCTTAAATGTTATCAATTAATAATATTAGTACAGTCAGTATAGAGAGTTAAGAGTGTGTAAAAGAGTTTTTGCTTTCAAATCTTTTATTTATTCATTCTTTTGCATATTATTTTCAAAATTTCGTCATTAAAGGGTAAATATCAATAAATCAATTAATAGTAATGAGATAAGTCAATTTTAGCAAATCAAATAGGCATCAATACAAAAAATGTGAAGCATTGAGCAATAAGATTTCAGTGTGCTCTCTGTTAAGCCTTCTTTTTCAGTTTTATGTTTTCCAAGTTCTCTCAATTTCTTGTATTCACCCTTTCCTTTTCTCTTATAATTTTAATTTTCTCCTAATTTCTCTCTTTCTCTATTTTTCCTTCTATTTAGGCAGCATCTAACTCTTTTGTATAATACCCATAAAGTTATACTAAATTTGTTGGGTAAGAATAGATGGATAGACTTCGGTGTTGTCACATCACAAGCTTCACATATTAGGGGGGTGGCCATCCTTTTTAAAAAATCTATTAGGGCAAGGTTGGTTTCTAAGCAGGTGGACCCATATGGCCGATGGGCCATAGCCTCAGTTATTATTTCTGGTTCACCATTTACTATAGTAGGATACTATGGCCCGAATCAGGATGATCCATCAGTCTTGGCCACACTCTTTTCACAACTATACCTATTCCCAGAGCCGGTCATCTTGGCAGGTGATTATAATGTAGTCTTGGATCCTGTGTTAGATAAATCACCTTCCAATAGGGCCATAACTTTATCTAAGACTAGGACTTTTTTGTTGGATAACATGAAAGCATTAAACTATAACGACATTTGGAGGACACTTCATGGGTCTCAAAGGGGGGTCACATTCAGGAATTATAAATTTCACCACCAGTCTCGGATTGATTTTATTTTGATCAGTCATATTTTGGTTAAACAGGTTAAATCAGTCTCTCATCTACCTTTTCATCTTTCTGACCATACAGCCATCCTTCTTGAGCTTGAGGTCGTGTCAAGGGCCTCTCTAAGAAACTGGTCTTTCGACAGATCAATCCTCGTCTCATCTGACATCATAGAGGCATTAAATCATGAAGTTACGTTTTTTTGGGAGATTAATCAGGGCTCTGTCCCACCTGGCATTACTTGGGATGCGTTCAAAGCTACATTAAGGGGCTATCTAACTAATAAAACTGCATATAAAAACAAGATGTACAGGGAATCAGTAGCCTCTCTTGAATTGGAGATAGTGGGAGTTCAAGCAGAGATTGATAGGTACCCAGCAACATTAGGGGCCTCATTAGAGGATTTGCAGGACAAGCTAATGGTTTTAAAAGGAGACCTTTCCTCAGTTTTGAATGCACGGGTCCTGGAGAGATAGGAGGCTAGCAAACTGGCCCATTTTGAATATGGGGAAGGTGCGGGTAAGCTCCTGGCCTGGAAGTCGAAGACAGATAGGGTCCGAAATAATATTAGTTCTATTAATAAGGATGGAGTAATACACTCTACAGATGAGGGAATTAGTGGAGCTCTTAGGAGCTTTTTCAGCGAAATATATCGTGAGGACAAGAGTGTACAACCTAATCAAGCAATGGAATGGTTATCTGGGATTTACCTTCCTGCCTTATTATTAGAACAAAGGAATGCCCTGGAGGGCCCTATCACATTGGAGGAAGTACGTTCCGCTATTTTTAAAAGCAAAAAAGGCAGGGCTGCAGGACCTGATGGGTTACCATCTGAAATATATAAAGTAATTTGTTCAACAACTCTTCCTTACCTAACAGACCTGTTTAATAGTATCCTACTGGAAGGTGCCTTACCCCCCACCTCTTGGGATAGGGCCTCCATAACTTTGATTTTAAAACCGGGCAAACCAGCAACTAACTGTGGGTCATATAGGCCGATTTCAATTCTCAGCACAGATTATAAAATGTTTGCTTCTGTGCTTGCAAATAGATTGGGAGGGGTAGCGAACAACATCCTGCACTTGGATCAGAAGGGATTTGTAAAGGACCGGCAGCTTTATGAGCTAACTTATGACCTCATCGGCGCAATAGACATGGCCTCGTTTGCATCCCTTCCTTTAGCAGTTCTCACGCTTGATGCCACAAAGGCCTTCGATAGGGTAAACTGGGTATACCTAGCGGAGGTCCTGAAAAAGTTTAATTTAGGTGATAATTTTAGGCGGGCTGTAAAATTATTATACAAAGACCCTTCTGCCTCATTATTGGTTAATGGGGAACTTACTGAGCCATTCAGTACTACGCGCGGAACCCGCCAAGGGTGTCCCCTCTCCCCTCTTTTGTTTGATTTATATATAGAACCTTTTGCCCAATTAATTTGTGACAACCTTAATATAAAACCTTTTATTTTCAAAGGGTGGGAGCATAAAGTTGCACTATATGCGGATGACGTTCTTATCTTTTCATCCGAGTTGAGCTCGGCGTTTCCTACAGTAATAGCCATTGCAGAAGAGTTTGGGGCAATATCCGGCTATGAAGTCAATGCATCTAAGACCGATATCATGGTGTGGAATCATCCTGTGCCGGTGGTAGGGGCACAGCCTAGTTCTATTCTCAGGTATTTGGGTTTAAATATCTATACGGATATTAATAAGATTGTCCCTTTAAATTTTGCTCTTGTGGCTAAGGAGGCTCGCAGATTGATGAGAACATGGTCAGCTCTCCCTATTTCCCTGATAGGCAGGTCTAACCAGGTTAAAATGACTATTTTACCTAAGATTATGTTTTTGTTTAATACTATTCCTCTCTTTCGATCCACCCATGATTGCTAAACTCCAAGCCGAAATAAACACATTTATATGGAATATTCATACACCCAGATTGGCCTGGAAGAAGATAAGACGTCGCCGAGAAAAAGGGGGCCTTGCAGCACCAGATTTGCAGTATTATGGTTGGGCCTTTCAATTCTCTCACGTCAGGATGCTTTTAAAGACCCCTAATAGCACTGGTTGTGGGAAACTATTTTCAGCACTTCTTAAGGGGGAAAAAGTTAGGCCGGCGAATTTTTTGTTAAAGTTTGGTGACCCTAAATACTTCAGGAGGGTCAAGCTAAAGGTATTGAAGGATTTAGCTAGAACATGGGGTAATTTTAGACGTGCACTCAAACTTGACTATTTTCATAGTAGGGCTCCACTTTGGGATTCTCCGGGCTCTCCGTCTTGGCTCTTGGATAGTCTAGCTCTATCTGTTAGAGAGGCCGGACATATATCATGGGGGGACCTGTTTGTTGAAGGTGTTTTACTTTCATGGGAGGCTCTGAGTTCAACAATAGGAATTTGTTTCTCAAGATTTAAATACCTTCAAATTCAGAGCTGGGCTCAGGCCTATAGTCAGGGCAGGGGCAGGTTTAAAATAGGTGTTGAGAGTAATCTGGTAACCCATCTGATAGACAAATTACCTTTCAAAAAAGAGATTAAATTTTGGTATAACCTCATGATAGACGAGACTGATGGTGAATTCTTGCTCCCCCATTCGCTCTGGGAAACATATATCACCAACATTGATGTGGAGAGTCTGTGGCTAGAATCGTTTAAAATTCTGGGGGACACGGTGAAACCTTCATGGCTCCGCCGCAACCATTTGTTCACATTGCACAGGGCGTACTATTCCCCATTACGTTTATCAAAGTTCCCCAATAACGGTCTGGTTGCTTGTCCCAGATGCGGTTTGGTAGCCGCATCAGACGTTCATATGTTTTTTGAGTGTTCATTCTTAACATCATTTGGGAATGAAATCTGCGTCTCCCTCTCTTTGGCGGTAGGATCGCAAGTCAGCCCTTGCCCTCTGTTAGTCTTTTTTGGTATTCTACCAGAGCTTTGTGGCATAGGTAAAAAATTGGTCTTCTATGGTTGTTTGCTGACTAGAAGAGAAATATGTAAACGTTGGAAAGATAAGGCACCTCCACTTTTTACCGACTGGCGTGCATCTATGCAACAGATGTCAAAATTGGATATGATTAGAGCTGGGAACCAAAATAAGAGAAGATTTTGGCTACTATTGAATTGGTAATCATAGATCAGAATATCATGTTTTTTTTTTTTTCCCCATATGTCCTATGATTACGCTGCTTGGAAGGGTCTTCTTATTTGGCCCCCTTTTGCTATACATACCCTACATGGGCGACTTCGGCTACGAAACGGGTAGTATACAGCAGTACGCTAGCCTAGATGGTACCATGTGATCATTAAGTGGTAGATGCCTTGCACTGCGGGGTACTCCGGTAGGAATCATTAAAATCCCCCCCCAGTAAATCTGGGTCAGTGTTTCTGTCATCTCCTCTATCTTTTCGTTACTATATGGTCACCAAGGGCGAATATGAGGACATTAAAAAAAAAAAAATACCCATAAAGTTATCAAACAAACATCCACTGACTCTAAAATGTTCTCCCCTAATATTGTAACCCAATTACTAATATCAGAAGCTCCCTTGCATACATTCTCCAATGCAATAGCAGTTTCTAATGGATCTAGTTCAGGTTTCAGGTAAGAAATGTTCTTGGCAAATTGTTCTATCTTTCTACTCTCATCTTGTTTGTATGAACAGCAATGCTGAGCTTTCAGCATCTTGCAGACTCTGCCCTTCTCTGCCAGCAAAATGTCTAAATCTAATCAATCTTGTAAAAACATTGATAAAATAGCCACAAATTCTGTGTTAACAGCAAGCAAAGCAGATGTAGTAGTTGCTAATGTATCCACTATGGTTGAGTGCTTTCCAATCTTTTCATCATTTAAAACTACTTCTACTGGTGGTATGATTGATTAAAAAATGTCTCCCACTAACCGTGTTCCATTATAAACACTACATATTTGTCAGTCGGATGGTGTTACGGTCAAATCATCTATGCTATTTACATGGTATATTTTATGGAACAACAAGGCTAAGTAACAAATACCTTCCAATCAGCAGGTAACTGGAAATAAGCATTTGTCTACAAACAAAAAAACTTGAATGACTGCTTCTTCCCCTATAAGAATTTGAACAGGTCCACCCAAAACTTCAATTGTATGCTCACAATTGCTGATCTCAATGTGCCTTTTCCTAAGTTGGCTTCTTCTCTTGTAAACATATTATTTACCCATTTGTCATCTGTCTAATTTCAATTGTGGATATACCATTTTCTTTTTAAATTCATCTTCTTTCTTCCAAACATTTTTAAAACATCATCTTTGTTTTACTATGACAAATGTGAGCTATCCTTTCTTCTAATGCTAAAATGTATTTCTTTTTTAAAGGTCTCATTAGACAGGTCAAATTATTTCCATATGTCTTAACAGTGTTGATAACTGTGGGTGATCTAAAGAAATGTCATGCAATATGTGTTGATCTTTTGCCTCTGAATGTAAACTCATACTTTTCTTAAGAGATACTTTTGAGAATCATGCCATAATTAAAAAAATAATATTCAAAGTGTGTGTGTCTATAGAAGAAGCTAAGCAAAATGCTAAATTTAATTGCATATGACAGTGGGATGTGGTGATAGGTCACCTAATCTGTAGCTGAAGAAGGCAAATGTGTGCAACATACCAATATTTGGCATTTAAAGCTTGTGTGCATTTCTGAACTATTCTAGAACCTCTTCTTTCGAATAGTCTACAAATTAAGCTTTCAATTTAGTTTAATCTATTGTGTGTGCAGGTATTGTAGTTCCAGGTGCAGATACTTTCATTTCTATCTCTGGTGTAAAATTAAATCCAACTAATGATGTTATGATTACTATTAATACTACTATTAATGTAACACCTATAATGATTCTACATCTAGCTTTTGTAAGGAAATACATGTTTGGCTACAGTTGGACCTTTAGTAAAATATAGCTGCAAGAAGATTTCATTCTCTTGCTTAACTTCTATTTGTGCAAGAAGCAAAACCTTTTGAAATTAACTTTCAGTTGTTCCATTCAGCTTATATGCAATGGTCTTCATGAGTCATCCCTGACCCTGCTACATGTTCTTCTAAATGTGTTATCCCTAATCTTCTACTGCAACCTTGGACCGAGGGAATTCTTGTTAATTCTTGTAATTGTTTTTTAACTCTATTATTTCAATCTCTTTAACTTCTAGACTTTTATGACACAGTTAATCACTTGTCGTTAAAGCTTCTTTCAATCTCAAGTTCAAATATTAATGTTCGTCAAGTTCTCATTTGAAATGTTTGGTTCAACTATTTTGATTTAATCAATGCGGTTTGTCAATGTAGCATACCATGGAGGCTTAAAAAACTCAGAATTCAGTTAATCCGGTCTTTGATTCGAACACTTGGCACATTTCTCCATTAGTAAGTTCATTCATGTGCTGGATACCTTCCATAAGGTACTCTTGCTCATTTGGATCTCCTTAGTGTCTGCTGATCCTCTTCTGTGTCAATTGTGCTGCTGAGTTTTGTTTCTTCGATGATTATAGGCAGTACACGTTTCATTGGCACACTTGATCTTAATTGCCTTAATCACCTTTTACCACTTTGCCATTCAAATATCCAAATTTGTACTTCTTTCCTCACACTCATTTCTATGCTTGGATTATTCAACTGTGTTTGTGATATTCCAACAGTTTCTTCAGAGGGTACTTCCACTTCCACATCAATTTGTGATATTTCAGGAGCTTGTACTGCTGTGAGGTCTTGCTGGTCTTCACCCCTTCCTTACCTTTCTTGTTCTTCTGGATGTACTATCACAAGTATTCTCTAGTTTGGCGCAATGAACATTATTTCTTCATGTGGACACCTTACTCTTTAAGTATGCAATGCATGTACACATTTGACAGCAGTGTTTGTAATCAGAATAACTTGATGGGGCCTTTCATCTTAGTTCCTAAAAGGACTCCTGTGCATGCTTCTTCACAAAAACCCAATCACTGGGACTAAGGTCATGGCACTGCTCCGATGTGGATTTTCAGTGACAACTCCAACCTGGTGATAAAAAGAATGCACCACATCAGGCAGTCCCTTGCAGTACTTGAGTATCATATCATCTGTGATTTTCACAAGTGCATTTGCAGATACAGCAGGCAGTCTCATTGCACATCCCATGAGTATTTCATGTGGTGTTTCAAAGACTCTTCAGAACCAGTGGTAATGCACCTGGCCATTTAAGAGAAGTGGAAGGACAAACCTTGGCTAAATGTGACTCCAAGTTTCTGTTTACTTCCTCCTGAAGCCTCAGGAAAATATCTACACCCTTGTTGATTTCGGCCAGAATCCCTCGGTCTGACTCTGGAAAAAGCAGAAGTCTGTACCTGGGCCTGAGTTCAGGCAACATCGGTTATAGCTATAGTAAGACTGTCATTTCTCTGTGTTGTGTAGGCTCCCACCCATCAAGAGAAGATGCACACTATAACCAGGCCATATCTCAGCCTCTTAAATACAGGCACCTCAATAAAGTCCAACTGCATTGTATTCAATGGTCTACCTGATCTTTCTACATGACTCATGGATACTGGTGTTCTTCTTCCTACACTCATCTGCTGACAGGAAACGCATCTGTGGCACAACTCTTCTGCAAAAAATCTGAAAGGGGGATTGTACCAATTTTGTCTAAATAGCCTAAATATTGCATCTCTTCTGATGTTTGTAGAACCATGAAAATTCTGTGTCACTGGAAACAACAAACCACCTGACAACACAGGTTTTCCATCAGCTGAAATCCAAATGTCATTTACATCCTTTTTTTATTTAATTTTTTTGTCCTCATTTCACCAATGTTTGCAAAACCGAGCTTTAATACACAACCTATTCCGCCCACAGGCTACTTGCAATTAAACATCTGGCCCTGCTAATCCAGTCCTTCCAGTTTCCTGGATACTGGTTTAACGCAGGTGTAATCATAGGACGTCGCCTTAGGCCCTTGCTGTTCCCGACTGACTCAGGAAATCGTCCAAAATCATCCTGTGGGGTCCCCTCACGACACCAGTATCCATATTGCATAGAGTTCTAACTGCCTGGAGCCAGTCAAAACCCTGAGAGGGGAGATGATCTGTCCATCTCTTACGGATCTCTCTCGTGGCTAAAAGCATTAAATAAAAAAAGGGGTCCATCCTGATTGCAGAAAGGGGCTGACTAGAATAATTCTCCAACACCATCAGTATCAATGTTGGGCTCGTTGTTATATTCGACCAAAAGAAATCCCCAACAGCTTTGTTAATGGCCTGCCAATATTCCTGCATTTTTGGACACTCAAAAAACATATGTACGTCATCAGCTCTTCACATGCTGCATCTGCAACATATTGGGATTGGTTCTGATACAATCTTAGCCAGTTCCTGATTGAAAAGAAATTATTACTTTTCAAATTTGGATTAACCACCTTATAAAGTAGTTTTAAAGAAAGTTGCCAAGTTGTTTGTGGCTCCATCATCTGAATGACTCATTCCCAAATCACAAATAGAGTTTTATGCTTCTTATCTTCGGTTTCTAACAAAGTCCAATACCAATCAGCGACTTTCTTTTTCCTGGGGGCATCATTCTGTAGTTTTGATTCAAACTCCCACATCCCACTGATCTCTTGTCCATTGGCCACCACCCAGGATGACAGCTGTAGGTACTTGAATCTTGAGAGGGAATCACCCATTTTTGCCACGTCCCAGGGCACCTTACCCTGCACCGTCAGGAGATCCCCACATACTTCAATTCCTGTCCTCCTTAGTGAGAGACTTAGCCAATCTTGAAGGCACTCAGGTGTGCCTGGTGAGTGTCTGATTGGGGAGAAATCTGAGAAATAGCCCATTCCAAGTATCTTCCTCACCCCCAACCAAAAGGTAAGTCCTGCCTTTAGGGTCCTCAACCTGTCTTTTTTGTTTTACTTCTGTGCCCAAAACGTATAGAGATAAACTTTAAAGCCCAACTCCTTTACCATTTCTTCTAGCATGCATCCCCATGTCAAAGACCCCGGTTTACCGAGAAGGATTCCACAATTTTTAAATTGGAAAGCCATATAGTATAGCCTTAGGTCTGGAAGGGCCAGACCACCCCTCTCCAGCATGTGCCTCAGTTTCCTCCAGGCAAGCCGTGTTCCCTTAGATGCCCAAAACAAAAACCCAGGCAGAACACTAGAACTGTAAAAGAGAGCAACCTCACGAGAGTCACCACCACTCTACCAGCTCCCACGGACACAAACATAAGACTCAATGCTCCTAAACTGTATCTTGGCAGTTAAACATGTTACGGCCTCCCAACTTTGAGATCATTAGGTTGAACAGAACTAGTGGTCAAGGTGAAAGCATTGCATGTTTACATCATAGCAATCTATCAGTGAAAGTACTATATGCCGACCTCCTGCCATCTTGTGAATACCTATGCATTGAAGTGACTGGTTGCAACAATCACTCAAGCAAACTGCACACATTTTACAGCACCCCTCGCGATAACCTTCCCTTTACAGATCAGATCATGGACATTATCTTGGCCAAAGTGGATTACCATGGCACTCAGATCTTCCTGAGTGATTTCAACCTTCACTGGAACAATGTAAATGATGTGGTGTTCAATTGCTTTAAATCCTTCCTACTAGCCCTCAACTTAATCCAAATCTGTGATAGCCCTTCTCATATCAAAGGAGCTACCGTAGATCTTGCCATTGGTAAGCCCAACTCCATCCTCCATGAGTTGATCCTCCCGTGTGATTGGACTGATCATTATTGCATCACCTTCCTCATCCTGGAGTCAGTTAGAGCTAATAGAGCCCAGCCCAAGAACCCAAAACAGTTGAAAAGATGTCTACGGAACATCAACTCACAAGATCTGACTGTTCTCTGCGATAAAACCCTGCACCCTCCCTTGAACATATCAGATGTCCAGGACCTTACGGCCCACTATAACCACCCAATGCTTAAGGTACTAGACTCTGTTGCACCACTACAGCTTAAAAGAATGTCCTCTAAACTCTCCAAACCATGGCTTATTGATAGTCTAAATTACGAAAGAAGAATATTAAGACTTGCGGAAAGGTTGTGGAGATTCCATCCCTCCCTGGATCATCTAGACCATTTGAGATCCCTGAGAAGCATATACAATAAACACATCAGATGCTCAAAGGCCACCTTTTTCAGAACTCAAATAGATCAAGCAAAAAAAATCCCAAAAAACATTTTGAACTCATCAAATCCCAACCTAACAGTCATCCTACCTAACCTCTTGTCACTGGGTCAAGGGACACTGTTGAACTGGAAAGAATTTGCCGATTTCTTCATGGAGTCTGACACGGCAGCCAGTGCCGCTTGAGCGGAGGGCGGGACAGGAAGAGCCAGTGACCCCACCCACACTCTCGCGCTGTTAGCGCTCTAGCTGACCCCTTCAGGCAGGGCATTTAAGGCGGCGAGGAGCTGCGGCAGCTTGCGGAAGGAGAGACGGTGGCAGAGTCTCCCCGTTCCGCTGTTCTATCAGCTGTGATTGTGTCAGTGCTCCGGCGCTCCCCACTAGCCGGTACCTGTTTTGTTGTGCTCATGCTTTGTTTTTAGATATTCTGTGATTTTAATGGTGAATAATACTTTTAGTACTCTTCTGCACACTCACCGCTAAACCGCGCTGATTCTGGGCTTGTGCTCGTTTCTTCCCCTGCCCCGCCCCGGTCCGACACGGCAGCCAGTGCCGCTTGAGCGGAGGGCGGGACAGGAAGAGCCAGTGACCCCACCCACACTCTTGCGCTGTTAGCGCTCTAGCTGACCCCTTCAGGCAGGGCATTTAAGCCCTCTCGTCACCCTAGCGCGCAGCGGTTGCGCGCAGGGGGCGCCTTAGTCGCGCCTGAGACGAGCCAGAGAGGAGCCCGTCTGTGCCCGTCCGTGACCGCACGGGGCCAGGGGCCATGACCCCTACTCCTGCTGCTTCCACCTGTAGAGTAGCAGATAGACTAAGTTATTCCTCTAATGACTTACGTAATTTGTGGCATCCGCCGCCTAAAGGCTGCGCACAGGATACCGGCCCATGTCCCGGGGGCCCGTTTTCCTGTAAACATTGCCACTTCCAGTCACTTCCAGGTCCTCCCCTTACAGACATTCTAATTCCTGTGGATCTCAATCCTATGCTCCCCAGGGGTAATAGCATACTATGTAATGTCAGATCTCTCTCTAAGCACCATTCGGAAGTTTGGGACCTAATACACTCAAACCGCCCCGACTACTGTTTCTGCACCGAGACCTGGCTTAAACCCCACCTGGTCCCTGCTATTGCCTTGGGGATCCCTTCGGGGTATAAGATCCTTAGGCTGGACCGCCCTGTTAAAACTGGCGGCGGGGTCGCGGTAATCTACAAGGATACTCTCTCTGTCACTCTTCTCGACCAATGCTGTACTGACGACATTGAGATATTGGTTTTTAAAGCTGCTCTCACGCCCCTATCTTATTGGAAGGGAGCATTAGTGTACCGTCCGCCGGGCCCCTACACTGAGGCTTCGTCTATCCTCCTGGAGACTCTAGCCCCCCACATCAAATCTGGAACTAATTTTGTACTCCTAGGGGACTTCAATGTTCACAGTGAATTACCTGACAACGCTGATACCCGCAACTTGCTGACTGATCTATCTGCCCTAGGCTTCAAACAGTGCAACCAGGGCCCGACGCATCAGGCCGGTCATACCCTCGATTTAATCCTATCAAATTCTTATTCCTTGACCTGTCATCCCCCTTTACAGGTGGAATGGACCGACCATTTTATAATCCACTTCCTCCTCCCCACGCTCTCGGAGAAACGCCCCAACCCCACTCCCCTGCCGCAATGGCGCAGACAGTGGCACAAGGTGTCCATTGACTCCTTTAGTAATGCCTTCATCCCTCCTGATTTTCTTCCTTCAGATTCCCCCAACTTGGCTTTGTTCAAACTTAATAATGCTCTGAGCACAGCGGTCAACAAGATCGCCCCCTTAAGACACTGTAATCAGCGGTCGGACCGTAAACAAGAACTATGGTACTCAGACTTATTGCGCGCGGAGAAAAGAGCTTGCAGAAAGCTGGAGAAATCTTGGAGACTCTCGCGAAGCGCTGTTGATAGAGATAGGTATAGCTCAGCAATGAGACTCTATCATAAAAACATCAGAGCTGCCCGCAAGTCCCATATCATCTCCCAACTCTCTGGAGCCGGTCACGACCCCAAAATGCTGTATCAGGTGCTATGCACATTTACTAAGCCTGCCGCTTGCGACAGTGCAGAAGTGCTAACACAAAAACTGTGCGATGATACGGCCGGTTTTTTCTCGGATAAAATTGATGCCATCTATCAAAAAATCTCTCAATCTAGCACAGTCGTGGAGGATAATGTCCCCCCTTCAAGCTCTCAGCCTGGATCAGTCGGGGCTGCCCCAACCTCACTATCATCTATCCCTGAGATTACCTTAGACCAGGTCAACTCTCTGATCGGGACCATTAAGTCAGGTAGCCCAGTAGACCTCGTACCTGCCCGGGTTATGCACCACATTGGGAGTGTCCTCAGCCCTTGTATTCGGACGGTGATCAACCGCTCCCTATCTGAAGGGCTGGTCCCCCGGGTGTGGAAGGAGGCCATAGTTAAGCCCATCAGGAAGAACACCGCCATCCCTTGGTCAGACATGACCAACCTGAAGCCTATATCCCTTCTGCCATTCATCGCCAAATTGACGGAGAAGCATGTCAATCACCATCTCTCCTCCTTCATTGAACAGACTGGCAGCTTAGACCATTCTCAGTCCGGGTTTAGGCCCAGGCATGGTACTGAGACCGCCCTCCTCTCCGTTACGGATGCCATACGCATGTCTCTGGACAGAGGGCTGTCTGTGGTGTTGGTGCTGCTGGACTTGTCCGCAGCATTCGACACCATATCCCATTCCATTCTCCTTACCAGGTTAAAGGAGACAGGCATTGACAAAGCTGCCCTGGCATGGTTTACCAGCTTTCTTTCAGAGCGGACACAGACGGTGAACATGGGCTCCTTTAGCTCCTCCTCGGCCAACATCATCAGAGGAGTCCCGCAGGGCTCATGTCTTAGCCCTACGTTGTTTAACGTATATGTCTCCTCCCTGGCCAACATGATCAGGCCCTTTGGGTTCATGCCTATCTCCTACGCTGACGACACGCAGCTGCTGTTTACTTTTAAGACCTTTACTCCTGAGATTAGACAAGCTTTCTCTAACGGCATGACTGCAATCGCCAGCTGGATGGCCAAAAACTTCCTACAGTGTAATGTAGGAAAGTCTGAGGTCATGTTATTCGGAGAGGCAAGAACCCTCTGGACCCCAGACTGGTGGCCTCCAAGCTTGGGACAGGCACCGCTCCCCAAACAGGTAGTCAAGAACCTGGGAGTACGTCTAGACCAGGACCTTACCCTCTCTCACCATGCCAGCACCACTGCAGGGTCTTGTTTCCACACTATTGGCCTCCTTCGGAAGGTGTTCCCCCTTCTACCTGATGATACCCGGAAGACCCTGGTCCAGGCCCTCGTTTTAAGTCGCCTGGACTATTGTAATGGCTTACTTCTAGCTGCCAATGAGGGAGTGCTCAACAAACTGCAGGTGGTGCAGAACACCGCAGCACGGCTGGTGACCAACACCCCCCCCAGAACTCCGTCCCTTCCCCTCCTTAAGGCCCTTCATTGGCTTCCTATCCGGAAACGGATAGAATTTAAGATCAGCTGTGTGATACAAAAATGTTTGCACAATTTGGGACCACATTACTTGACAGACAAATTTGTTTTTCACCGTCCATCCCGTAGCCTTAGGTCCTCTAATCAACAGCTGCTTCAGGTTCCTAGACATTATAAGACCAGACAGGGAGGCCGTGCCCTATCTATCATGGGTCCTCGTCTATGGAACAGTCTCCCCCTTTCCCTCAGGGAATGCCAGAGCCACACAGCTTTCAGGAAACGTCTAAAGACTGTACTATTCTAGGAGGAGCCTCTCCGACCTGTTCACCTCACAGCACCGCGCGGAGATACACCTTCGGGTGTGATGCCGGCGCGTAACAAGCCTATAAATAAATAAATAAATAAATATTAAGATTGAAACTGAATTACGTTATGCCCTTGAACACCTGTCTATCAGTCCACTGAACACCCTCCGCCCGTGAGGGTGGGACATCACTGTCCCTGCGCTGCCCTACCACCCAAAAAACAATGCATCCTGGAGTCTGTTCCAAACCTTGGATGTATGCACTATATGCAAAATGCTGTCACTTTTGAAACCTTCCAACCATTACAATGACTCTCTAACATCGAACCTCTTCCTGGAAGTTAGATCCTCATTACCAACACTTTGGATTGCAATCGTCGATGCCTCACTTCGACAAGGTGCTATTCCGGATTGCCTAAAATCGGGGTCTAGTTACCCCAATTGTGAAGAAATCATCTGCTGAGTCCACGGACTTTCATAACTTTCGCCCAATCTCTAAACATCCCCATCTTAGCAAAGCCCCTGGAGAAATGTGTGCTCGCCAAACTCTGTATCCACATTGATCATTTCCAACTCCTGGACCAATGCCAATCTGGATTCTGCCCAGCCATAGTACAGAGTCTGCACTAACGCACATTGTCGATGATGTGCTAAGAATGTTGGACCATAATGAGTCCTGCCTATTGATCCTTCTTGACCTTTCGTCAGCATTCGATAATGTCAAACACGATAACCTAATTGACCTCCTGGAACACAGGATGGGGCTGTCGAGACCTGTACTAAACTGGTTCTCTTTGTTCCTTCAGAACAGACCCCAAAGCTTCAAGGTGAACTAATCCCTGTCCCATCCTGCACCAGTCACTCTGGAGGTTCCCCATGTTTCAGGGCTCTCCCCCACACTCTTCAACCTGTTCATTGAGCCTCTGACAGAAATTCTGAAATCATCAAGCATTCACTATCACATGTATGCGGATGATACCCAACTATATCTGAAGATCGACTCACCCAAAGACATTCAGTCCCTCAACTGAGTCCTGCTGGAAGCACAAAGCTGGCTGACATGTAACCACCTGAAGCTTAATGCTCTAAAAACAGAATTCTTCTGAATCTCATCCCTCAAACAGTCTCAGGTCATGGACCAATTGTTGAATCAGCTTACTGCTCTGAATTGTAGTCTTCACCTCGTCGATTCGGCATCCGATCTGGGTATTATACTAGACAAAAGTCTGAACATGCAGAAGCACATTAGTTCCCTCTCCAAAGGACCGAACTTCCAACTCAACATCCTAAGAAAACTCAAACGCTATCTTCCTGCTTCTGACCTAAAGCTGGCAGTGCAAGCAAAGCTGGATCATGAAAGCGCAACGCTGTGCGACTTCCCCAGAGTAAAGACGGCTCCCCTGAGGGTTGCGTTAAATTCGGCTGCCAGACACGTGACTGGCACTAAAAAATATAACCATATTTCTCCGGACTGGCACACAAAGCCATCCACTTCAAGACCCCACCCTACCTAACTCAGAAGCTGGAGCTCTCATATGGTCAGAGAGCTACAAGAAGCACCAGCACCCTACTGCTTAAACCACACAAATTCAAGAAAATGAATACCTACAATCCAGCCTTCTCTGGTACGGCTCCAAGGATCTGGAACTTCTTTCCCCCCCGAAGTCAGGGTGAACCCTTCCAATGCCCTCTTCAAAAAAGAAGTCAAGGGGCTCTTGATGAAGAAATTTTCTGCCTCAGTCAGGCCTCCCCATTGGACACTGGGGCCATAGACGTTGATCTGTGGCCCAGCTGCCTTGTTCATGAGAATGTTCGGACATTATAAGACTGTGAATTTGTGCTGTGTTGATTATGTTTTGTTTGCTTGTACCCTTCTTGTTGCACAAATAATAAAGCACTTTGATACCCTTGTTGGTCATGTTCGCGCTATATAAAACTTTCAAAATAAATGAATAAAATAAATAAGAATAATTTCCCCTGTATCTTATCAATCATGGATTCAGGGAGTGTCAGAGGGATACAATTAAAGAGATTTGTCAGTTTAGGGAGTATCACCATTTTAATTTAAATCACTCTCCCATACAGAGTCAGGGGGATATTCTTCCACCTCACAAGTGATATATCAACCTCTTTTGCTAGCCTCTCCAAATTATACTGGGGATTTCCTCCAGTGGTTTGATAATACTGATTCCAAGATATCTAAGCTTGATCTATACATTTCTCTTCCAATTTGGAACATTCCAACACATTATACAGTTCGTTATTTACCAAATACCCGAATAGTACCCCAAATTCTTTCACCAGAGCTTCCACCCTGGGAATAGTTAAAACTGGGTCTGAGGTGAAGATTACAAGATCGTCCGCATACAGTGCAACTTTATTTTTATAGGTACCTGAACTGAAAGCGATGACCTGGTTGTCTTGTCGCAATATCTGGGCGAATGGTTCAATATAAATATCGAACAACAGTTGTGAGATAGGGCAGCCCTGCCGTGTACCCCTGGAAATCGGGAAACCGATTGTGAGGGAGCCGTTGAGAAGAATCCTGGCTATTGATTGTTCATACCGAGCTTTTAACGCTGTTATGGAACAGGGGCCGAAATCCACAGCTGCCAAAACTTCCCATAAATAAGCCCAGCAGACATGGTCGAAGGCCTTAGCAGTATCCAATGTAACTACTGCCAAGGTGATCAATTGTGCTGTAGCCAGGTCTACACTACCAATTAATTGCTGGTTAAGTTCATGAACAAGTTCTGGAACAAATTCTTTCTGATCAGGATGTATAAGCTGGGGAGCCAATTTATCCAATCTCCCTGCCACAACGCTAACAAAGATCTTATAGTCTGCATTAAGCAGGGATATCGGACGGTAAGATTCCCCCTTCCCAGGATCTTTAGCTGGTTTTAAGATCAGAACTATAGTGGCCTCTTTCCATGATTCTGGAACCTGCGCCTTTCTCATATACACCAAATTAAACAAGTTCTCCCTTACTGGGAGAACTTCCTCTATTAGCAATTTATAAACTTCAGAGGGGATGGCATTGAAACCATCAGCCTTTCCAGTATTAGCTCTAGTCATGTCCCCCTGATCTCTTCATGAGTAATCTGAGCTTCCATACTCTCTTTCCCTTCTATAGTCAATAAAGGGAGCTCCCAACCAATCTTTAACATCTTCCTGCGTCGGACAGCCCCCGGCCGTCTGATGTCACAGTGGGCATGTGCGGAGGACTGCCGGGGGCCGTTTGAACCACACATGTGTGGAATTCCTCTGCCTCCCTGGGGAATACCAGCCGCAGCCAAGCCGCTAAGCCGTCTGGGTTTAGGAATAATATCTTACCTGTAAAGCAGGGAAAAAAAGAGAGGCCACATGACTCTGCATTTCTTTCCAGGTATCTAGCACCTCACCTGAAGGTACTACCATAGGGATATTGGCAAAAAGAAATAAGAAATGGGGGAGTATTACCATTTTCATAATAGAGACCCTGCCCACAAGCGATAACGGAAGCCGGATCTAATTCTCAATCTCATCCTCCAGTCTGCAGATTGCAACCCCGTAGTTCTCTCTGAACAAAACTTCTGAGTCAGTATGTATTCTGACTCCTAGGTACTGCACTGGTTTCGTCATCCACTGCAGCATGTATTCAGGTGTAAAGGGCTTGGTAAAAGGGGTAATGGGGAAAATTATAGATTTTGTCCAGTTTACCTCCAGGCCTGACACCATGCCAAACTCCACCACTTCCCTCTGTGTAGGTGACAGATTGTGTTCAGGGTCTCTTACATAAAGTGGAATGTCATCTGCATACATAGATACAATCAATTCATAACCTGGAAATTGTATACCTCTCTCCTTGTGATAATCTTGAAGTGTGCAAGCCAGGGGGTCCGCCACCAACGCATATAATATTGGGGATAGTGGGCATCCCTGTCTCATACTACTAGTTATATGAATTGGAGCAGTAAGATGGTTGCCTATCTTGATTCTGGCAGTAGGGGAATTGTACGAGACCTCTATCACCTGCAGGAAGATGCTTCCCAGACCCAGTCTTGTCAAGGCTTGCTTCATGAATGGCCACTTGACCGAGTCAAATGCCTTTTCCATGTCAAGGAACACAGCCAAAGCTTGTACATCTTGTCTAGTGTGCTGTATCAGCCCGAACACAGCAGGAGACTTGTCCAGCTTCAATATAGCACGATAATCGCCTCACTTATCGAGTGTGGCGAAGCAAAACCAAAGGGGATGATGGACGGAGTGTTGAACATTGCAAGCACTCACCCCCATTCAACTGATCTGGGTTTAATCCATCATCATTCTTTAGCTCACTCTGCCACCCCAGTTCATACATGCCCATATGCAAATCAGTCTGACCCTGTGCCTCATGGGAACAGTCCAGCCCGTTTCTGACTAACCAGCCGCCATTAGCCAGGCTAGCTTGAATCCATTTAACTGTGAGGCCGTCAAAGCCTGGCGAGCCTACCAGTTTTCATGTCCGCCAGTGCTGAGGATATTTCCTCCAGTTCCAATGGCCGCATTAAATACTCACAGGGTCTGTTTGTTAGCCAGGGCAGTTTAGTGTACATCAAATAGTCCAAAATGTCAGTGTCAGTGCCTGCACTCTGTGAACTATAGAGGGTTGAATAGTATTGTATAACCGTTCAGCAATCTCTGTTTCTTCGTTGAGGGATTCCCACTCAGCACCTCTAATCTTTGTTGCCACGATAGCCTCCCTATGCTTTTTCAGGAGCAAGGCTGGGCCCTGCCCAGGTGCTCCCCCTCCCCGTACATGCGGGCCATCGAATATTTGCCTAAATGCTTCATCTCCGAATACGCTGCATCGTGATATTCTTCTAACAGTGTATGGAATTCCGCTGTGACATCATCATCAGCTCTATCCAGCAACCTTTGTTCCAATGTTCTAAGGAAACAATCCAAGTCCGATAGCCACTTACAGAGCGCCCCGTACGACTCCGGAGTGCTTGGACATGGCTATCCCGCAGATATAAACTTTAAATGCTTCCCATACTACCGTAAAAGCGTCCACAGAGCCAATATTGCAGGCAAAGAAGGTGCCTATAGCGTCAGTCATCTCTGATTTAAAAACAGTATCCAATAGTGAGTATCATGGGAATCGTCAGGTGAAAGGGGGATATATTTCTGTGGGGTGTCTAACACCAGCAAAACCGGGAGTGGTCTGAGAGAGTGTGGGAAAGAACTGAACATTCACAAACTCGATCATAAATCTTCCTAGCCGCCAGCCAGTAATCATTCCTAGTGTGTAGATAGTGAAATGCAGAGCAGTGTGTGTACCCACCCCTATTCGTATAGCGCTGTCGTCAGACATCACACAGGTCTAACTGCGTCATTACATGCCCAATTGTGCGTTCCGTTGCAGTAATGCGGCGTTCTGGTCCTCCCGACCAGTCCTGCAACAGTAAAGTTGCCCCCCAAAGTTTCCCCCCGTATTCCCGCATCCTTTCAAACAGTGACTCATAAAATTTCATGTTGTCATGTCTAAGGCCATATACGTTGACCAGTATTAAGTCTGCACCTTTCCCCTTGCATCGTGAAATCGCAAAGCTACCCTCCTGGGCAGTGACAAGGGGCTCCAGTTTTATATTAGATTTAGGGTTCACCTAAGTAACCACCGCACACGCGTGCGATGTGAAGCCTGCCACATGTATGTCTCCCAGCAGTCCCCTGCTTCGGAGCATGCTGCTGGTCAATGGCAAATGTGATTCCTGTAGCAAAGCTATGTCTATGTTGTGCCTCGACAAATAAGCCATGACTTTCCTTACTTTCCTTTAATCATTGAGGCCTCGCACATTCCATGTAAGGGCCCTAATCTTTATATTAACGTCCGAGTCAAGTGTACCATTAGTTGCCATCATGGTGGTTATGTAATTGATTTCAGACCATGTAGTGATATATAGTTGCAATAAAAGCTACGTATATTTTACCAAAGAACTGCATTATAAAGAACTTCATATTTCGTTAGTCTCTGCACCCGACTCCCCCCCACCCACGCCAAGCATACCCTAACTCTGCCATGGCTGAATCTCCCTAAAAAATCCCCAATTATCATATCTGAATTCTCATCTGACAATGTCAATCAGTCAACAAAATTGGCCTGTCTCAGTTTTTGGTGGGCGGATGTTGACAGCCCAGTATAGTAACTTCTTATTAGGCCCAAATGCCTATTTCCGCCCACCAGCACAACTAGTGCATCAGGTATTAAAACAACTGTACCAGTCATACCCAAAAACTCCCAGTTATAGTGGTGTCTCAACCCAGTATGCTCCATGCATTCTATCCAAACTTATAAGACGCTATAGATATTCTTAGTGGCTCTAGAGTTCTTTCCCCACACCCACTGTCCATTACAACTGCAATTCAAAGGATGCCCAACCAGCCCTTTAGGCCCTCCCCCATGCCACCATCTTAGCTGTCAGCGTGTTTGTCTCAAATTCTAGACCTGGTCATCAAGGTGGCCTCCGGTCGTACCCTCCAGGCTGTTCTGCTGTGTACTACGCTGTTGCTCTTTTGACCACTCTTTCAGGGCGTTCTGTAGAGATTTGCGGTCTGTGATAATCCTGGATCTGCTCTTTCTGTTAGCTCACAGCCTCGCTGGTTACAACATGGCTTAGTCCAACTTTTGTTCCCGAAGCTGACATTTGAGCGGTGCAAACTGCCTGTGAGACTCCTGCACAAGGATTGTGAAGTCCGGGTAGAGTAAAATAGCAGAACCCTCATACTGCCGTGTCTGTTTTTCACGTGCCACCCTCAGCGCTGCATCCCTATCCCTGTGGTACAACAACTTAGGCCTCAGGGGAGCTACAGGAGCAGGCCTCAGGCCAGGCAAACGGTGCGCTCTCTCTACCACGAACATTGCAGAAAACGTTTCACTTCCCAGCAAGGTGACCAGAAGCTTTTCAACAAAGAGCTCCAGGTTCCCAACCTGAGTGGACTCTGGAAGGCCAGTAATTCGTATGTTGCTTCTTCAGGACCGTGCTTCTAGGTCCGCTGCCTTATCTTGCAAGGGTTGCAACGCTTTCCCCATCTGCTTATGTTCCGTATCCATTTCTGACTGCACCTCCTCTACTTTGGTAACTCTGCGCTCGGCCATGTCCAGTCTCTCCACTTGCTTATCCATCTATTTAGACATTCTATCCATACAGTAGGACAGGAAATCCAATTTGGTGTCAATAGCTGACAGGCTTTCCTGCAGACTTTTCTGCATGGCTGCAAGCATTACATGGATATCTCCTTCCACCTGTTTGGATGACTCCTCCTGCGTGCCGGGACCCCCCCCTTCCCCTCCCCCCAGGCATGCTCTCTCTTGTCCTGGAATTCCACTGCTCGAAGCTTATTTTTGGCTGTGCTTTATCTACTTCATCGTGTCTCCTCTGGCAATTCATCTAACAAATGTACACCTTAATTTATTCCATCTTGTTACTCTTCTCTCATAGTTCATTATTAGTATTTTCGCCTATTTTGCATATTTCTCAAGCGGAGTGTTCATGCCATTGTCCAGTTTACTAGTGTTCCCACCGTGACCATCTGGACCTCTCAGTAAAAACACAACTAAAGCATTCTTTGTTCATGGCAGTGTTCATTAGTAAAAACCCAATGCATTTCGTGCATCTTTGCACTTCTTCAGGGGTCACTATAGACAAAAACAGTAAACAAGGATCAGTTGTGGAATTCTTATCTTTACGCATGTGCACAAAAACAGACACTTGGTAACAAAGAGCCACTCTAGACGCTCTATCAACTAAACAATTCTTTCCTCTTCAGATACAAACTGCATGTAAATTGCCCTCCCTGCCTCCCTCTGATTCCGGACTTGCTTATTAAGATCTCATAAAATTCCTATTGTCAAAGCAATCATAACTCTTAGCTGGCACTAAACATTTCCCCTCTTCCCAATAAAATCGGAAACCTTGCACTCGACTTCTAGTGCTTCTTAACTCATTCTTGGAAAACATGTTAATTACTTGTGCCGCATGTGTCAAACCTTTAAAGTTTAATTCATTGACCTAAAATGCTGTAGTCATAATGCTCTAGTCATTACGCTCTGTTCACATACCAGCGCTGAACTCGTTTAAAAGCACCTTCCATCTCTCTAGCGGCTGCGGCTCTTGATAATCACCCCCCCCTAGATTCTGCTGCCTTAAAACCTTCCTTATTAGCCAGCCCACTTCTCACATCAGTTTGAAACTTCGCACTCTTTCTGCGTTGCGATTACTAGCACCCTATTCCATTGTGCTAACAAACTCCATTTCCCACAACCCCATATACAAGAACATTCAATCTGCAATCATAGTTTCATTCTATGACGTGGTAAACAGACAAAATATCAACTAGAAAATATCGAATGGACATAATATCGAGTATAAAATATAGGCTGGACAGAATATCGAATGGAAAGAATATAGACATCAAAAATATCGTTTTGAAGGTAAGTAATGTAATATTGAATTTTAAAATATAGATAGTCAAAATATCGAAGTATATAATATAGGTTAATAAAAATATCGAACATTTAATATTATTGAATTTTTTATAGTGTATTTTATGTGTTAAAAGTGTTTATTTATGTGATAATGTAATTTAATTAATGAATTTAATGTTATTTAAATTTTGCGTAATTTAATTCTGTAGCAGGTTGTGGGTTTATAGGGGAATAGGGTGGGAAGTAATTTAATTATAATTAATTAAATATGTAAAATTATTTATTGGTATTTGTTTATAATTAATTGTTAATACATTTTTATTTTGTAATTAACTACATTTTAATTGCCAATTAATTTTATTTAATTGATTAATTGATAATTATGTTAATTTAACTAATTTAATTTTTGTAGCGGGTTGTGGGTTTATAGGGGAGTAGGGTGGGAAGTAATTTAATTATAATTAATTAAATATGTTAATTTATGTAGTGTTATTCATTTATAATTAATTTTTAAATAATTTTCATTTGGTAATTAATTAAATTTTTATTGAGAAATAATTCTATTAAATTGATTAATTGATAAATATTTTAATTTTATTAATTTATTTTCTGTAGTGGGTTGTGGGTTTATAGGGGAATAGGGTGGGAAGTAATTTAATTATAACTAATTACATATGTTAATTTATTTGGGTATTTATTTGATTTTAATTGTTAAGTAAGTTTTTAATTAGTAATTAATTAATTGTTAATTAGTAATTAATTAGTATTAATAAATAACTAATAGTAATGAATAAATTAAATTAGTATTAGTAATTAATTAATGTTTATATTATAACGAATTGGTAATTACTATTATTTTTTTATGGATATTAATATATATATATTTATTTGTATTTAATATATGAAGTATCTACTTTCCCTACTGTTACACTCACTGGAGTGGGAATAGTAATTTTAACCCCTACGCTATCCAGCGCTTTCCCTACGGTTGCACTCTTTGGAGTGGGAATAGTAATTTTAACCCCTACGCTATCCAACGCTTTCCCTACTGTTGCATGCTCTGGAGTGGGAATAGTAATTTTATCCCCTACGCTATCCAACGCTTTCCCTACTGTTGCAGTCTTTGGAGTGGGAATAGTAATTTTTACTCCTACGCTAACCAACGCTTTCCCTACTGTTGCCCTCTCTGGAGTGGGAATAGTAATTTTTACTCTTACGCTATCCAACCCTTTCCCTACGGTTGCACTCTCTGGAGTGGGAATAGTAATGTTTACCTCTACGCTATCCAACGACTTACCTACTGCTGCACTTTCTGGAGTGGGAATAGTAATTTTAACCCCTACGCTATCCAACGCTTTCCCTACTGTTGCACTCTTTGGAGGGGGAATAGTAACTTTTACCGCTACGCTATCCAATGTTTTCCCTACTGTTTCACTCTCTGGAGTGGGAATAGTAATTTTTACCCCTACGCTATCCAACGCTTTCCCTACTGTTGCACTCTCTGGAGTGAGAATAGTAATTTTTACCTCTACGCTATCCAACGCTTTCCTTACTGTTGCACTCTCTGGAGTGGGAATAGTAATTTTTACCCCTACGCTATCCAACGCTTTCCCTACTGTTGCACTCTCTGGAGTGGGAATAGTAAGTTTTACCCCTACGCTATCCAACCATTTCTCTACTGTTGCACTCTCTGGAGTGGGAAAAGTAATTTTTACCCCTACGTTATCCAACGCTTTCCCTACTGTTGCACTTTCTGGAGTGGGAATAGTAATTTTACACTTCCGCTATCCTACGGTAATAATATTTGATATTTTTTAATTATATTATGTTACTATATATATATATGTTTTAACAAATATGATTGTAAAACATTTTTTTATAACTTTAATTAATTATTTAATTATTATAAGTTAATTTAAGTAATTTTAAGTATATTTTAGTAAATAATTTTTAATAATATTTTAATTTAACATTGTTTTTAATAAAGTCGGTATTTTACAAACTATATTATTGTAAATGATATTTTTTACTTGATATTTTTGTACTTACCTGTTTGTAGATCCAAAGTCGATATTCTGTCTGTCGATATTTTATCGCCGATATTTCTGGTAGTCGATATTATGTCCCTTGATATTATGTCAGTGATCCTATGACGTGACCAACAGGTTTTTCATGAAATGTAAAATGTCCTCTTCTTAGTCAATTAAAGTCTGTCCTCCCTGAATCACGGTGTTAAGTCGGAGCGAGTGGAATACTGCGATCATTTTTGTTCTTTATAATTATCTAAATCTTGTGGGTGCAGTCCCGATAGTAGGGCATTCTTTGTGAATAAACAGTAGTGGGAGACGGGATGCACACCTGTGTTTTCACATTTTCAACATTTAAACCATCATTTACTCTATTTCCTTCTTTTAGCGTGCAGACTTCTGAGTGCAATGCCCAAACGCACTTTTGTGAACACAACACCATTTTGGAGCGCCATTTCTTGCAATCCGTCGCACAACATCATCGTGCCTCCTCTGGCAATTCATCTAACAAATGTACACCTTAATTTATTCCATCTTGTTACTCTTCTCTCTCATAGTTCATTATTAGTATTTTCGCCTATTTTGCATATTTCTCAAGCGGAGTGTTCATGCCATTATCCAGTTTACTAGTGTTCCCACCGTGACCATCCGGACCTCTCAGTAAAAACACAACTAAAGCATTCTTCGTTCATGGCAGTGTTTATTAGTAAAACCCCAATGCATTTCGTGCATCTTTGCACTTCTTCACGGGTCACTATAGACAAAAACAGTAAATAATGATCAGTTGTGGAATTCTTATCTTTACGCATGTGCACAAAAACAGAAACTTGGTACCAAAGAGCCACTCTAGACGCTCTATCAGCTAAACAATTCTTTCCTCGTCAGATAAAAACTGCATGTAAATTGCCCTCGCTGCCTCCCTCTGATGTGCTTGATTCTGGACTTGCTTATTAAGATCTCATAAAATTCCTATTGTCAAAGCAATCATAACTCTTAGCTGGCGCTAAACATTTCCCCTCTTCCCAATAAACTCGGAAACCTTGCACTCGACTTCTAGTGCTTCTTAACTCGTTCTTGGAAAACATGTTAATTACTTGTGCCGCATGTGTCAAACCTTTAAAGTTTAATTAATTGACCTAAAACGCTGTAGTCATAACGCTCTAGTCATTACGCTCTGTTCACATACCAGCGCTGAACTCGTTTAAAAGCACCTTCCATCTCTCTATCGGCTGCGGCTCTTGATAATCACCCTCCCTAGATTCTGCTGCCATAAAACCTTCCTTATTAGCCCGCCCACTTCTCACATCAGTTTGAAACTTCACGCTCTTTCTGCGTTGCGATTACTAGCGCCCTATTACATTGTGCATTTGTTAGAGGAATTGCCAGAGGAGGCACGATGATGCTGTGCGACGGATTGGCGCGAAATGGCGCTCCAAAATGGTGTTGCGTTCACAAAAGTTGTTTGGGCATTGCACTCAGAAGTCTGCACGCTAAAAGAAGGAAATAGAGTAAATGATAGTTTAAATGTTGAAAATGTGAATACACAGGTGTGCATCCCATCTCCCACTACCGTTTATTCACAAAGAATGCCCTACTATCGGGACTGCACCCACAAGATTTAGATAATTATAAAGAACAAAAATGATCGCAGTATTCCACTTGCTCAGTCTTAACACCGTGATTCAGGAAGGACAGAGTTTATTTGACTAAGAAGAGGATATTTTAAATTTCATGAAAAACCTGTTGGTCACGTCATAGAATGAAACTATGATTGCAGATTGGATGTTCTTGTATATGGGGTTGTGGGAAATGGAGTTTGATAGCACAATGGAATAGGGCGCAGGTAATCACAACGCAGAAAGAGCGCAAAGTTTTGAACTGATGTGAGAAGTGGGCGGGCTAATAAGGAAGGTTTTATGGCAGCAGAATCTAGGGAGGGTGAGTATCAAGAGCCGCAGCCGCTAGAGAGATGGAAGGTGCTTTTAAACGAGTTCAGCGCAGGTATGTGAACAGAGCGTAATGACTAAAGCGTTATGACTACAGCGTTTTATGACAATTAATTAAACTTTAAAGGTTTGACACATGCGTCACAAGTAATTAACATGTTTTCCAAGAACGAGTTAAGAAGCACTAGAAGTCGAGTGCAAGGTTTCCGATTTTATTGGGAAGAGGGGAAATGTTTAGCGCCAGCTAAGAGTTATGATTGCTTTGACAATAGGAATTTTATGAGATCTTAATAAGCAAGTCCAGAATCAAGCACATCAGAGGGAGGCAGCGAGGGCAATTTACATGCAGTTTGTATCTGAAGAGGAAAGGATAGTTTAGTTGATAGAGCGTCTAGAGTGGCTCTTTGTTCGCAAGTGTCTGTTTTTGTGCACATGCGTAAAGATAAGAATTCCACAACTGATCATTGTTTACTGTTTTTGTCTATAGTGACCCCTGAAGAAGTGCAAAGATGCACGAAATGCATTGGGTTTTTACTAATAAACACTGCCCTTTACGAAGAATGCTTTAGTTGTGTTTTTACTGAGAGGTCCGGATGGTCACGGTGGGAACACTGGAAACCTGGATAATGGTATGAACACTCCGCTTGAGGAATATGCAAAATAGGCGAAAATACTAATAATGAACAATGAGAGAATAGTAACAAGATGGATTTGTTAGATGAATTGCCAGAGGAAGCACGATGATGCTGTGCGATGGATTGGCGCGAAATGGCGCTCCAAAATGGTGTTGTGTTCACAAAAGTGAGTTTGTGCATTGCACTCAGAAGTCTGCACGCTAAAAGTAGGAAATAGAGTAAATGATAGTTTAAATGTTGAAAATGTGAAAACACAGGTGTGCATCCCGTCTTCCCCTACTCTTTATCTACTTTACCCATATTGATTGCGCTGTACCAGTAATGATTGTGGATATTTGCGCTGATCAAAGCCGCCATGTGAAGCACCGCTATCGGTCTCTTGAGGGTAGCTCTGCTTTCCCAGACTGCCACTTCGATGGGAACCCAGTATAGGCACTGCACTGTTTTCAGAGTCCATATGGCAAGCTCCCCAGCAGTTACGGCCATATAGTTGTATAAATTTGCACACTTTAGCTATGTGAGCACAGTGTCCTAGTGATTACTCCCTGCTGCAACAAAGTCAGTGTAATCTGCTCCTCTGCTATCCACAGCTAGTGCCAGGGATCATGAACATGAATATTCTCACTGGCAGCAGCCCTAACTGGCCCTTTGCTGCCTGCAGTGCAAGTCTCCTGCGTCCCTGCTCCACAGTATCTGATCCGAGGAATTCACAACCTCAAAGCACAAGTTCTCAAATGCCACTTCACCTGGTTAGGCTTCAGCAAAGTATGCGAAGCTCACCGTGGATCGTTCGCCTACCTGAAGCTCCGGGCAGAAGAGCGGGCGCAAGGTACTGCGCAGGTTCTCTCTCTCGCAGGGTGCTGTGCCCTCGGCTTTGTTGGTGAGTCCCCGGACCCCCCAGCACGCCGGATCCTCACTGCCAGGGCCGCTCCACCTTAATTGTAGCCACTGCTTCTCTCCTGAGAAGCTCCGTACTTATGTTGGCACCCCAGGCCTACTGGGATCCGGGACGCTGGGCAGGCTGAAATCCACTCCCAATTAGCCATCTCGTTAGAAACACCACTTCCCGATTGCAGCCGCAGTTACAGCAGGAATCCCCCAGCGGCTCTCCCCTACCAAGTCGCGGCACATGAGCACGGCTCATCCGGTTCCAGGTGGTGCCTACCCCTCAGTTCCTCTCTAGGTCCCGTGACGCAGCTTCAGGGCACTTTCCTCTGACTTGTTTTCATAGGTTGTGGGACAGTTGATCATCTGTAAAGTCGATGGCAGCGTCGAGGGCACTTAACAGCACACAGACCGAGGGGAGACTGTCTGCATAAACCGCCCTGATGCATTAATTGATGGCTCGATGGAGCTCTCGTCTTAGGCGGCCATCTTCGGCTCAGGCAAGCTCTGCCCCAAATGGATCCTTAGTTAAAGGCCATCTGGCTACCGCATAGCACAAAGGAGCTGTTGTTTTGGATCATAGCCCCGTTGGTTGGTTCAGCAGGGTTAAGTAGAGGTATAATGAGACTGTGAGATGTGGGATCCATGTGGTGGGCAGCTTGGGGACCAAATGTTAGGGGTGGTCAGGACTGGGACTGGGACAATATCCACAGAGGGGCAGCCCAAACAAGTCCATTCAAGGGGTAGAAGGAAGCCCGCAACAATGCTTCCCCCTGGGTCACCAACTAAGGCCAACCGCACCTGGACCAGCTCGGGCCACCACCGCTGGGTCGCCCCGGCCCGGCTCAGGCTGCTGCTATTGGAGTGCACTTCTTTGCCGTGGCTGCACTTACCCCTGTCCTGGCTCTTCCTACTCCATCCCTGCTGGGGGAAGTGAAGGCTAGGCAGCCTGCAGGTGGCACCACTGAGGTTTTGCTTCTCCCTCTCGTCTCCTGGGAGCCTGTGTGTTATGCTTGTGCTGATAGCTGGCAACCAATGACAGGACTAGGACGGACACCAGAGCAGGGCGCGCACACAGATCTGCACGGGGTGAAGGCTGCGGGTCCCAGAAACTCCTTTACTTCAGCCCCTTCGTTTCCTCACTGGGGCCTGGGTGCACAAGCCGAGTGGGACCAGCCAGGTGGACCGCAAGCTGAATCCAGAACTAACCGGGCCGGCTCCGCAGGTCACCTGTGGTGCTTCACTCTGCGGTCGCCGACTGTTGGCGGCAGCACTCGCCTAAGCGGATTTGCCCAAAGGGAGCCGCAAACCAAAGGGTCCAAGTGCAGATGTCCGGGCTCAGGCTCGGGATTGGAGAATGGGAAACTGAGTGGTGTTTTACCTCTGCCTTGCTGCTTTCTGCGTTCATGGTCTATGGAACTGCGCCTCAGGTGAAAGAGAGTGAACGAGTAGTAGAATGCAATACCCATTCCAAGATGGGCATTGATCTAATCAAGCCATGAAGCTACGAACACGTCTTGAATTGGGCAGACTGCATAGGTCTCTTAAATTTCACTCATTGTTTCTTAAACATGACCCATCCTCAAAAATTACATATTCGGGCACATCAAGAGGTTCATTCTTTATGTCTGGCCTTGGCTTGGTGCATACATCTGTAACATCTAGACAATCAGATTCAACTTCATTCCCATCACTTTCATTTTCAATAGATGGCAGTAAAATTGATGGATTCAGCATGTAACATCTCTTAAGTGCTATATGATTGTCTCCAAGTATTTGCTGTTCATACTTTGTAAGTCTGCTGTTTGTCAAATACTGCGTTTTTCTTTGAGTGAGCAAAATCTCTACCGAATAAGGAACTATCACTGTATGAGGATGTCCCGTCACTAAACTTTCACATCTCTCGATACTGACACCAACCGCTGCAACCACTTTAAGGCAGGTGGGCAATCCTGTGGCAATAGTGGTTGAAAAATATGCCTCAGGTCTTCATGAATCTCCATGCATCTGAGTAAAAACTGACAGAGCAGCTATCCCTCTTACTACAAAACAATTTGAAGATTTTACTGTAGTCTGGCATTCCTAGTGGCGGGACATGACAGAGACTTTCAGCTCTTGGAAAGCTTTCATGCAATCTTTTCACTGGGAAAGTGGATCAGGCATGTCTTTGTGCATCAGCCTCTGTAAGACTTGAACACTAGGGGAAAGTTTGATATCCACTGTCTACAGTTGCCAAACATTCCCATGAACATTCTAACTTCTCTCTGAGTCCTTGGTGGATTCATTGTCAAAATAGTTTTACCTCTCTGTTGTGACACCTTTCTCATTCCCTTCTCAATTATGTGTCCCAAATCTTGAACTTCTTTTTGAAAATATTGCAACTTATTAAGACACAGTTTTTGTCCATTCTCAGCTAGGTGATTTAATAGGGCAATTGTATCTTGTTTGCAAGCTTCTCATGTATTTGACGCCACAATTCAGTAATCAATGTACTGCACGAGAAGTGAATTGCAAGGCATCTGCAGAGTTTCAAGATTCTTTTTTAAGATCTGATTAAAGACATATGGACTCTCTATCTGATATTTCCCATTGGGTTTCTGCAAATCCATTTCTTTTAATATTCCCTGATCTGGCATGTTCTCAATAACTAGAGTTATTCCTGCAACTGTTTCTGGTGTTAGATTAAAAAGTGGTGTTCTTGGGAACATTCTGCTTTACTGTAATTTGGACAGGTTCTACACCTTTGATTACCATTGCGGTAAAATCCCATACCTCTGGATTCACAGTCTCTTTCAAATCGGGGGTACATTCTTGATTGTCCTTTCTGGATACAATCCTACAGCTGTTCCTTGTCAGGCTATTTTAAATTCAACTTCTTTATCATGTGTTTGGAATTCCAAACCATCCAGTTTGCAGTAAATGGTGCAATTTAACTTGCAGAAAAGTTCCCTTCCTAACAAATTTACAGGACTCGAATCACATCCCACAAAATGATGATTCACCTCAAAGGAACCCATTTCTACAGGCACTTTCTCTGAAATGGGGTTAGTTATTAGTTTATTCATCACTCCTACAACTTGGATCTTCTTTCCCAAGAGGGGTTGGTCTAGGACTTCCACTGTTCTAACAGGAGCTCAGGTAGCTCCGGTATCAATAAGAAATGACACTTGGTGGACGTTAACTTCTCCTTCTACAAATATTCCACTTTGGTCTACCTCTAAGACTATGCCAAATACACAGACTTCCAAACCCCCACGTCCCAGGCCCCTTCATTGGGAATTATCAGTCAAAACTCTCATTTTCCAGCATTGGGAACTGTTGTAATGGGTTCGGGTTTTGAAAAAGGTTTGGATTTGCTTTTAGTAATTGATTCAAACTAAACCGGGTATTTTCCATTTTCTGTGGGTCTTTGGATATGCAACACAGGAACCTGTGATTGAACTAGTATTTGTATTTGTTGTGCAGGCAGCTGAAGTGAACTTTTCGCCATTTGAGTCTAATTAAAACCCTGCATTTGTTCATCACCATTCACTCTATTCAGATTCTATCTACACTCCCATTTCCGGTGCCCAATTTTGTTAGAATAACGACAAAGAGTCAGCTTCTTCAATGTTGCAATATCTGTCCCATAATTCAGATAAATCATAACACCTCTACCTTGTGAAACACCAACTGCTCCTTGAGAAACTTGACCTCCAGCTTGAAATTCAATACCTTGCATTCTACTAACTTTACCTTCAAATCACTGATTCTGAAATTCTTTTAGTGCCAAATCTGTCTGTGCAAGCATAATTTTTTCCTTTAGCCTTTTATACTTCATTTCTTGTTCATCATTGAAGTATTTTGCACGCCTCAGCAGTATCTCATCTAAGGGTTGTATATGCAAACAAATCATATGTTGCTGTATGGGCATGTTGATCTTTGGTCGCAACACAAGAACAAACTGTGAGACAAACTCCCCATATCACTTTTCTAAGATTTACTTGTCCACTGTGCTGTTTTGAACACCTGTAACAATTGCTCATAATAACCGTACACTGATTCCTTTGTCTCTTGAGTAGTTCTATTAATTTTCAGCCAATCACTGTCTCTTGCTGGAACTATTCCTTTAGGAAAGATAATCACCTCATCATACTTAGTCATTATCACAGGTGAGGGTGCACAATTATGGACATCCATTGAAGGTTCTGAATTGGTCACTGTACAGCTATTTCACACTTAGCCAACAGATCACTCGGCACTACCATGTAGAAAAAAGTATTCGTTTACACTCAACCTACAGGTCACTCAGCACTAGAATGTTAAAGAAAGTATTCAAATCTATCCACAAAACCTTTGAAATGTTCACAAATCTGTCAGCTTGTGTACATCACTATGCAGGATTCTCTCTCAATTTCGAAAAATTGTTCGCAAATGTGGCAAGATTGCCTCTTCTCCATGGAACATGCTCTACCTGGAATTTCTCTCATTGAAAAGGTAAATGGCTTTTCTTCAATTGGAGGTGTTCCTGGTGTTTTACTATTTGCTTCTGCTGCATTTGATGGTTTCTCTTTCTTTTCCTGTATTTTTGACAACTTGCTTTCTAATTTGTCAAAATCACTTCATTTGCAGATGCATTTGACCAATTCCACACTATGTAATCTCATCCCTGAAGATCACATTGTCACAATACCTTATCATCTCATTGTGCCCTAAAACTTCTTTGCAGTGGAACACTCTTTGAAAGACCCACTTCATATTTTCCTGCCAGATCAGTTAATTTGTAATGTAAGGCAGCTGCATACCTCATGATTTCTTTTCAGACATTTAGCAGTTAATTTTCTTGAGTATGACCCAAATGTGAAATATTTCCTCAATCCAAAATTATTTTTTCTAATTCTACCTTCAGTTTTGAGATATATAATGGTCTTTCTCTTTCTTCACTAGTAGGGGATCTTACTGCATTTCCTGTCTTTTTATAAAACATCCCATCCTCAAATGGTCCTGCCTCACTTTGCGCAACTGGTGCCATAAATACAACCTCCTTCCTTCTCTCAATGATCAAACATTTTGTGGTGGCGTTTAGGCAACAATTTGTGAATACTGTGATGTTGGGATGAACACTGTAGCTGCTATTCCTTCTACAGCACCTTGAACTACAGCATGTGGAACAATATTTATTGGTGCAGTAACAATTGGCCTTGCTAATATATGCACTGTTACAGCTTGTGGTACTGGGGCAGGAACCATCATAACCGAAGCAGCAACACCTGAAGCTATTATAGTAGGGACCGCTTCAATAGGTGCATGTTAGAAATGGGGTCTGTAGTTGGCAAGTAGGGGCATCACTCTACTCAGGGTAAAGGAGTCACACAGCTAAGATAACCCCTGCTCACCCCATTGGTAGCTTGGCACAAGCAGTCAGGCTTGTCACAGAGACAATGTGTAAAGCATTTGTACATATTCACACACAGTAATACATTTCAAACACTACGAAATGAGTCTACAATAATTTTAAAAAATTGCCAATATTTATCTGAATAAAACAAGATGACAAGAATACAACATACACAAGTAAAGATATCACTTTTCAAAGGTTGAGCAAATGTAGTACATAAAAATCTATGGATGCATCACTTTTAGCACAAAGTACCTGGGATCCTTTAAACAAGTTAGGCCTCTCAGCAGAAGACCCCAGGCATTGGTAGGTGAAGTCTTGAGACTTGGGAACAGGAGGGAAGCACACACAAGCCCTTGGAGAACCTTGGAAGCAGGATGTAGAAAGCAAAGTCCAGTCCTTTCACTTCCAGGACAGAAGCAGCAGGCCAGCACAACAAAGCAACAGTCACATAAACAGCAAAACCCTTGCTGACAATCCTGGTGTCATGATGCAGAAGGATCAACAACACCATACTTCTACATCTGACACCAAAGAAGTTGTCAAGCAGATGGGAGCCATTAATACATCCACCCAGTCCCTGGATTCCAAGCTTAACTCTTTCAGCACATCAACAGGTGCCCTCAATAGGAACAGTGTTGCTTTGTTGGCCAATCAACAAACCCGTGCCAGGACTACCATGCTGCCTCACAGGCACTCACAAATGATGTTGTAAACATGGGAGTTACATCTTCTGTCTCTGATGTGTGTGCGCCTGAGGCAGGTAAAATAACTCAGCTGTTTCCCATTCCATCACCACAGCTTCCAGTGGAGGCAGAACGCTCATCAGAGGTAGAAGAAGTAGAGTACCCCAGTTTCTGATGAAGAACTTCCCGATAAATATTTGTGGGTGCACCTTGCCAGTTTTTCTAACTGTTCTATGTAGGACACCATACCACCATCTTTGGAACACAGTACTGTACTTTTCGTTTGTGCAGTAGTTTATCTTGCACACTTGTTCTCCAAAATAAAATGCTACACATACTAATTGTGATTTGTACCTTCTCACTTATCAGAAAAATGCATGTAAATATGAAGTCACATGAGTAACCAAATGAATTTCTGATGCTCCATACATCCTAATTTTGAACATGTGTTGGTTGAGATAACAGATCAACTACTCACATGTTTTAATGTGAGGATCTGAACATCTGAAATAAAGAATTCAATTTTGAACACCCCGTATGGTTGTTTCTAAAAAATCAATATACATATTGTAACTCAAAAACCCAAAGCAACAGTTTTTGAAGCTGGAGAAGAATGAACGAAAGTCAATGGCACATGCTGTCTTTGTATGTGCATCTACACCAACTATCTATTTCAGTGGTATATGGCTCAATGTGTAGTTTACCATTGTAATATCAGTGTGTATCAACAAGCTGCATTTTCTTGATTGAAACACAAATGATAATCACAGTACATAACATTGGATGTTTGTACCAAAACTAGCTTGATGCTCATGCCCATATTCGTCCTGGATTTACATTGTACATATGCCTCACACAAGGTTGCTGAAGGGCAGCTCAATACCTGGAATGACAGTAACCAAGACATGCAAGGATACATTACCTGTCACTGTGTATACTGATAAATGTAGAGTAATGCAACACTGTCCAAAATAGCCAACTGAAGGAACTCTGCCCCAGAGAGTCCTTACATGTGTGTAATGTGAGTACATCCACACATTACATCATTTGCACATACAATTTTGCATAAGTGGCAGACCACTGACCTGTGGCAATGTTACACCTGCCCAGGGGAGAGGAAATTGGGAGATATATGGACACAAAATAATGTTGGTAGCTTTTTCTAAGTGAGCTACATGATGTTCAAACACTTAGCAAGAAATACATGCCAATGATGATGGATATTGTCCAGGCAGGTGTGACTTCCTGCATATGTATACATTAGCCAATAACGCAGACCCCTTGCACAATAGTGCAAGGGGGTCTGCATTAGTGCTAAGTGCAGTTTAAGAGTACATGCAGTTAGGCAGCAGAAATCTGTAGTAAAAAGTCAAATCCAACACTTACCTGCCTTCTCTCTATCACACAGGGTGCTATAGTAAGGAGTTTACCTGTGTTGTGCTGTGTGTAAATTCAAATACTGAGCCCCATTACAGTTACTAAAGTATGGAAATGGGACCATACATTACTCTAATGTGATGAAGACCTACAGTTGTCCAGAGGACTCCGACAATGCAGCAAATACCTGCAATGTACTCATGACAAGTTGAGCATAATGTACTCACCTAACACAGTAGTACCAACTCATGACAAACCAACAATATCCAAATAGAGAACAGCAATTAATATATTTAAATGCAAAACCAAATATCTAAAAGCACTAACTAACCCTAACTAACCTACACAAGCTATCATTAACACTATCCTATCCTACCTAATCTAAAGTTTAACCTATCTTAACCACTATTGATATGCAAGTCAAACATTAGCCCCCCAACCCCCATAAAAACATAACTCAGTACAATACAGACATCAACTTCAGCCTAAACATATACTAACTATACATAGAAGCTGTTGGAACTGGCACTTTCTGGGTGACTGAGGTGGTGCCCTAGCCAGGCAGAACCTACCACTCCCATCAGGGATGGGTGATTACAATCACTGTATAATTTGCGCTCACCCTTGTGTAGCTTGGCACTGAGCAGTCAGGCTTATCACAGAGGCAATGATCATGATCATGATCAACACTTAAGTACAGCTGAGAAGGCACAGTGACTGCTCTTATATAACAATACTACCAACTTTTTGGGTGCGATATCCTACATCCAGTCTCATACATGGGACCTGGAGATAGCCACTTTGCATGTCAATATCAGGCCAAGTTTCTGAGCACGAATCTCAGTCCTCCGCCACACACTATCTCCCCTTCCAAATTACAAGAGCTCTCTTTATGCTTATATAATCATTGGGAATAATATCCAGATTACCCCTGCTCAAATGCTCTAATGTACGCTAATATTAATAGCGTAACAATATCAGGAAGAACCCCATTTATCTTACCATAGGAGTCTCAAACTTGTATCATTGTTGCTCATGATTTTGTCATAACAATGTTGTCTTCGTTATGGTTTTATCCAAAGAGAATCTGAAATATATATATATTGATTTGTCTGTGTTCGGTCATAGCGTATTTTCGAGTGCAGAACATCGCTATAAAGGTGTCACATGAGACATCGATTACAAGGATGTTTGCTATGTTAATGTTCAGTTTAATACAAGAGGTTCCCTACCTAATTGCAATTCTATAAAATACCCTTATGAACACCCGCATGCCTATGCCTTTACTAGCTGATTGCTAATTATTAGCAAGGACATTTGTCACTATACAGTTCACTGCACTAGGTTAAGCACGCTAACTATTGACTATAAGGAACCCAGATCCTATCAAAATTTGCCTGTTTGACAACACTAACTCTATAAAAATCTTGAGCTTGCAGAACAATTTTTTATACCACCCTTTCACCCTGTACAAATAACTATATTTGTGCATGTGCTACAAGAGATTACAATCTACTAGTATAAGTTTGAGTTACCTTTGTGAGATCTTTTTGGGAATACACACCTGAGAAGCACAAGATTGGTGCGTCATCTCTATGTGTTCCTTGCTTGCTTCACTTTACCCTTGCTGATGGTCTCACTTTGTCTCTACCCTAATCCTATGACTTATGCCAGTCCGTTGTACTTCTTGCAGCCTTGAGAAAGCCCCAGACAAATGGGCCAAAAGGGGTCGAAACACTTGTCGGCTGCCTCAACACCTGATACTGCCATGTATGTCAAAATGATGGAAACTTGTTGATGATGACTGAAAAGCAAGACAACACATAAGAAGCAGTACTCATATATACTACAGTGGAAAACACGTGAAAAACGAAATAAGAAAGGATATAAGATAAACAGGAGGATACCCACACCCCTTTTTACAAACTGAACACCTTGTGCAGTGTGGATATTGATCTGTATTGAGAATCTAGCTGCAGGGGCTGATATAGTCACATTGTATGCAGTGTTTGTTTCACATGAGTGAAGGAAAAAAGCAATAAATGCTTAATCCAATTATATTTACAAGCTCAAACTGTCTTCAGTGCTGGATATTGCTAAATGGTAACCCTTATTTGAACAAAGGGCTGCTTTGCATTACTTAACATCAAGAGTGGTAGCTCCCTGAACTGCATCACCGGATTTATGCTAGATGTATTGCTTTGTGTGCCAGTTTTTATGCAACTGCCACCTGGAATCACTCTCTTTTGCCTTGTTGGTCACAAGGCATTTACACATTGCAAATACATTTTGATATTGATATGCACCTTAACAAAGTTATCTTAATTACTACATGTGGATGTTACATTAATACATACCTATGGGCCACCAATCTCCAATCCCATCAGGTCCAGCAGATCAGCTTTCTTGGCAATGACATCCGCCCAACAATGCTTTATTTGGGAGATGGAGAGCTCCTCATGGGCCAACTGGTTCAGATTCCAACGCACCCGCTTCCCTCGATCCTTCCGATTTTTGACTTGGTTCCCTTTACTCACCCTTCCTCTGCAGCCAGTGTCAGTGGCAGGAAGTGGTTAAGAGCCAGATTGGACACCCAGCTTCTCTCTCTGTGAAGCGCTTCCCTCTCCCCTTCCCAGACATGGCTGCAATGTCACAAGCCCTACCAATCCTTACCCCACAAAAAATAAAACTTAAAACCCTAACTAAAGCTAATTATCTATTACTTCAAATAAGACAAACCCCCAACAATACAAATACACTTAAAATGACCAAAAACAAAACTTAGGCACAAAGACTACACGTAATATGCCTAACAGGGACAGAGCAGACACAGATAACACCAAAAACTCTTCGAAACTCACACAGCACTCCTCAAACCATCAGCACCAAACAACAAACACTATCAGAAAGTGACATTAACATTTACACTTCCTAGAATGCAACCAAACCAATTGCATCATTTCCAAGGTGTGACTGGCAGGTTTTTGGCATTTGTGTTGATTTTTCTGACGCATTGCTGCACAAATGTACATTGCATGATGCACTGCATAGTTGCACTTACGCAGCAACACTAAGGGCCATGCAATGGCAGTAAACAGTCATTTCCGACCCACCCAACAAAGGCGATGCACCTGTTCTGCCCCAAGCAATAGAGGTGATGCGCGGGTTCCGACCCATGCAACAAAGGCGATGTACCGGTTCCAAGGCGTGCAACAGAGGCATTGCGCCGGTTACGACCTTCGCAACAGAGGCAATGCACTGGTTTGACAAAAGATGCATGGCTTCTGCTGGAGCAAACGCCTTAGGCCCACTTCAAAGGGTCCAGGACTGGGGTGGTGCCACTTGGCAGGGCAGCCTGACAGATTGCAGAGTCCAAGTGCAGATGCAGGGTGGTTGGAAGTTTTTTATGTCCCTGAGACTTCAGATGAGGAGGCCAGCCAGCTAGCCCTTGGAGTCACTCTGGGTTCAAGAGATGCATGTGCAGCCCTTCTCAACAAGGCAGGGGACAGCAGGCAGCAGGGCATTACAGCAAGTCAGGACTCCAAAGCTGATTGATCCAACAACAAGATTGAAATGAGTTACCAGGGTATACACCTGGATGCTAGCTACAGTCAGGTGGGCATTAAAGGATTGATCCTGGGCACTCTACCTCAATCTTTTTGATTCCCTTTTCAGCCCAATATCTCACTTCTTGTGATGTGTCCAGGCCCCTTCCTTGTGATCTATCATTGAATCATAAAACACTTAGGAAGGCACAGAGACAGCCTGGCTCACCCATCCTCCAGTGTATGTCCCACCAAGCTTATCGCTCTGCTGGACTATCAAACTCAGACTAGTAGGATTCCTCTACTCCTCTTGTTTTCCCCAGGCAGCCGTGGAATTGTTAAAAAATTAAAACAAGTTCACCCATGTTATGGAGCAGTAAAGGAACGTCTGCACTCAGTGTACAGTCACAGCACATTCAGTGTGCAGTACTGTACTCCACATGTATTATGCTACCACCAGCATGCTCACATGCAGCATGCACACATGCAGCATGCACAATCAGTCTGTGCACACTGTTCAGTACTTCTGTACTAGAGTGTGTCACTTTTAAGTCACACAAACAACACACACACACATACATTTACCATGTGCACAATGTTCACACATTTCACCTATATGTAGTGTATGTCTTTCACAGGCACATGCATGCAGCACATGATTTTCTTATGTACAAACTTTCAGATCAACGGGAGGTTGGGCAAAGGTGAGTTGAACATACGGCAGCAGAACTTTAAAGGCAGTTAGTGAGCTTGTAGGCTTCACTCCAGTGACCTTGGGTAGAATGGTCATGTTCACTACTACTGATCACTACTCGTCATGCTCCCACCACCACGCTTGCTCTGCTTACTGCTGGTGAAAGTAGTGGCATACCACAACTATTTGGGTGCCCCTCCTGGTCCAACAAGACCACAATCCATGACATAAGCTTATGTCAGGACACATACACGTATTCCATGTTCCCCTATGGGAATGTACCAGCATTGGTGATCCAGAGAGCAATACAAGTGGGCACTCAGAGCAGGGGTACACAACCCTTACCATGCCGAGCAAAATTCCAACCCAACACCACCATTGCACCATATTTCAAATATTTGTGTATTTCCACACTCATTAGTGCTTGCATTATGACGTAAATGCTTCACACATTACAAATCTCTGTATTCCACAGTGATGTGATGCCTGGCAAACATCTCACTTGACTTACTTTTCAGTTAAATGTTACTCATTGCTACTTCAGCAGTGTATTAAGTTATGGTACAGACCTTTAAGCCTCCTTCCATTGCTCAGTAAAGCATGGTGAATGTGTATTCTAACAAGTGTGGTAAATGTAGACCTTACATCGATTAGCCCTGGGTAGGTGTCACATGTGTGCTTTTTGTGGTTCCACAAACATGCCTGAATGTCAATTTACCAAATGACATTTTGACATCTACACTTGAAGCTTTGCCTTTGGTCATGACAGATGTCTCCTATGATCTGTGATTGTATCTGCTACAATATTTGTTCCTGCAAAGTGATGCCACTCTGCATGCTAGTCCATATCTGCAACACACATCAAACTTAAGATTGCCTCAGGGACTGACTTATTGGGAGAATTGTGATCCATCATACACTGAGGGACAAATTTAGCACACTTTCATGCAGTAGAACACAGCAAGACAGCTTGCTGTGCTGCAATGTACTGCTTAAGGGAGGGCGCACAGGAATGGCCCATATATTTCTAGAAATGGGACAAACCGCCCCTTCTTTTTAACCACATCGCTGCCGTGCATTTTCCCCCCCGGTGCTGAAATCTCAGATTTACCATTGTTCATGACGAGCTCAGCTCGTCATCAGCACAGCTCAACCGTGCCTCATGACGAGCTGAGCTCGTCATGAGCATGGAAAGGGTAAATGCAGTGCACTCCATCACATTTGCTTGCTGCATTGATTTGATCTTAGTTTGAAATATGCCCCTATGTTTAGCCACAGCTCAAAAATCCAAATTCATTCATGTTGAGGCCTACATCTAGTTAGGACAATGTGAGTGTCAATATATGTGCTTTTACATGCACAGAAATACCACACAATGTATGGGCTCACAAAAAGCTATTTATTGGATGATAGGTTTACATAATTTCTGTCATTATTAACATAATTTTCATTTAATTAAGAATATTCATTTGCCACTATTTTGTCGTACCATTGTGTTCTCTATATCTGCATCCGTCTCATCGTCCTCTTCTGGCTCATGTGTGATTTCAGTCTCATTGTCTCATGGCACATTAGTGTTGAGACAGATGTTATACAATATTGCACACACTAAGATTATTTTGCAGACCATAGGAGGTGAGTACAGGAGTATTCTGCCTGATTCGTCCAGGCAGAAGAAACAGGACTTTAGGACCCCAAACATTTGGTCCACAACGTTTCTTGTTTTGCTCAGAGCAGAGCTCTAATTTCTTTGGTCCTCCGTGGAATGAGGTCTTGATCCATGACTGCAAACCATGTGGCTTATTTACTAGCCTCTTGCGCCACTTTTGCGTAATTTTTAACATGGGAAAAGTGATGTACGGGTGGTGCAAGGGGCTTGTAAATAAGCCCCCATGTCTTTGGTCACCTGAACAGTGGAAAATGCCAACAGTCAATGATTTGGTACATTGTTACTAAAACATAAATAACTATGTGCGTTTTGTATGCAGGCAAACTCATACACATTTCTGTAACTTTTAACAGTTATATCTTAAGTTTTGTTGACCGTTGCTTTACATATGTATGTTCAGCATTATGTGTCATTGCACATATTGTCCATGATGTAAAACATTCAATACATCAACATGCGATCTTTCATGTTTAACCAGAAAATTACTATGATAACTAATTTAAAATGTTTTTATCACCTATATGAGAATTTAAATCAATATGCATGTGAAGTATCAAACGTATGATCAGGTTAACTTGCATACATTTAGCCCTAAATAGGTAGTGACAGTGCCAACATGTTTGACACTCACACATGCATTTGTCCTTTTATCACCTATGATATCCATAACAGTTGCACAGCCTTAGATTAGATTACACAATTTTGCATGGCTATTTGCTTAGTAAATGTTACCAATTTTCACCATGTTACATGGATATTTTCATTGGCTTTATTCATACATCCGCTAATGTTTTTTATATTGTAAGATTGCCACATAGGTGTGGCACTATAGGCATTTTTTTCGAATAGGGCAACAAGATGTATATATAAGTGACTTTGTACTACAGACCTCTGCACAACACTTTCTGTATTCACATGCATGTATGTGACTTCGCCTTGTAGATGAGTCTGTACTTCTATGCCTTGATTCTTACATCATTTATTTAGCATGAGACAGTTAATATTTGGATTATGAGTACACAATGATAGCTTACCTTGGTTGCATTTTACCAAGGTTACTTTAGAGTATGACATCTTTCAGAGCCAATGTATTCATTGTGTCAGTTTACCTTGATGGACTGTGATGCAGTAAATGTAGGCAACTTGAAGAACTAAATTATTCATCTATCACATTGATGAGCTATGCACATGTGGCTTATCATCTATCTGTGTACCTGGACCTAAAATGTCGAGATGGCTGACAATTAGGAGGACTTTGTACTTTTGGTATCATACATGTGACTACAGTTGACATTTACACAAAATTTGATGCCACACTTTCATTGCATGACATACATGGACTTCCGAAGTTCTTTTTCCATTTGTGCTCCTGATACTTTGATCAATCAAGCAATCAATCAATCAGGCATTTGTTAAGCACGACTACTCACCCGTAAGGGTCTCAAGGCGCTGGGGAGTCGGGGTAGCAGGCTCCAGTTCATCAATGGGGGGGGGTCTGTCGAAGAGTCAGGTTTTGAGGTTTCTTGCGAAGATGGGGAGTGATGTTGTCTGTCTGAGGTGGAGCAGCAGTGCATTCCAGGCTTGGGCGGCGAGGAAGGAGAAGGATCGGCCTCCCTATCTGGTCTTTCTCGTGCGGGGGACCACAACGTGGGAGAGCTGGTCAGATCGTAGGGTCCTCTGGGGTGCATGAAATTTGAATTGGCTGTTCAGGTATGCTAGTCCGGTGTCGTGGAGGGCCTTGTGGGCGTGGGTGAGCATCTTGAAGGTGACTCTAGCTTCGATGGGGAGCTAGTGGAGTATGAGCAGGTGCTAGGAGATGTGGCAGTGTTTTGGCAGGTTGAGGACCAGTCTTGCGGCGGCGTTCTGGATGTTCTGTAGCTTGCGGGTGAAGATTTTGTTTATTCCAGAGTAGACTGCGTTGCTATAGTCGAGTCTGCTGGTGACCAGGGCGTGAGTGACGGTCTTTCTGTGTTCGAGGGGGATCCATTTGAAGTTCTTAGGTAGGAGGTGGAGGATGTGGAAGCAGGAGGATGAGACAGAGTTGACCTGGCGATCCATTTTGAGCTCGGAGTCCAGGATGATTCCCAGGTTGCCTGCGTGGGCTATGGGGGTGGGCGGGCTTTCCAGGGCGTTTGGCCACCAGGTGTCGTTCCATGTGTAAGAGTTTGGGCCCATGATGAGTACTTCTGTTTTGTTGGTGTTCAGTTGTAGGCAGCTGTTTTTCATCCATTTGGCGACGGCTTCCATGCCTTCTCGAAAATTGTGTCTGGCGGTATTGGGTTCGTTGAATAGGGAGAGGAGGATTTGGGTGTCGTCTGCATATGACACAATGGTGAGTCCGTAGGTTCTGACTATGGGGGCGAGCGGAGCCATGTAGACTTTGAAGACTGTAGGGCTGAGGGAGGAACCCTGGGGGACTCCGCAGGTGGTAGGTGTAGGGTCGGAGAGGGAAGGGGGGAGTCTGACCCACTGCATTCTGCCGGAGAGGAAGAGGCAGATCCAGTTGAGGGCCTTGTCTTGGAGCCCTGCGTCCCTGATCAGCCTACAGATACACTGCCATGTGTGACACACATGCTTAGGGTCAGATGATTTGTTGAACGACCATTATTTTAGTGGCATATTGACAATTAAGACTTGCCACACCATTGCACAAGCACACATCTCAGACTTTGTTAAGATTTATCCTTTCTACTCATATTGATTGTCATTGTGGACCACATGATTTATCAGTTGATTTGTTTGACTTTGCAGAAATTGTGCCTCTGTCCACACACACACTGTGAGATGACACAATACTTCCTACTGTGAGATTGTTCTTACTTCCTTTGAAAGATCAGTGAGGGAATCACTCAATGGGACATCATTAACTACATGTTGGAGTAGGTTACGCCCAATATATGTACATGACACGAAAACCAGATGCAAACACAGAGATGGTTATTATGTCATAGGGTACAACTTCTTAGTTGGTATAAGGCATATTTCTGATTTCCTCACCATTGAGTAAACCAATCCCAAATGTGCCATTCTGAAATGGCTTAGTGATGGTACTGTGGTGGAAGATGTATGCTTCATGTGCCCTTCCTGGAAAATTTTCAAGAACATTGATGGACATTCCACAATGGTCTATTATCGCCTGGACATTTATCACGTAGTTGTGCTTTTAGTTTTGGTACAGGTGTGATGTTGCTGAAGTGGGCACTAATTGGACATGTACTCAATCTATGACAGCTAGCACATGTAGAAATCCAGCAATGTTGTAATCCATTTGTTGTTGGGTAATTTTCAGGAAAAGAAGGTACTTGGGTGTGAGTTTTGTGATGGCATCCAACACAGATGGGAGGAAGGGAGAAAATGCACCCTGTGAAATGCCAGCAAATCTAGCCAATGTGATTTGGAAGGATCCTGAAGCCAACATGTACAGCACAGCCATCAATTTTACATGTGGTGGGATGGCATAGGTCCTTGCAATTGCTGGCTGGACACTTGGTGCTATATGCTCCAGCCGTTCCATTCCATGATGGACTCCCTCTTCAGTCTCCAGAACTGTATGACCTCCTCCTCCCTAAGGTGAATGAGTTATAAGAACTGACAGAAAACATACTCTTTCCTTCTGTGCTGCCTACGTGATTGTCCCATAGCTACTCCCAGTTGCAGTATAGCAACCTCCATGGCATAGTTGAGCTTGCCAGAGTGTACTGTGATGGTGAGGAATTTGTACTGCAGCCACTGTGTCATTTCCTATGCCTGGGTTGGTGATGCACAGCAATTCTAGTGCGTTTATAGCATTGTGTTGCTCTACTCCATGATGCATGACGCAGTGCCATACTAATAAATACCACAGTGTCATGGTTGCATTGGATTATGCGTGGGAATGCTTACAATGCATATATTAATTAATGCGTAACACAGCTGGATTCAACGCAGCTTTTGCCCCACGCAATCCTTAAAAAAATTACACGTTTGTTCTGATGTGTCTTTTTAATATGATTTACTGTTTGCGGCAGCCTACCATCACACTACGTGATGCAACCCCTTGATAAATATGCTCTACCACCACCCTTGGCTTTCGGTGCGCCAACTTTTAATTGCACTGACTTACAGCTTCTGAGCAGAGTTCAAGCACCGGCACTATTCTCTCACAAATTAGGCACTATTCACGACTTTGTCAAATTAGAATATTGTGTGATGCCAGAATACTTGTGCAAACGTTAGTTTCTACAGATAATGAAGTTGTTATTTAAGAAATCACGGTTAAAGATAATTTCTTACATGCGCAAAGGCAATCATCAAAAAGGCATTTCTAAAATACATTTCTGTGCTGCCTTATTGCATTGGTTTCGCCTTATACTTATAGACACACAATTTGGCTGCTAGTATTCTGTTTAAAGAGCCAGACTCATGCTAAAGTCGCTGCTCCCCGATTTCAAATAACTGTGCAAACGTTGTGTCCTACAAGAACCTTATTTAGGGTGAAAAATGAAAAACATCCCAAAATTAATCATTTCAGACTGGTAAAACATAGTATTAAGAACCATTTGGAATTCAGAAAAATGGGGTAAAAAACAAAAATAAAGTCTTCCCTTGGTGGTGCTGCCTCATAAAACAATTATGTCACATTTTTACACCGGATTACCTACTGATAATGCAAATCATGCACCCAAGTGGTAGTTACTTATTGAGTTATACTGAATAATACACTGTAATTTATCTGATCTTAATCAAATTTATTATGGCTGACAACAATGCAAATTTTCTGAAAGCTCAGGGATTTTTTAAAGGAATAATGTAATTAATGTTCCCAACCTTGTCAAAAAACCGCTTAATGGTCATTTCTGTCACCGAGATTTTTGCAAGAATATGCAAATCTGGTATTTTAGCCTGCAATTAAACTAACGGTGTTGTAATTTTCTCAATGCCTATGTCTTTTACCCTCTTCCTGAAAATGCTACCAGGTTCAGTGCTTAAATTGCTCGATTTTGATGGGTCGTAGTTTGGTCGCTTTGAGAACCAAGACAAACTTTGTCACATGTCATTAAGGAATCCTTTTAAAGTCAACCTATTTTTTCACACCGTGCACCATTGGTGTTGCCGGGAACTTAATTTTAATAAAAAATATTTTGCTCTAGGTGCTCTAACACTGATGCTACTGTAGCACTAATTCATTTTACTGCAAGGGTCGGATATGTACTCTACAGAACACATGCCTACTCACCAAATGTACATCCTGATTGCCCAGCTTTCCCATCCTGAGAACAATTTTGTGACATGGTTCCACAAAGAATTCGGATTGGATGCCTAACATGAAATCAGGAGCGTGGATCTTCGCGTCTAGTGAGGACAAGTCTGACAATCAACTACTGAATTTATTCCACTGGAATAATATTACCTTAAGAAGCATTATTCACTTTCGGCTCAGATTCAGCTGATGAGAAGACACACAAAAAAAGCTCCTTTAGCAAAATATGCTTTCCTGAAGAGCATCAGTCAAGCTTGGCTGTCTGACCAGGAATATTTCCCTGATGTAATTGCACGTCATTGTTTGCAAAGTGTTTGAGTTGTCGAAATCAGAACCAGGAAAGGCAGTGAAAATTGAAAACTGTAAATTGAAAATGGAATCATCAGTTGATAAAATATGAAAGAGATTGCATTGGAAGGGAAGACTGCAAAATTCTTAAAAATGGGAGCCAAACATAGAGTGCAAAATCCAAATGATAGTTTATTTAATGTTGTGGTATTTATGCATGATTAATTAAAACCGTTACATATGCATAACAGTAACTGTTCTATATACATGATTCAGCAGGGTAAACAGCATTAAAACCCATCTTATACATCGTGTTAAAATTCTCATCTTGGGGCTCATGCAGTTAATCAAATCTAAAATGCCTGTGCATCCAAAGTAGGTAAACTCTCGAAAGCTTTACCAAGTTGAACAACAGTAACAACCATCATTAGATCTAGTTAAAACATCATTATGCAACATGTTAAAATTCGCTTTTTGAGACTTGTGCAATTTATCTGGTCTAAAATACCTGTGCGTCAAAGAGGTAAACCAGCAGAACTTTGCCAAGTTAAACAGCAGTAAAAACCATCATTATACATCATGTTAAAATTCACATTTAAGGGCTTATGCAATTCGTCAGATCTAAGGTACCTAAGTTTAGCAAGGATACAAACGAGGCACAGCTGTTTTATTTCATGTCTGCTTGTGATGTGTAGTTAAGTCTCTCTGTCACTATGTCAAAATATTTTGTAAGCCTTAGTTGTGTTTCAGCTGGGTTGAAGCACAGTTGTACTGCCTGCCTGCAGGTCCTGATGCCGCTCTGCTTGAATATTGGTCAGAGTAGGGAGCCTCTTATGTCCTTCAGGTTGGGGCAAATGCAGATGACATGCACAAGGTCCTCCTTTCCTCTTTCTCATAGACAGCAGGACTGCACTCCTGGTCTCCTTTTCAAAGGCGGGAAGTGTGGGAGGATTGCTAAAATGCCAAAGCGGAGCCTTAGGAATTTTTCTTTTATCCACAGTTGTACTCCTTTTTTCAGATAAAGTAGCGGTTTGAGAACTTTATAGTCACTGAGTACTGTTTCATTGTCTTCCAAGATGGTTACCATTTGTATTACCTTTGTTACGATCTTTTTAAAACTCTGATGGTCTGTGGAGGTTACCCAGAGATCAGACAATCTCAGTATCTTTAGAGAGTCAAAGAAGTACTCCCTGGCGGGTGATTTTTCATGACAACTTGTTCCAAAGGTGCAAGTTTAAGGATCCTGCCTCAGCGCCTCTGATCTTGTAGCAACATTTTATATATGTGCCTCTCCTTTTCACTTATTGTTTTTGTCGCCCAAATTCTAAACATATTTGGGCAGGTAACACATAGTTTGGTAGAAGGAAAATTGCTCTATAGATATTGGCAATTACTTTATCCAAGGCCGCTGCGTCTCTCCCTTTCAGTGATTTGCTCCCATAAGTTAGCGCTGGTCGTAATTTTGCGCAGATCACTTGTAATAAGGGATTAAGGTTTAGATCAGATAGCACTTTTTTCAGGGTTTTCATTGCTAGGTAGCTCATTGTGTGCTTCCTGCTTAGGGCCACCGGATGGGGTCTGAACGAGCCTGTGCAGTCCAGCAAGACTCAAAGGTAATTGTAGTTAGTTACATGATCCAAACATTGCCCCTCTAGGCACAAGTTGATTTTTTTCCTTTTTTGGTAGTTTACAATCATAATTTTTGTTTTCTTAAGATTGATATTTAGGGGTGTTGCATTGTGAAAAACCTTTAGTAGTGTTCAAAAGATGTTGCAGGCCAATAGGAGTCCGACTTATCAGCACCAGGTCATCCACGTTTAGCATGTAGGACAGCAAAGTTTTTCCCAGTTTCAGGGCATGTGATGTGCTCTTGTCCAGGTCCTCGGGTAGGTCGGCCAGAAAGAGGTTAAAGAGTAAGTGTGCTAGAAAGCACCGTTGCTTTAGCCCTTTCGAGGTGGTAAGTCGCCTTGAGAGGTGCATCCCAGCTCCTAGTTTGATCTTAACCCAGGTGTCGGTGTGTAGCAATATCAGCTGACATAAAAGGATTTTCAGTAACCCCCAGCTTTCCAATTTTTTTCATAGTTTGGCAGGGTCTACATGATCCAAGGCCGCACTGTAATCTATAAAGCATAAAAATAGGGGATACTTTGCCACTTTAGCAGCGTCCATCAACAGAGATAGCGCCATGATGTTAGTGATGGTTCCTTGTCCGCAACAAAACCCGATTTGGTTTAGTGGAATGATAGAGCTTCCCGATGTCAAGGATGTTAGTTGTTCCAAGATAATTACTGCACAGTGCTTTGCTTCTATGTCGATTAGGGCAACTAGTCGATAATTGTTTGGATCATTCACATAGCCCTGTTTGAAGATGGAGCTAATTATCGATCCTTTCCAAGGCTGCAGTAGTCTATGTGCTAAGAGAGGCACACATTAAACAGCAAATAGTATGCACACAAATGACAACCATATTTTTTTTGAGACTTGAATTTGTAGAAAATGTTCTTTATTCTTTTTTCTTGAACCACACAGCCAATGCGTTTCACCCACAGGGGCTTCCTTAGGGCTAACGGTAGAGTACTTAGTTCCACGATCCTGTGTGCGAGTAATCAGCCTTGCTATTTGCCTCTTGATCTGTAGTGTGGTTATTCCATGATAGTCTTCATTATTGAACAGTGATGATTCTTGGCAATCTGCTGTTTCTACTCCTGGGAATTTTTGCCAACTCAAGGAGGAATCCTTATACGTGGCTTCTCTGCTCTGTTGCGTTATTTTTCCTCCACAAGTGATACCTCTATCTTCTTTGATGAACATGGATTCTTCGTCTGTCTCGTTCTCCTTTTGCATGTTGATGTTGAAGTGACTGGGTAGGTGTTCTGCCCAAGTAGCCTCTGTTATATTAGATTTATTCCTAGATGAGTTGGTCATTGAAATCTGTTGATTGTCTGGCAGAACCTAGCACTGTTCTTAAGATTGGTGTCATGGAGTATCCTAGCCCATAGTTTTTCTTTCTTTTGCCTTTTTTTATCCCAATAATTCTTTTTTAGTAGTACCTTCAGTTTCCGCAGGTCGCATTACAGATCTAGGTTTTGGGGCATTTGGTAAAGCAGCCTTAGTGTTTGGGTCATTGTCAGTTTGAGATTCTTTGTTTCCGGCGTAATTGCCACCTTAAATGAGGTAACCACAGTTTTTCATGGTTTCATTCCTGACCTTGTGGGGAATTTCTCCCCAAGAGTTGATGTAAAATTCTTCCAGGCTTTTCCGGGTTGGATTAGCGTATCTTTTCCTTGATGATGAAGTATCTTTGTGGTGTTTTATAATTACTCAATGGTGTGGGGTTTGGCCTTTATTAATTTGTAATCCGATGTGAATTCTGTGCAAAATATTTCGTGCCTCCAGTAGATGTGCCGAGTTTGCTTTTAATATCACTTCCTGAAGTAAGTGATCAGTGTGTTCGTTGTCACCTATTCTAAAAGAGTCGATGTTGTGGAACACAGATAAATTTGTAAAAGTGAAATCTAGGTAGGTAGGTAGAAGTATTTGTCGAGTGGAATCTTGGGACCTGCGGGTTGTCCTCCCTGAAGCGACCGATCAGGGCTCTCATATTTAGATGTTCAAGTTCTTCAAGCAAATATGTCAAACATCTCGTTGGTCTGCTTGAATATGCTGGACCCTGATTCAGTATTCCTCATGCAGAGGTTAATTTCACCTTTTCCAAAATTGATTAGTGAGCTAAAAAACGGTGATGATTGATTTTATCCACACTAAGTGTGGGAGGGTATACTCAGACGTGAGTCCCTAGCTCATTGCACCATCAGGATTCAAGCAAGCCGGGCCGACGACGGCTGAAATGCCAGAAACCGGTCCCCGGTAGCTTGTCTCCTTCCCAGTATAAGAATTGGCTTGGTAGTTTGGTTTGCCCTGTTCCCATCATGCACTGGGACAGGAACAGACTAATTTGCATATAGCCAGGTTCTGAGCTGGGATGGTGCAGTGAGCTAAAAAACGGTGATGGATCAAGCCCTGATCTCTTGACTGGGTAGGAGTATTCTGCATCATTCAGAAACTCTGTCCATCACCTTTTCCAAAATTGATTTTATCCACACTAAGTGTGGGAGGGTATACTCAGACGTGAGTCCCTAGCTCATTGCACCATCAGGATTCAAGCAAGCCGGGCCGACGACGGCTGAAATGCCAGAAACCGGTCCCCGGTAGCTTGTCTCCTTCCCAGTATAAGAATTGGCTTGGTAGTTTTGTTTGCCCTGTTCCCATCATGCACTGGGACAGGAACAGACTAATTTGCATATAGCCAGGTTCTGAGCTGGGATGGTGCAGTGAGCTAAAAAACGGTGATGGATCAAGCCCTGATCTCTTGACTGGGTAGGAGTATTCTGCATCCTTCAGAAACTCTGTCCATCACCTTTTCCAAAATTGATTTTATCCACACTAAGTGTGGGAGGGTATACTCAGACGTGAGTCCCTAGCTCATTGCACCATCAGGATTCAAGCAAGACCGGCTGAAATGCCAGAAACCGGTCCCCGGTAGCTTGTCTCCTTCCCAGTATAAGAATTGGCTTGGTAGTTTGGTTTGCCCTGTTCCCATCATGCACTGGGACAGGAACAGACTAATTTGCATATAGCCAGGTTCTGAGCTGGGATGGTGCAGTGAGCTAAAAAACGGTGATGGATCAAGCCCTGATCTCTTGACTGGGTAGGAGTATTCTGCATCATTCAGAAACTCTGTCCATCACCTTTTCCAAAATTGATTTTATCCACACTAAGTGTGGGAGGGTATACTCAGACGTGAGTCCCTAGCTCATTGCACCATCAGGATTCAAGCAAGCCGGGCCGACGACGGCTGAAATGCCAGAAACCGGTCCCCGGCTTGTCTCCTTCCCAGTATAAGAATTGGCTTGGTAGTTTGGTTTGCCCTGTTCCCATCATGCACTGGGACAGGAACAGACTAATTTGCATATAGCCAGGTTCTGAGCTGGGATGGTGCAGTGAGCTAAAAAACGGTGATGGATCAAGCCCTGATCTCTTGACTGGGTAGGAGTATTCTGCATCATTCAGAAACTCTGTCCATCACCTTTTCCAAAATTGAGGTTAATTCTTGTGCCAGTTTGTCCTCTGGCCCAGACCCAGTGAGATAAAGATTAAAATCGCCTGCCGGGATGATGTGATCTGTGTCCTGCTCTTCCATAACCCTTTTCAGCTCTTCCACTAGCTCTTTTGCAGCTTTTAATCTTTGTTGGAGGTGCACATAGGTTTCGATTTTTGTGATTGGCTGGTCTTCCTTATTAAACTTGAGTGCTATCATTACCGCCTGTATGGCACTTGGGACTTTGATTTGTGCCTCTACTGATGAGATTGCTCCTATTGTGATTATCGAGGCAAATATCATCAGTCCCCCTGAGCGATGACCAAAGTCAGACCCCTTTTTTGCTGGGACAAGTTGTGACGTGTACCCTGAAGCTCAATCACCTGGTCCACTCAGGTTTCTTGTAGTAATATCAGGTCAAACAACTTTAAATAGTTTAATACCATGAGGTCTTCCATCTTATTCGCCAGGCCCTTAATGTTCCGAATACACATGCATATTTTCTTTGACTCAGCCGAGGAAGTTGCTAATCGGGGCATGTCTTGTCATTTAGCCCCCTCTATTGTTACTGTTCACTGTATTTTTGTCCGGCTAGAGTTTGGTGATAAGGGCATCAAGTCATTATGCTCAAGTCCTGTTTTGGAGATAATAGTCTTTGAATGGGGGGGAATAACCTCTTGGGGAGCTGCTGCGAGCTCCATTTAATACAGATATGGTAGTTTTTGGTAATCAGCTATTGAGATCATTTAAAAAGGGCGTTGGATAGGGCGGTCTTGATTCAGGTTTTAGTTTTATACCCCACTGTAAAAATGTGTTTTCTTCTTCATTCATTATTGAATTAACTATCTCATTAGTATTCTATGTTGTTTTAGTTGCTACTGGAAATTGCTCATTGTTGGTTGGTTGGAATTCAATTGAAAGCATTCTACTGAGTTTAAATGTTCTAGACTCACAATGGAATGTAGAAGCCGCAATATGTTCCCCCTATTTAATATATCTACTCTTACCCGTGTTTTGTATTCGGTAAAGAATGTGAGGGCATCTGTTCCCACTGCGTCATTAAGCTTGATTTCCTGGTGAGGAGTTACTTCATGATGTAAGGGCCATTTTGGTGTGGAGTTGCTCTTGCTAACCCCTTGTTTGGCATTGTGATTGCAGGCTTGTTGGGGCTTGACTGGTGCCTGTTTTTTTGGGCTTATTGATGATGTGTGCATTCTCCCTTAGTGACCTTTGTACTGGCTCCCTAGGGTTGATCAATAGCCCATATTCCAGTTTGGTCCTTAGGGTTTTTGTTGCACTGGTGGCCTTGCTAGGTTCTTGTGCAATTGTGGTAGGTTGTTTATTTATCTGGCTTTTCCCTTTTTTGTTGGTTGTTATGACATTTAGGGATAATGATTTTGGTGCTTGCCCCAAGAATGGAGCCAGGATGGGGTTAGGTCTTGTGATTCAGTGGTCTGTCCAAATGATAGTGAACATAGCTTCAGTGGAAAACATCTTTCACTATTAGGACCTCACCTCCACATCATTTAACTAGTTGTCTTTCTTATATAAAAATCGAACCACAAGCAAAACTGAAAGCAAGGAGAAGTTGATACCAATTCATACTGGGATAAGGAGAGATTTCACCCAGTCAGACCATAGCTTGAGTATCTTTATAGATAAATGTTACTATGTCGACTTCCATAACATTTAAAGATATTTATTTCATTTTTTTTTACTATCATCATTTTGACTTGGCGAGTTCTCAGAAATTTGCTCGGGAAGTGCCTTTTAAGTACTTGGTTTGGTGTAAATCTGTTCTGTAATTTTTGAGAAATTACTCAGGTAACATAAGGGTTTCCTGGCCCCCAAGGACCCTCAGCACCCAAGTGGACTTCACGCCCCAACCAGCAGTGCGACAGGAGGTGCATATGCAGAGTAGTGGAGAAACGGGCCAGGGCCTCCGGCGACTTGTTGGTCCTGCATGTCTATTTTTTTCTTTTACGTGAAAGGGGCCACGTGGCCCACCTCCTTGGCTGATTCCAGCCCTGAGTACCCCATCCCCTGGGGCACAGCATCAAGTGTTCGTGCTTTGGTCCCACCCAGGGCACCCATTCTCTACTGATGGTTGTGAGAAGTTGGCCTGGTATATAATGCTCACTAATTCTAGTGATCACTTTGTACCATGCCAAGCAACCCTTATGATGATGGTTGTAATTCAACCTTGTAGACCAGTTATCCTAGTGGTAACGTGGACAAAGCAGTCTTAGGCTAAACTCTGAAAGGCATGTGAAGCCAGCTGTTATACCATACACAACCCCCTTGAATACCAAATGAAAGGGACACCACACAGATATATATTGAAAATATATATTGATTTATTAACTATTAAAATCCCCTGGACTCTTTATGAGCACAGAAGCACAAGCGTAAAATCACAAGACAGTTTAAAATACACAAAAGTTGCACAATATGGATGAGCCCTAGGGGCCACCTAAACCATATACTAAGAAAGTGGTATAAGAGATACCAGGAGGAAAGTGAAGAGGCCTAGGGCCTTGGGAATCGCTGGAGCTATTCGAGACTGGCAATGACTAAGTCGGGAAAGGCCCACGGGACTCGGGTGCAGTGTTCAAAGTGCACGCACTTCTCAATACAAAGTCTATGGTGCGTAAAAAGCACAAAGTTAGAAAGTTAGGAACCTTCCGAGTGACCTACGGAGCTGAAACTTAAAACACAGGCCCTTGGGATGTGTACCAGTGCAGGAGCACCGGCGGAGCTGAGTTACCTCACCCACAGGAAGCGGGTGCACAGGGTCGAAGTTGTGTCGGGTTTCGTCACGCTGGTCGATGGTGCTTGGAGCTGAAGATGCTGCAGGCGGCTCGATGAGAAGAGTTCCGGTGGATCCAAGGGTGGATCTGAAGATGTGAAGACCTGAAAGCAGAGGGAACAATGTTCAAAGTCACTAGCCAGTGACTACCGTGGAACCAGATTGGAACCAGGCGATGTCGGGTGCAAACAGGCGTTGTTGGGTAGCTTCTTTCTGCAGCCACGTGGATACCCGGGGTCGAGGACGTCCAGGAGTCGGTCACGAGCTGTCCATCGTAGGCTTCTCGCTGTTGGCGGTGTCGGCGACCTGATCGGAGCAAACAGGCCTTGGCAAATGCAAGCCACGCAAAAGTTGAAAGATGCTGTTCACTCGGACCAGCAAGGTCAGAGCGGGTGCTCCTTTTCACAGGAGCTTGGGTAGGTCTGGAGCAACCAGACCTGCTGTGTAAATCTTCGGGTTCGTCGCCAAGATGGCCGCTGACCACGTGGCTAGTGGCCGGGATGGCGCGTCGAGTGGCACAATGCAAAAGGGCCCCACGCAGATCGTGGAGATGCTGGAGGGCTGATCTTCGGTGCAAGGGCTGCTCGGTGGTGGGGGTTCTCAATCCCCAAAGCACAACGTCGAGGATGCCTCAGAAGCTGCGCAGTCAGCTTTTCGAGTGTCTTTCAAGAGGTCCGGTCCCACGTCACTCGGTGCCTCCACGGGTCCCCTCTTTGCAGGGACTGTGGATCGGGCTTTGAGAGGTCTGGGAGTCTGGTTCTTGTTGGGCTCTGGGCTCGGTCTCCGGCGGGAGGCGGCGGCAAAGCAGACGTCGAGTTGCTGGTTGGTACCTGTGTTCACAGGGTGGCCACTCCTAGGCCACAAGGGAGATTCTCTTCAGTCTTCTGTGCAGCAGAATGTCGAAGTCCAGTCTTCTTCTTGTTTAAAGTTGATTTCAGGATGATCTGCCGTGCAATGGCACTGCTCCCCCTCTTATTCCCAAACTGGGGGTGGATCACCTACTAGGTCCCTCCTCTGGGAGGAACCAGGAAGGGGGGCGGTTACACCCCCTTTCCTTTGTCCAGCTCCGCGCCAGGACTGGGGCTGGAAGGCCCCAGAACCGGTTTGGACTGGCCTATGCACGGGGACACCTTGTGTGCCCCGGGCATGTCTGATTCTATTCAGCCCTGTCCTACCCAATACACAAAATCCTGTCTGGGGTGGTGCTCGCACCTCCCAAGGCAGGAAACCCTTTGTCCAGGCCACCATCTGCCGAGTTTCGGTCAGCAGCAGGAGGCCAGACTTGTGTCTGTGGTGGCAGCGTCCATTTTGTGGAGCTGAGGCTCTGTTTAACTTTAACCGGGGTTAAGGCTACACACATGTCGTGTCCCTCTAGAAGGGTGGAATGCTATCCCCGTCGCCAGAATTGGCGAGGGGATAGTATTCCAATTCGTATGACACCTTACTTGACATGTTTTGATAAAGCCAAACCAAAGATAGCATTTAACCGCGAGGATTATAATGCACTTAAGAGTATATGGTATGGCAATATCCCGGAACAGCTTAGGGAGTTGTTCCCGACAGCTGCAGACAGGCTCAGCTCATGCTAGAGCACCATCTCACATATTTCCAAGCACTCTGCCTCCAGGATTGATGAGGCCTTCCATAGGAGTGGCTGATAGGAACATATGTGTCCAGTTTAGGGTTAGGCACAGACATACTGTACCTAAGTAAGAGGTGGTTACACCGACTTACCCCAGCTGAGTGATCAGCCAGTTGTGTCAAATATGGAGGCCAGGCCAGGGGTGGCACAATGCGTGCTGCAGCCCCTGGTAGGCCTTGGAGACACCTATGCCCTGGGCACCTAGGGTGCACTATTACAGGGGCTCATAAGGTGAACCAGTTCCAATTCGTAATGCACCTAGAGTGCATTGGCAGTAATTTAGAGAGAGAACAGCAGGCTGTGGGTCTGATTAGCAGGCCCACAGCCACATTAAGTCAGAAACCAGTGAAGCAAAAAGCAAAAATTTGGGGTGACCATAGGATAGCAGACCCTACTCTCCTGCATAACCCCCCCCCCAAACGCAGGGACATTAGACTAACCTTGACCAGTTGTGTCTTCATGTTCTAAGTGGAAGTACCTGGAGAGACCATCTGCGTTGCCATGGTCAGTCCCTGGGCGGTGCTCCACTGTAAAGTCCATCCCCTGTAGGGAAATGGACCACCTGAGTAGTTTGGGGTTTTCACCCTTCATCTGATTAAGCCATAGGAGGGGCTTATGGTCGGTCTGAATCTTGAAGTGAGTGCCAAATAAGTATGGTCTCAACTTCTTCAGGGCCCACACCACAGCAAAGGCCTCCCTCTCTATAGCTGACCAACGTTTCTCTCTGGGGGTCAGCCTTCTGCTAATGAAAGCAATGGGCTGGTCCTGGCCATCTACATTAAGCTGTGAAAGCACTGCTCCCACTCCCAACTCAGAAGCATCTGTTTGGACAATGAACTCTCTTGAGTAGTCAGGACTCTTCAGGATAGGTGCAGAGCACATGGCCTTCTTCAGGTCTTCAAATGCCTTTTGACAGATTTCTGTCCACTGAACCTTTTTGGGCATCTTCTTGGATGTCAGATCATTAAGAGGAGTCACAATGGACCCATAGTTCTTAACAAACTTCCTGTAGTACCCAGTCAGGCCCAAGAAAGCTCTGACCTGAGTCTGGGTAGTTGGAGTGGACCAGTCCTTGATGGTCTGGATCTTACTCTCCAGTGGTTGAACTTGGCCTCCACCTACAAGGTGGCCCAGGTATACAACCTTGCTCTGCCCTATCTGGCACTTTGTTGCCTTGATAGTGAGGCCTGCCTTCTGCAGAGCCTCAAGCACTTCCTTCAGGTGGATCAGGTGATCCTCCCAGGTGGAGCTAAAGACAGCAATATCGTCCAGATAAGCTGCACAAAAGTCATCCAACCCAGTGAGGACTTGGTTCACCAACCTTTGGAAGGTGGCAGGTGCATTTTTCAAACCAAAGGGCATCACCACAAACTGATAATGCCCACTAGGGGTAGAAAATGCTGTCTTGGCTTTAGACTCCTCAGCTAACCTGATTTGCCAGTAGCCAGCTGTCAAGTCAAATGTGCTCAAATATTTGGCAGAAGCCAACTTGTCAATGAGCTCATCTGCCCTTGGAATAGGGTGTGCATCTGTCCTGGTGACAGCATTGAGTCCTCTGTAATCCACACAGAACCTCATCTCTCTTGCCATCTTTGGTGTGAGGTTTGGGGACCAGAACCACTGGGCTAGCCCAGGGGCTCTCTGAAGGCTCAATGACACCTAACTCCAGCATCTTTTGCACCTCAGTCTTTATACAGTCCCTGACGTGGTCAGGTTGCCTGTAAATGTTGCTCTTTACAGGAAGACTGTCACCAGTGTCCACCACATGTGTACACCAGTTAGTCTGACTGGGTGTCAAGGAGAACATATGCCTGTATGCCTGTAGAACTTGTCTGCAGTCATGTTGCTGATGTTCAGTGAGGCTGCCACCTAAGGCCACACCATCAACTGAGCCATCCTCAGGGTTCTGAGTGAGCAGGTCTGGGAGAGGGTCACTCTCTTCCTCCTGTCCCTCATCTGTAGCCATGAGCAAGCCCATGTCTGCCCTGCTGACATATGCCTTCAATCTGTTCACATGGAGCACCCTGTGGGGGCTCCTGGGAGTTCCTAGGTCCACCAAGTAGGTGACCTCTCCCTTCTTTTCCAGAATTGTATGGGGTCCAGACCATTTGTCTTGGAGTGCTGCTGGGGCCACTGGCTCCAACACCCATACCTTCTGTCCAGGCTGAAATTCAACAAGGACAGCCTTTTGGTCATGCCAAGCTTTTTGTAATTCTTGGCTAGCCTCAAGGTTTTTGGATGCCTTTTCCATGTACTCTGCCATCCTGGAGCGGAGACCAAGTACATAGTCCACTATGTCCTGTTTAGGCTTTTTGAGAGGTAACTCCCATCCTTCCTTCACAAGACACAGGGGTCCTCTTACAGGGTGCCCGAACAACAATTCAAAGGGGCTGAAGCCAACCCCCTTTTGAGGGACCTCTCTGTAAGCGAACAAAAGGCAGGGCAGAAGGATGTCCCATCTTCGCCTGAGCTTTTCAGGTAATCCTTTAATCATGCCCTTTAGGGTCTTGTTGAATCTCTCAACAAGCCCATTGCATTGTGGGTGATAAGGAGTGGTGAACTTGTAGTTTACACCACATTCCTTCCACATAGCTGTCAAATATCCAGACATGAAGTTGGCACCTCTATCTGATATTACCTCCTTAGGAAACCCCACTCTGGAGAAAACTCCAAGTAAGGCCCTGGCCACAACAGGAGCTGTTGTGGTCCTAAGGGGAATTGCCTCTGGGTACCTGGTGGCATGATCCACTACCACCAGTATGAATCTGTGCCCAGATGCTGTAGGGGGATCCATTGGACCAACAATATCAATCCCCACTCTCTCAAAGGGAACCCCCACCACAGGTAGTGGTATCAGGGGGGCCTTTGTTGTTCCACCTGCTTTACCACTGGCTTGGCAGGTTTCACAGGAGCGACAAAACTCCTTGGTGTCTTCAGACATGTGAGGCCAGTGAAAGTGAGGGACAAGCCTGTCCCAAGTCTTGTTCTGGCCTAAGTGTCCTGCTAAAGGAATATCATGGGCCAAGGTGAGTAGGAAGCCCCTAAATTGCAGAGGTATAACCAACCTCCTGGTAGCACCAGGCTTGGGGTCTCTAGCCTCTGAATAAAGGAGTCCATCGTCCCAATATACTTTATGGGCACCTTGAGCATTCCCAGCAGCCTCAGCAGCAGCCTGCTGTCTGAGGGGTTCAAGAGAAGGACAGGTTAACTGAGCCTGCCCCAAGTCTGCCCTAGAAGGTCCCCCTGTCCCCAGAAACTCAACCTGATCAGGTTCAAGTTCTTCAGGGACAGTTCCTTCAGGGGTCTCAAGATCAGTTTCCTGTGAAGCCTGATCCTCACTTGTAGGCAGTTGGGAAGGCGCAGCCTTAACCCTCCTGTTCTTCTTCTTGGGAGGTACTTGGTCCATTGTTCCAGGATCCAAGACCTGAGGTTCAGAGAGGCACTTTTTGGCCTGTGACCTGGTCACAGCAAGGACATGTGATGATATCCCTAACATCTCTGCATGAGTCCTGTACTCAACTTCTGACCATAGAGAGTTCTCCAGGTCATTGCTCAACAAACATTCTACTGGGAGATCAGCACTAACCACAACTTTCTTTAGGCCAGTTACCCCTCCCCAGGAAAAGTTAACAAGTGCCACACTATGTGTAGTAGTGACATTGCTGGCATTGGTCACCAGGTAATCATCGCCTGGCATGTATTGTCCAGGGTCCACAAAGTTAGGTGTCACCATAGTGACACTGGCACATGTGTCCCTGTAAGCTTGAGCCACTTTGTTGTTAATCAAAGGTGTCTGTCTGTATTTGCCCAGGTTACTGGGACTTATGTCAGGGGTCAAATCTATGTCCCCTTCACAAACCAGAACAGCCTGTGTAAGGGTTCTGACTAGGTCAGAATCTCCTTCAGTTCCCAAAGTGATTCCCACTAATCCCTTGGCTTGAGGACCAACACTGCTAACTGTACTAGTGGGTGCAGGTGCCTTAGGGGCTGCAGTGCTGGGGGCTCCACCCTTTTTACACTCACTTGTCCAGTGAGAGGTGTTCTTACAAGTTTTACACCAGGGTTTCTTCTGACCTTCTTTCTTCTTCTTCTTGGAAGTTTGGGACCCACCCTCTGTCTCAGTTTGGGGCCCTGTTGAAGACTTCTGGTCTTTAGCTTTCTGCTCCCCACCCTTCTGGTCTGTTTTCTTCTGGTCACCACCCTGGTTCTGGTTCTGGTTCTTTTGCTTAACTCTGGTTCCTACCCATTTATCTGCCCTCTTTCCCAATTCTTGGGGAGAGGTCAAATCTGAGTCAACCAAATGTTGATGCAACTGCTGGTTCTGACAATTATTTAAAATTTGTTCTCTCATCAGCAAATTATACAATCCTTCATAGTCTGTAACCTTGCTTCCCAGCAACCATCCCTCCAGAGCCTTGGTGGCACACTCAACAAATTCAGACCAGTCCTGAGTCTGTGTCTTCTGGGTATCTCTGAACATTAACCTGTATTGTTCAGTGGTTAAGCCTAACCCATCAATCAGAGCACTCTTCAGGACCAGGTAGTTTCTAGAATCCCCATCACTAACTGTGAGGAGTCTGTCTCGGCCTCTACCTTCAAAGGAGAGCCACAAGATTGCTGCCCACTGCTCCTGAGGGATCTGCTGTACTCTGCAGGCTCTCTCCATTGCAGTAATCCATTTATGGATATCATCCCCAGCTTTGTAGGGGGGCACAATCTTACTCAGGTTTCTATTATCAAAAGACCTGTCTTTATCCTTGTGGATATTGCTGCCACCAGTGGGTTCTATTACCCCACTCTCTCTAGGCTGTCTTGCTCTAGCAAGTTTCTCTTGGGCCAGGGCAATCTCTAACTCTTGTCTCTGGACTCTCAATTCAGCCTCTCTAATTTGAGATTCTCTCAATTTGGTCTCATGTTCCCTTCTCTGAGGGCTAGTCATCCTCCTTCTGGAGTGACCATGAGAACCTCTAGAAGCATAGGAGTTGTCAGAGTCACCTGAGTGAATCCTTCTCCTCCTAGGCTCCTGGTTAAGTCCACCTGGGGGTCTGAATGGGTTGTTACCTGATTCATTCCCAAGTTGACTTAAGTTAGCCTGGTTCAGTCTACTGACCAGCACCTGACTATCTCTGTCATCATCTGACTCACTGCTTTCCACCTCCTCCTCCTCTTCTTCTTCCTCTTCATCTACCTGAGGGGCTCCAGTGGTGGAGGCTTCCTCATCTACCAGGATGATAGGGGCAGGGGGGTCTACAGTGTCATCCTCTGAAGGATGGCCTCCTTCAGCATCCCCTGTGGGGTTTGCTTTAGAGGTCTTTAGAGCCTCAGACTGATCCAAGAGCTCTCTTAGGTGGTCTGTAGTAGGGGAAGGCCCTGTCTTCAGACCCCTTAAGACACAAAGCTGTCTTAATTCCTTAAAGGGAAAAATAGCAAACTGGGATGGTGCCCTTGGAGGGTCACTCTCAACAGGAGTAAGTCCACTGGACCCCTCTGTTCCAGACATTGCTCTAGTGTGGGTGGATGTGTTGCAATCTACCTACACTGGTGTTTACCTACTAAACCTATCTAGTAGTTGTAGCTAGGGTGTGCTACTCCCTTTGCTCTACAACAACTAAGTTCAGTAGAACTTAAGTATACTAGTCTTGTTTTATATGTACCTAGCAGGTACCTGTATGATCTTTCAAATGATAATCTCAAAGATTGTAATGGTAAAACAACAGCAAGCTCAGATCCCAATCCGCTGCTCACCAATGTGAGAAGTTGGCCTGGTATATAATGCTCACTAATTCTAGTGATCACTTTGTACCATGCCAAGCAACCCTTATGATGATGGTTGTAATTCAACCTTGTAGACCAGTTATCCTAGTGGTAACGTGGACAAAGCAGTCTTAGGCTAAACTCTGAAAGGCATGTGAAGCCAGCTGTTATACCATACACAACCCCCTTGAATACCAAATGAAAGGGACACCACACAGATATATATTGAAAATATATATTGATTTATTAACTATTAAAATCCCCTGGACTCTTTATGAGCACAGAAGCACAAGCGTAAAATCACAAGACAGTTTAAAATAAGACAGTTTAAAATACACAAAAGTTGCACAATATGGATGAGCCCTAGGGGCCACCTAAACCATATACTAAGAAAGTGGTATAAGAGATACCAGGAGGAAAGTGAAGAGGCCTAGGGCCTTGGGAATTGCTGGAGCTATTCGAGACTGGCAATGACTAAGTCGGGAAAGGCCCACGGGACTCGGGTGCAGTGTTCAAAGTGCACGCACTTCTCAATACAAAGTCTATGGTGCGTAAAAAGCACAAAGTTAGAAAGTTAGGAACCTTCCGAGTGACCTACGGAGCTGAAACTTAAAACACAGGCCCTTGGGATGTGTACCAGTGCAGGAGCACCGGCGGAGCTGAGTTACCTCACCCACAGGAAGCGGGTGCACAGGGTCGAAGTTGTGTCGGGTTTCGTCACGCTGGTCGATGGTGCTTGGAGCTGAAGATGCTGCAGGCGGCTCGATGAGAAGAGTTCCGGTGGATCCAAGGGTGGATCTGAAGATGTGAAGACCTGAAAGCAGAGGGGACAATGTTCAAAGTCACTAGCCAGTGACTACCGTGGAACCAGATTGGAACCAGGCGATGTCGGGTGCAAACAGGCGTTGTCGGGTAGCTTCTTTCTGCAGCCACGTGGATACCCGGGGTCGAGGACGTCCAGGAGTCGGTCACGAGCTGTCCCACGTAGGCTTCTCGCTGTTGGCGGTGTCGGCGACCTGATCGGAGCAAACAGGCCTTGGCAAATGCAAGCCACGCAAAAGTTGAAAGATGCTGTTCACTCGGACCAGCAAGGTCAGAGCGGGTGCTCCTTTTCACAGGAGCTTGGGTAGGTCTGGAGCAACCAGACCTGCTGTGTAAATCTTCGGGTTCGTCGCCAAGATGGCCGCTGACCACGTGGCTAGTGGCCGGGATGGCGCGTCGAGTGGCACAATGCAAAAGGGCCCCACGCAGATCGTGGAGATGCTGGAGGGCTGATCTTCGGTGCAAGGGCTGCTCGGTGGTGGGGGTTCTCAATCCCCAAAGCACAACGTCGAGGATGCCTCAGAAGCTGCGCAGTCAGCTTTTCGAGTGTCTTTCAAGAGGTCCGGTCCCACGTCACTCGGTGCCTCCACGGGTCCCCTCTTTGCAGGGACTGTGGATCGGGCTTTGAGAGGTCTGGGAGTCTGGTTCTTGTCTGGGCTCGGTCTCCGGCGGGAGGCGGCGGCAAAGCAGACGTCGAGTTGCTGGTTGGTACCTGTGTTCACAGGGTGGCCACTCCTAGGCCACAAGGGAGATTCTCTTCAGTCTTCTGTGCAGCAGAATGTCGAAGTCCAGTCTTCTTCTTGTTTAAAGTTGATTTCAGGATGATCTGCCGTGCAATGGCACTGCTCCCCCTCTTATTCCCAAACTGGGGGTGGATCACCTACTAGGTCCCTCCTCTGGGAGGAACCAGGAAGGGGGGCGGTTACACCCCCTTTCCTTTGTCCAGCTCCGCGCCAGGACTGGGGCTGGAAGGCCCCAGAACCGGTTTGGACTGGCCTATGCACGGGGACACCTTGTGTGCCCCGGGCATGTCTGATTCTATTCAGCCCTGTCCTACCCAATACACAAAATCCTGTCTGGGGTGGTGCTCGCACCTCCCAAGGCAGGAAACCCTTTGTCCAGGCCACCATCTGCCGAGTTTCGGTCAGCAGCAGGAGGCCAGACTTGTGTCTGTGGTGGCAGCGTCCATTTTGTGGAGCTGAGGCTCTGTTTAACTTTAACCGGGGTTAAGGCTACACACATGTCGTGTCCCTCTAGAAGGGTGGAATGCTATCCCCGTCGCCAGAATTGGCGAGGGGATAGTATTCCAATTCGTATGACACCTTACTCGACATGTTTTGATAAAGCCAAACCAAAGATAGCATTTAACCGCGAGGATTATAATGCACTTAAGAGTATATGGTATGGCAATATCCCGGAACAGCTTAGGGAGTTGTTCCCGACAGCTGCAGACAGGCTCAGCTCATGCTAGAGCACCATCTCACATATTTCCAAGCACTCTGCCTCCAGGATTGATGAGGCCTTCCATAGGAGTGGCTGATAGGAACATATGTGTCCAGTTTAGGGTTAGGCACAGACATACTGTACCTAAGTAAGAGGTGGTTACACCGACTTACCCCAGCTGAGTGATCAGCCAGTTGTGTCAAATATGGAGGCCAGGCCAGGGGTGGCACAATGCGTGCTGCAGCCCCTGGTAGGCCTTGGAGACACCTATGCCCTGGGCACCTAGGGTGCACTATTACAGGGGCTCATAAGGTGAACCAGTTCCAATTCGTAATGCACCTAGAGTGCATTGGCAGTAATTTAGAGAGAGAACAGCAGGCTGTGGGTCTGATTAGCAGGCCCACAGCCACATTAAGTCAGAAACCAGTGAAGCAAAAAGCAAAAATTTGGGGTGACCATAGGATAGCAGACCCTACTCTCCTACAATGGTGACCAAGGGGGGTGCCTCAAGGCCCCTACGGTCCTTGCTGGCTCCTCGCCTCCTGCAGAAGCTGGCATTGCTTTGACACAGAGGAATCTGCTATCATGCAGCTCTCTCGTGTCAAAGCAATTGTGCTCCACTTTGAACAAGGAAGAGGAAATGCTCTCACTTGCTCAAAGCAGAGCACAGTTTGCTAGGGCTTGGCAGGAATGGTAAAGCTCCTGCCAATCCATAGCAAAAAAGGTATGTCCCTGGGGTGGTAACCCCGGTATTTAGCAGGAGCGGCCCTGGGGTGGCGGACCCCGGGGCTGGGGGAGATCTGCACGGCTCCCCCATTAATTAAAGTTACACCCCCAGGGAATTGGTGGTCCCCAAGGCTGCAGGGGGTCTGTGTGGCCTCCGTATTTATTTTAGCAAAAGCCCCACAGGGGTGGTGGTCCCTAGGGGCTGTGACAGGGTCCACAAGGCGATCCTTCAATATTCAAATTTAAAGCTCTGGGAAAGTGATAGCCCCTGAGGCTACAGGGGTTCATACTGCCCCCTGCTTTGTTAATACATTAGCCCCTGGGAAGTGGCAGTCCCCGGGCTGCAGAGAAGGCCATGTGTGCTTCCCCACACTAATTCTATTCTTTGCCCAGGAAGGTGGCAGCCCGGGGGCTGTGGGGGAGCTAGCTTGCCCCTCCTGCTTTGTTAATACATTAGCCGTCTGGGCACCCGCATAATAAATAAACACTGCCTCTGTGATATGGCCTACCCGGGGGCTTCATAAAAAAGTGTCTTTTTTTAATGTTTCATCGAGAAAGGAGCTGCCCCAAATCCCCAAATACATACTTTTAAAACATTACTTTTGTTTTTATCAGGACATGAGCTCATGAAGGGGCATATTTACAAGCCCTTATCGTCACAGGAATGTCACTTTTTTTGATGTTCCTGTGCCGATAGAGGCTTCACCTTATTTAAAAAGCAGTGTTAAGCCACTTAACGTGGCTTAACACTGCCTAACGCACCCTTTCACGCTATACTTAGTGTGAAAGGGGTGGGCAATGGGTGTTGCGGTGGGCATTCCGCCACAACACCCATTGATCTTGACATTGCCCCATATTTACAAGGGTGGTGCAAATATGGGGCAGCACTAAAATTAAGACCGAAAAAAAACCTGGTTTTAACATGGCGCAACGAGGATAAATGCTTTATTTCTCCACGTTTTTGCTATGTATGTTCCTTCCTGCACATAAACAATCATTTTAAAAATGACGAGTTGCAACATCTATGTGTGCTGCACAAAGCAGCACACATACGGTGCAGCCCTGCGTTTCAGAAGCAGCGGAGTGCGTTGTTTAGCCAAGAAGGCTAATAGCGGGCTCAGTCACTTCTTTGTAAATATGCCCCGAAGTCTGCTAAACTTGTCTCTAGCTAGACCTAAAGCACATTTGCCAAATGTGATACATTATTGTACCTTGCCCCCAAGCTAATAATGCCCTTTAATATTTTATCAGTCTCTCCGAGCACATCAAGAACCATGAAATAATTTCTTTATTTACGTAATCATTTATTAATAGGTGCTCTGTAGTGCTCACGGCACTTGCAGCACTTTCACAGTGCTTCAATGGAGCGGTGCTTGTGCCTAGTACTTTAAATAAAACTCAATGAGTTAGTAAAGAGAATTGTTTACCTTGAACTGAGTGAAACAACGACCTCAATAAAAAAAAATAGTTTAAGTAGCAAAATAACGAAAATATTCCATTGAGACATAAACATACTACAATATATTGAGTGATATTTACGTGTTTTTGTCCCTGTAGAAAACTGATTAATGTCGGTTTCAAATCAAGGAAGCAGAGAAAAGTTGTAATCATTGACATACCTTCTAGTCCTGGGCCACTGAGGCCTCCTTCCAATGCACCGAACGTTGCTTTGCTGGCCTCTGTTGGCCTGCCTGCTTGGAATGGAAATTGCCTTGTGTTCCCGCAGAGAGGAACATCGTCTTTTAACCGCGCTATATCTGCTAAATTGGTAGTTCATTTGATGACAATAAACCTCTCTGCCACGCACAAAATTTCAAATCACATCTCACAGAGTGAGCTGAAACATACATCTTCTGACAAGTTTGCAAAATAATTGCCATCCGCAGAAACGAATCGAAAAACCTGTACATTAGTGTCGTAAAATGCGATCCTCCAAACTCTAAACTTTCTGACTGCGCTTTCATTTCTTTAGTTCTTCAGACCGGAGCACGCAATGCGCAAACAAAATTATGATGTTTTTAGTGTTACAGTGACACACTGACTTTCCAACACACTTGATCATTGTACACGCACTCGCGCATACACGCTCCCGCGATATATCTGCTCACACAGTATAGGCGCGCGCACGTCCTCCTTAAGAATATTCAGTGCTAATATGTTTTTGCATACCCTGCATCTTACAAGACCGAACAGAAAAAAAAATAAGGTCGATTGAAAAGTTGGCTAAAAAAGATGAAAGCGGATTGCATTAAAGCGTAATGTTGCACTTGCTCTTAACTAAATTCCCTTTGATGAGAGGATCTGGTACTGTAATAGCACTAATTAAAGCATTCAAGGACAGAATAAGTAGAAAGTCACTGATTAAGACATCGACCGAAGTGATGCACAGGACTTTGAAAAAAAGAACAGTCATAGCTTAGGTCAGGGAGTAACTACGAGAAATACTGAGGCGAGTTATATAGAAACAGCAGGCGTGACACCAGCTCTGACCTAATTCACAGAGCCTGCTGTGTTGTGTAGGTGGTATTCCCAGGCTATCGGCCTTGAGACTGAAAAAAGACATGTATTACTTTGAAACATAAAGTCGGGGTTGGAAGTTACTTGCTTTCCACAGATATTTTATGGTAGGTCGAAGAATGTTTTGAGCATGCGCAATCCCATCGCTTTCCCCAAAAGGGGGCGTGGACCTAAAAAATTCCCAGGCTGAGGTAATGTACACATGTATATATTTTACAAGATTGAGAATAGTTATAAATAACCAGATTACTTATTGAGAATCTTTATTACGCTTATTCTTTCTCTGCATCATCACAGTCATTAATTATGAGGTAGAAGCCACCCTGAGACTGTAGATTCACTATGCAAATGTTGTGATTGCAAGTCCAAACCTGGCTCTCATAAAGGGGGCCACAGTGGCCAGCACCCCTCAGTACCAGTATTCAACCCTCCACTGAAGGTAAACAAACCATTCATAAGGACTGTAGCAAGATAGACTAGAACTGAAAGTAAAAAGGATTAATGTGAAGTTATAGAGGAAGTACGTTTAAATTCCTTCCTAGTCTCAGTCACTACTTATCATTACTTATGAGAAATACCAAACCAATGGCACATCTTTCAGTGCAACCAAGAGACTACACAGGTTAAAAACCCTCAAAAGCCATGCAAAAAAATAATTTACATCCAGCGAGGCATGGAGAATAAAGAACCCCCAAATCTATTAATGTGTCATCATCAATAAAGCACTGTTACCTACAAAAAAAGGCTACATCTGGAAGATTATCTGATGAGTGGATGAAGCCAGACCATAGAAACAGAGGGAATTGACCGACATCTTACCTTACTTGAAAAAGGCCTCAGAAATTCACTGAAAAAAGGTTGAAAGGGGAGATATAGTTAGGTAAAAATGTCAGTTAAAATATACCATTTTCAATTAACAAAAATGAAATAAGTTCAGCAGCAGCAATACATGATTTTCCAGTCAAATAGTTGCTTTTATTAAAAAAGGAGTATTTTTGTTTATGAACAAAACGTGAAATATGGCATCCCAAAGCAATACACACAGTGAAATATGGCATCCCAAAGCAATACACAGTCTCCTGAGGTCTGGGTTCTCGTGTTTTCACTGGTGGATTCCTGAGTCCTAATCCCCTCTTGCTAGTGGTAGTTGTTATTCCTTATTCACTATAGGTGGCATTGAGGTTAAGCCCCACTATTAGTCTGAGACTTAGGAGTACAGCTCTGCGATAGTATTAAAATCAAATGTGTTCCAGCACTGAGTGCTAAATGGTTAGCAAGCAAGTTCCCTCAGGGATGTCTGGCCTGGAAATCAGCCAGCAGGATCTAACCTAGATTTAAATGGCCAGAGTCTCAGATCCTATTTGGAAAAACAGGAAATTAGGAATATAAATGTACTGTGACCTAGAGAAAAAGATTATAAATTGCACAGTAAGAGATCCACAGTTGGATCCAAAATAATGAATGTTTACAATATTATGTATTTATAAATTATTTTAAAAAAATCTCATTTTCAAGAATACTACTAAATAAAATATATATTTTTTCTACTATGCACATTGCCAATTCAATTCATAGTCATTAATTTCTGGTGTCAGTCCATGTCCATATGAAATTTATGTTCCTAATTTCCTGTTTTTCCAAATAGTATAGAGATCCCGAATTAGGAACCTTAGTCGGGGATACCTCCTTTTCTCACATACAGAGTCTCAGATCCTGCCCCCTTCAGGAATGGGAAAGTTGCAGGGGCTGTCTCCAGTAAATTCTGCACACTTGGCCTAGGAGGGGCAGCTGTTTGGTGCCCTTGAGTTCCTCACTGTAGGAATGTGGAATCTGACAACATGGTTGCCCCCATTTTTGTTCCTGGTGTTTTGATGGTTTTTGACTTAGTGTTGCTGGGATCCTGCTATCCAGGACCCCAGCCTAGCTGCTTTCTCTCTAAATTGATTCCTAGTACCTTAGGTACACCTCAGATTGGATTCTGGAGTACCCTTATAAGTCTCTAGTATATGGTACCTTAGGTACCAAGGGCATTGGTACCCAAGAGGCCTACCTGCGGCTGCAGCATGTATTGTGCCACCCCTGGGAAGCCTTCCAAAATTACACCCCAGGACTGCTACTGAAGCCTGGGTAAGGTAGTGCATGCAACCCTAAATTAGATATAGGCTACCTCTAGGTACCTTAAATCACTACACATATAAACTTATCAGTCACCCCTATGGCAGGCCTTATCAAATTTGAAGGCAGGGTGTTGGGTTTTGTGTGAGAGGGAGCCCATGCATGAGCAGGGCCCCTCTGCAGCCTTCGGAATATATTCTCCGGGGTTGTTCTGTGATGCAGCCAGACCATATACTATTAAGTGCATTATAACTTTGCTGTAAATGCTAACTTTGGAATGGCTGCAAGGAAACATGTCGTGGGAGGGAGAGAGAGGGAAAGAGAGACATGTCCACACCGGTACACCCGGTACCAGTATAAAAGAGCCCATGCATCACAAAATGGAGGCTGCAGCCACAGACACAAGTCTGGCCTCCTGCTGCTGGACGAAACTCCGGCAGGGGAGGCCTAAACAATAGGTTTCCTGTCACAGGGAGATGTAACCACCTCCCAGACAGGCTTTAGTGTGTTGGGGCTGGGTGGGTGAACTCCAAAAGTGCTTTGAAGTCTGCACTGGGGGCACATTTGGTGTCCCTGTGCATAGTCCAGTTCAAACCGGTTGCAGGGGCACTCAGCCCCTGCTCTGGCATGAAACTGGACAAAGGAAACGGGTGTAGCCACCCCTTTTTCCAAACCCTCCCATAGGTGGGTCCCCAGAGTTCGTCCAACCCTTTCTGGGATATAGAAAGGAACCCCTGACCACAGGACTTTATATTAAACCTGGATGAAACTCTGCTACAGAAATCCTGGAACGTCGATAATCTACACAGCTACATAACTGAAGAATCTCCCTTGGAGTAAAGGAGTTACTCCCCTGCTTGGCTGGCACCAAAGACGCATCTGCCAGTTTGCATCTCCGAGGCTGCTGCCGGACTCAGAAGTATTCGCAACACAGGAGGTGGGTTTCCAGACTTCACAGAGGCCAAACCGAGTCCCCACCTAAGCTGAGACCCATAGCCCTCATGGGTACCGTGGAACTGGAACCACTGGACACCAGGCACACTTGCAAGTTCATTAGTTTCTCGATGTTCCGTGAAGCTAAGCATTGGGTTACTTGTAGCCCAGACCCGAGCACCTTTTTCACTGAAGATTGCTGGCCTACACTCCACAAGTGTTCCGTGAGCCGGCCCTTTGTGTTTTTGCTTGAGGTACCTTTGTGATCCCTGGTCTGGTGACTGGTGGGTCCCTGAGAAGGCAACTTTGACTTTCCTTGAATTTCCCTGGTTACTCTAGATGTGCCCTGACTCTCCACCACTTGGTGAGTCCCACGGACCTTGCTGGTCCGCACCAAAGCATCTTTTCTCTTCTTGCGGGGGTTGCTTTTGACAAGGCTTGTTGGGTCCAATCAAGGCACCGACACTGCAGCACTTGACATCCTTTGTGGGACAGCTCGAATCTAGCTCCTGGTTGTCATTGACTGGTCCTCGTGGCTGCAGAGTCAAGCTTCACCTCTTCACACCTGAAACACCCGACATTGATGGACATTCGTCTATCGTGCCCCTGGTCACTGACAAGTGACCCAGACTCTGTCCCCTCTGCTTTTAGGTTGCTCACATCTTTGATCCAATCTTGGATCACACCGGACACTTTTCTTCTTGACTGCAGCAGCCCTTTGCAGCAGATCGCCACTGGAATCAACGACGATTCCTGACACCAAAAGACACCTATGCACCCGGCTTTACTGGGTGAGGTAACTTGAGTACTCCGGTGATCCCATGGGTGTTGGCCCTAGAACCCCTTAAGTTAAAATGGGTCTGCTCAAAGTTCTCCCCTAAATGTCCTTAATCTTTTAATTTCCAACAGCGACTTTCCCCATAGAAGCTAACGGCGATTCACTGCTGTGTTCTCACACTGCACACGTCCCCCGTAGGTGCCCTGTGTCACTACCTTGGGTGGTTTCTTGTGGTCCCAGTGACTTTACACGCTCTAGGCCTTGTGTCAAGTCAAGTCGTGGTTCTTATACCACTTTCTTAATATATGGTTTGGTTCTCCCTAGGGCCTAACGTATATTGTGCTAATTTACTGTGATATATTAAGTGTAACATGTGTGCTTTGACCTCTAGCCTCATAAAGAGACTAGTAGGGTGTGTTTAGTAATAAATACATATATTTTAGATATATACATGGTGTGGTTCTCCTTTCATTTAGCCATTCAAGAGATTATAGACCTGTAAAACAAGCTGCTTTACATTCCTTCAAGACGTAGCCTGAAGGCTGCTCTCCATAGCTACCACTAGGATAGCTTTCAAATAAGGTTGTCTTTAACCTATCACCTCTAAGGGGTTGTTTGTACTGGTGCAAGATGCCCACTATAACTATTGGACAGCATATGCCAGGCCAACTTTTCACATTGGTGTGCTGCAGCTGGGATTCAAGCTTGCCATTGTTTTACCAGATAGTCTCAAGTGAGTGACTAACTGAAAACCACTAAAGGTACCTGAGGTACATATAATTCAAGCTAAAAACTACAGTAAGTTCTACTGAACTTAGAGTTGTGTGTCAAGGGATTAACACACCCTTTTTACAACTCAAGAGATTTAGTAGGCCACACTAGAGCAGGTAGGTGCATACACCACACCACACTAGTGATGTCTGCAAGGCCAGGAACCAGTGGGTCCCTGCCAGATGTCAGTATGTTACTGGCATCCACGTATGACAAACTACCAGTCTTGGAATTGAGAGCATTGTGTACTACTAGGAGATTGAAGACAGGAAAAAGTGCAAACACCCAACGCCTCATAGAGGTTCTGCTGTTTGATGATCTCAGAAAGACGTCAGGGTCTGAAGTGGCAGGCAGAGTGGGTGGGGCAGCAGATAAGGAAGGGCCAAGGGGTGAAAATTCCTAGGACCTGACCTCTGAAGATGGCCAGGAAGACGACAATGATCTTAACCTGGAAGAATCAACACTTCCTGGAGATGAGGAAGATGGCCATGATGGCACTCTCTTTACTCCACTTGGGAGAGTTGGAGGTGTGCCTAGAAGGACAAGATCTCCTTCTGACACGTCTATACGGACCTCTGTTTCATCCCACTGGAGGGAAACCTCACATGAGAGGAAAGAAAGGTTGCTCAAGTATGAGGAAGCTCAGCTTAGAATCAGAAGACAGCAGGTAGCCTTAGACAGAGAAGTCCTAGAGCTTCAGGGAACTAGAAAGAAGCTGGGGCTAGAGCCCCAAGGTGCCAGCAACTTCACTTGTGATAGAGAAAGATCTCATGACCATAGGAACCTAAGCAAGAATGTCCCTCCCTACCAGAGTGGGGATGACATCCACACATGGATTACTGCACTGGAAAGGGCCTGTAAAGTTCAGAGGGCCTCCCAGGAACAGTGGGCAGCAATCTCGTGGCTCTCCTTTGCAGACAAAGATAGAGATAAGCTCCTCATTGTTAGAGAGGAAGATGCTGATGATTACAAAGTCCTGAAGAGTGCACTGATTGAAGGGTTTGGACTAATCACTGAACAATACCGGATAAAGTTCAGAGATACCCAAAAGGTACAGACTCAGTACTGGGTTGACTTTGTAGATTGTGCTACCAAGGCTCTAGAAGGTTGGATACATGGCAGTAAGGTGTGTGATTTCAAAGGATTGTACAACTTAATTATGAGGGAGCAGATCCTTAATAATTGTCAAAACCAACTTTTACACCAGTACCTGGTGGACTCTGATCTGACCTCTCCCCAAGAATTGGGAAAGAAGGCACACAAATGGGTCAGAACCAGGGTAAGGCCTAAGAGTCAAGGTGGTGACCAGAAGAAAGATTCTACAAAGTCCCAAGAAAAGGGTGGGAATAAATCAAAAGACAAGTCTCCTACAGGACCCCAAAAGTCCACTCCTGGGGGTGGGTCACAAACTCCTTCCTCTCCTGAAAAGAAACCATATTGCCATGTTTGTAAAAAAGCCTGGCCACTGGAAGACTGATCCCAGTTGCCCCAGGATTGGCAATAAAGAAAATGTTCCTCCAACTAACACTATGACTCCTCCTGGTACTACTAGTAGTGATCCCCAGGCGGTATTGTTGCACCCAAAAAGGTAGGTGCATTCTCCTGGGGAACAGAGGTGGGCCCTAGTTTAGACAGGCCCCCCTCACTGGCCTCCTAAGTCTGTGATGGTGGTATGGGATTTTCCACTTTTACTGTGAGTCCCAATACTTTCGGCAAGTACAGACAGGAGCCCTTAATCAATGGTCAGAAAGCTGTGGCCTTCAGGGACACAGGGGCTAGTGTCATGGTGACAGGGAAACTAGTCCCCCCTCACCAGCTTTTACCTGAGTTTAAGTAGTAAGTGACCAACATTGATGGTCTAAGTGCAGCAGATCATCTCATGGCCATAGTCAATCTTAGCTGGGGAGGGGTCACTGACTCAAAGAGAGTAGCAGTGTCCCCAAACTTGCCTGTAGATTGCCTGATGGGCAATGATCTGGAGATTTTACCCTGGGCTGAAGTTGAATACCACGCCCACCTGAGAATGTTGGGCCTCCCTGAGAGAGTTAGTGGGGCTGTGGGGGCCACAGCCCAACCCCATGGAAATTTTGGAGTGATGGAGCCTGAATGAAAGGCCCACTCTCCGCCACAAGAGAGCCCAAGGGTTGAAGAAAAGTATTCTTCTCCCCCAGGCTATAGGTAAGGGTCAGCCTCCTCAGGGAACTGATCCTACCCCTTGTGATGGAACTGCCACAGAGGTAGTCAGGCCTGGCCTGTCTACCCCCCTGATGCCAAGGGACCCTTCCAAGGTGGTACCCAGTCTGGAACAGGTTATCAGCCCCTCTCTACCCTCCCTCAGTCAGCCCAGGGCGGCTGAGGTCAGGGAGGCCAGTTGACCCCACAGGGCCCACTGTCCGGAGGAACCCCACCATCAGCAGATCAGGGTGTGGCACCCAGTCTAGTAGCCCTGGCCAGGTGAAAATTCCACAACACACTGAGGGATCCCCCTTACCCTTGTGTAGAGACCTCCCCAGAGAGACTCTGTTGGGCAAAGGCAAACCTGGGACCAAAAGGAACCAAACCTACCATGTGTTCCAGTGTTCCAACCAAAGGGACCCAACCCCCAGCTGTAGACAGCCAAAGGTTAACCCTTAGAGCAGGATGCAACTCAGTCATGGAAAGTAAGGTCTCAATGGTAACCGGTGCCCTGAAGAAGTTGAGACCAACTCTATTAGGGCCTCACTTACCTACTCAGACACCTCACAAGCCTTGCACTTTACCAAAACTAAGCATGGGCCTAAAATCCGTTCCGTTCGCGGAATTTGCGGATTTTCTGCATTTTCGCGGTCCATGAATCTCGCAAAATTGTGTAAAAATCAGCGAAATCGCGTTCCGAACGGATTTTCAAAACCTGAAGTACATGAAGCACTTACAGGGTTACAGCAGGTGCCCAAGTTGAAGCTAATTTCTTTGTAACCATTTACAAAATTGTTACAAAGAAATTAACTTCAACTTGGGCACCTGCGGTAACCCTGTAAGTGCTTCCTGAGTGGCGCCTCCAGAGTTGTTGCCTACTTGCAACTATTCTCTGACCCTGCTCTGACCCTCGAAGCAGGGTCAGAGAATAGTTACAAGTATGGCACAATGCTCCAGGCTGTCACAAAAATTAAACCACAACAGGAAGCACTTACAGATAAGAAAGCAGGTGCTGGACTTGAAGCTCAAATTCAGTAACACATTAGCCAGCCCCCGGTTGAGGCTGAGCAGGTGTGCTTTCTCCCCGTATTCTACAGTGGTGAGCCAGAGGGTGACAGTGATGATCTAGAGGGTGGCAGTGGCAAACCAGAGGGTGGCAGTGATGAACCAGAGGGTGGCAGTGGTGAACCAGAGGGAGCTGTGATGAACCAGAGGGTGGCAGTGATGAACCAGGGGGTGGCAGTGGTGAACCAGAGGGTGCTGTGATGAACCAGAGGATGGCAGTGATCAACCAGAGGGTGGTAGTTGTGAACCAGAGGGTGGCAGTGATGAACCAGATGGTGGCAGTGAAGAACCAGAGGGTGGTACTGGTGAACCAGAGGGTGCTGTGATGAACCAGAGGGTGGCAGTGATGAACCAGAGGGGGGCAGTGATGATCCAGAGGGTGGCAGTGATGAACCAGATGGTTGCAGGGGTGAACCAGAGGGTGGCAGTGTTGAACCAGAGGGTGGCAGTGGTGAACCAGAGGGTGGTAGTGGTGAACCAGAGGGTGGCCGTGATGAACCAGAGGGTGGCAGGGGTGAACCAGAGGGTGGCAGTGGTGAACCAGAGGGTGGCAGTGGTAAACCAGAGGGTGACAGTGATGAACCAGAGGGTGACAGTGGGGAACCAGAGGGTGACAGTGGTGAACCAGATGGTGCTGTGATGAACCAGATGGTGGCAGGGGTGAACCAGAGGGTGGCAGTGGTGAACCAGAGGGTGGCAGTGGTGAACCGGAGGGTATTGTGATGAACCAGAGGGTGGCAGTGGTGAACCAGAGGGTGGCAGTGGTGAACCAGAGGGTGGCAGTGATGAACCAGAGGGTGACAGTGATGATCCAGAGGGTGGCAGTGGTGAACTAGAGGGTGGCAGTGATGAACTAGAGGGTGGCAGTGATGAACCAGAGGGTGGCAGTAGTGAACCAGAGGGTGGTAGTGGTGAACCAGAGGGTGCTGTGATGAACCAGAGGGTGGCAGTGATGAACCAGAAGGTGACCCTGATGAACCAGAGGGTGGCAGTGGTGAACCAGAGGGTGGCAGTGGTGAACCAGAGGGTGCTGTGATGAACCAGAGGGTGGCAGTGATGAACCAGAGGGTGGCAGTGGTGAACCAGAGGGTGCTGCGATGAACCACAGGGTGGCAGTGGTGAACCAGAGGGTGGCAGTGATGAACCAGAGGGTGGCAGTGGTGAACCAGAGGGTGCTGTGATGAACCAGAGGGTGGCAGTGGTGAACCAGAGGGTGGCAGTGATGAACCAGAGGGTGGCAGTGGTGAACCAGAGGGTGCTGTGATGAACCAGAGGGTGGCAGTGATTAACCAGAGGTAGACCGTGATGAACCAGAGGGTGACAGTGGTGAACCAGAGATTGGCAGTGGTGAACCAGAGGGTGGCAGTGATGAACCAGAGGGTGGCAGTGGTGAACCAGAGGGTGGCAGTGGTGAACCAGAGGGTGACAGTGATGAACCAGAGGGTGGCAGTGGTGAACCAGAGGGTGGCAGTGATGAACCAGAGGGTGGCAGTGGTGAACCAGAGGGTGGCAGTGATGAACCAGAGGGTGGCAGTGATGAACCAGATGGTTGCAGGGGTGAACCAGAGGGTGGCAGTGTTGAACCAGAGGGTGGCAGTGGTGAACCAGAGGGTGGTAGTGGTGAACTAGAGGGTGGCAGTGATGAACCAGAGGGTGGCATTGGTGAACCAGAGGGTGACAGTGATGAACCAGAGGGTGACAGTGGGGAACCAGAGGGTGACAGTGGTGAACCAGATGGTGCTGTGATGAACCAGATGGTGGCAGGGGTGAACCAGAGGGTGGCAGTGGTGAACCAGAGGGTGGCAGTGGTGAACCGGAGGGTATTGTGATGAACCAGAGGGTGGCAGTGGTGAACCAGAGGGTGGCAGTGATGAACCAGAGGGTGGCAGTGGTGAACCAGAGGGTGGCAGTGATGAACCAGAGGATGACAGTGATGATCCAGAGGGTGGCAGTGGTGAACCAGAGGGTGGCAGTGATGAACTAGAGTGTGGCAGTGATGAACCAGAGGGTGGCAGTGATGAACCAGAGGGTGGTAGTGGTGAACCAGAGGGTGCTGTGATGAACCAGAGGGTGGCAGTGATGAACCAGAAGGTGACCCTGATGAACCAGAGGGTGGCAGTGGTGAACCAGAGGGTGGCAGTGGTGAACCAGAGGGTGCTGTGATGAACCAGAGGGTGGCAGTGATGAACCAGAGGGTGGCAGTGGTGAACCAGAGGGTGCTGTGATGAACCAGAGGGTGGCAGTGGTGAACCAGAGGGTGGCAGTGATGAACCAGAGGGTGGCAGTGGTGAACCAGAGGGTGCTGTGATGAACCAGAGGGTGGCAGTGATTAACCAGAGGTAGACCGTGATGAACCAGAGGGTGACAGTGGTGAACCAGAGATTGGCAGTGGTGAACCAGAGGGTGGCAGTGATGAACCAGAGGGTGGCAGTGGTGAACCAGAGGGTGGCAGTGTTGAACCAGAGGGTGGCAGTGATGAACCAGAGGGTGGTGCTGCAAAACTGCCCCGGGGCCCAGTCGGTGTGAGCCCCCGTGCTGCTGAACTGCCCCGGAGATCTCTCAGTGTGAAAATCATTTGTGCTCAATTGCCTGGGAGCCCCCTGGGTGTGAGCACACATTGTGCTAAGTGTCCCCCTGCCCCCAGTACATATATACCCGTACTGATCAGCACCAATATGCTCTTGCACCTGATCCGTGTAGGTGGTACCACCATCTAGTGCAGTCAAAATGTAAAGCCATAACTTGCCACACAGCACCAATAAACAAGTGTCCCCCCTGGCACCGGTAGGCGCATGTACCAGGCATGGAGCACTCGCATGCCACTGCACCCTACTGCCCAGCTCCAGCATCTGCCTGTACGGGGCAGTTTAGTATGAAATGGGACATTGTCCCGCAGTAGCAGCTGCATGCGCCTGAACCCACTGAGCAGGATCAGAATGGCTTTGTACCAACACGCGCAGCAGAGCTATCTTGGACATCTGAAGGATTTTGGGGTCCTGTGCCAAACATATTTTTGCATCCATGAGTTTCCCGAGCGCCATCCCCGTGTAGCTCCTGTGAGCAGGAGGCTGCTTTCTCCTTATCTGCTGCTGTGCTCGGTCTCTGACCCTTAATAAACAAGATGCATGTGAACACGCATAGAAGCCCCGCCCGTTTGGCCCCATCCACCACACACTAGCGGTATGAAACGTCTTCCCGCCCGTCCCCACTATAATGGCCAGCTCACTGAAGGGACCTCGGTGCCTTTTGGCACGCTGGCAAAGTTACAGGCACACGTGGACACATATTTGTGTAAATGGCACAAAAATCCGCGAGTTGTCGGGAAAATTCGCGAACTTGCTGACTTTTTTTCCAATTTCGCATGAATTTGCGGACCGCGAATTCGCAAATTTTGCCCATACTTAACCAAAACACACCGTAGGTAGTAATTCACCATTGTGGAGACCCTCTCATACCCTTAGGGTGAGGGATTGCTTAGTGGACCATAATACAGGGGGTAACCATGCTAGTGCAAGTCCTTCCTTATATGGCCACTTAGTCAATAAAGGCTCACCTGGACAAGGTTTGCCTCATCTCCTGACGTTTGGAGGGGTTATGTAGGAAGGTGGAATCTGACTACATTGTTGGACATACTATTTTCCTGGTGTTCTGATGGTTTTTGACTTAGTTTGGCTGGGATCCTTCTATCCAGGACCCCAGCCTAGCTGCTTCCTCTCTAAATTGATTCTTAGTACCTTGGGTACACCTCAGATTGGATTCTGGGGTACCCTTGTAAGTCCCTAGTATATGGTACCTTAGGTACCAAGGGCATAGGTACCCCAGAGGCCTACCAGGGGCTGCAGCATGTATTGTGCCACCCCTGGGAAGCCTTCCAAAATGACACCACAGGACTGCTACTGCAGACTGGGTAAGATCGTGCATGCACCCCTTACTTAGATATAGGCTACCTATATCTACCTTAAATCACTACACATATAAACCTATCAGCCACCCCTATGGTAGGTCTTATTTATCCTGAAGGCAGGGTGCTGGGTTTTTGTGAGAGGGTGCCCATGCATGAACAGGGCCCCTCTGCAGCCTTCAGAATCTATTCTCCAGGGTTGTTCTGTGATGCAGCCAGACCATATACTCTTAAGTGCATTATAACCACTCTGTAAATGCTAACTTTGGAATGGCTGCAAGGAAACATGTTGTGTTAGGTGACAAACCCTTTGGAATCCTTACCCCCTGCCAGTGCTGGCAGCGGGGGTATGATCCCACCCTTCTAGAGGGAGAGGCATGTCCACTCCGGTACACCCGGTACAAGTTTAAAAGAGCCCTGACATCACAAAATGGATGCTGCAGCCACAGACACGAGTCTGGTCTCCGGCTGCTGGATGAAACCCCGGCAGGGGAGGCCTGGACAATAGGTTTGTAACCACCTCCCTGACAGGCTTTAGTGTATTGGGGCTGGGTGGGTGCACTCCAAGAGGGCTTTGAAGTCTGCACTGGGGGCACATTTGGTGTCCATGTGCAAAGTTCAGTTCAAACCAGTTGCAGGGGCACTCAGCCCCTGCTCCGGTGTGAAACTAGACAAAGGAAATGGGTGTAGCCACCCCTCTTTCCAAACCCTCCCATAGGTGGGTCCCCAGAGTAAGTTCAACCCCTTCCTGGTGTATAAGAATGGAACCCCTGACTACAGGACTTTAGATTACACCTGGATGAAACTCTGATATAGAAATCCTGGAACTTCGATGATCTACACAACTAGATGACTGAAGAATCTCCCTTGGAGTAAAGGAGTTACTCCCCTGCTTGCCAGGCACCAAAGACGCATCTGCCGGTTTGCATCTCCGAAGCTCCTGCCGGACTCCAAAGTATTTGTAAAAGAGGAGGTGGGGTTTCAGACTTCCCAGAGGCCGAGAACCGTAGCCCTCGTGGGTACCGTGGAACGGGAACCCCTGGACACCGGGTACATTTGCAAGTGCATTAGTCTCTCCAAGTTCCTTGAGGCTGTGCATTGGGTTACTTGTATCCCAGACCTGAGCACCTTTTCCACTGAAGATTGCTGGCCTACACTCCACGAGTGTTCAGTGAGCCGGCCCTTTGTGTTTTCGCTTGAGGTACCTTCAGGATCCCTGGTCCATTGACTGGTGGATCCCTGAGAAGGCAACTTTGACTTTCCTTGGGTTTCCCTGGTGTCCCCAGAGGTGCCATGACGTTCCACCACTTGATGAGTCCCTCGGACCTTGCTGGTCCCCAGCGAAGCATCTTTTCTCTTCCTGCGTGGGTTGTTGTTGCCAAGACTTGTTGAGTCCAATTCTGAGCGCCGACACTGCAGCACTCAACATCCTTCGTGGGACAGCTTCACTCCAGCTCCTGGTCATCGCCCATGCGTCCCGGTCCTCGTGGCTGCAGAGTCAAGCTTCACCTCTTCATACCTGAAAAACCCAACATCGGTGAGCATTCGTCTATCGTGCCCCTGGTCACTGGCAAGTGACCCAGACTCTGTCACTTCGGCTTTCAGGTTCTTCACATCTTCGATCCAGGCTTGGATCACACTGGACACTTTTCTTCTTGGCAGCAGCACTTTGCAGCAGATCGCCATTGAAATCAACAACGATTCCTGACACCAAAAGTCACCAATGCACTCGGCTTCCCTGGGTGAGGTAACTCAAGGACTCCCATGGGTGTTGGCCGTAGAACTCCTTAAGTCTAAAGGGGTTTGCTCAAAGTCCTCTCTTAAGTGTCCTTAATTTTAAAATTTCCAACCGCGATTTTTCCCATAGAAGCTAATGGCGATTTGCGGCTGTGTTCTCACACTGCACATGCGCCGTGGGTCCCCTGTGTCACTACCTTGGGTGGTTCCTTGTTGTCCCAGCGATTCTACAGCCTCTAGGCCTTGTGTCTAGTCAAGTTGTGTTTCTTATACCACTTTCTTAATATATGGTTTGGTTCGCCCCTAGGGCCTAACGTATATTGTGCTAATTTACTGTGATATATTAAGTGTAACATATGTGCTTTGACCTCTAGCCTCAAGAGACTAGTAGGGTGTGTTAAGTAATAAATGCATATATTTTACATATATAACTGGTGTGGTTCTCCTTTCATTTGACCCTAACGAGACGAGGCACAAGTGGAGCAGGGAGGCCGCAAAATTGAAGACAGATCTGGACAATTTATAAAATCCACTTTACCAAAGACGAATTAGAAGGAGGACGCGATCATTTATAAATGCGCCCAGCTAACAGCGCAATTGTCTAAGTATCCAGTCACGCGCTGCCTTTTGTGTCATAACCCCATACAATTGGGGCACCAGTTCTGTATCAACAAAAAACGGTGGCTCCCTTGACCTCTTTAAGAAAATTGAGTTTATTCATACTCAAAGGACTGTACATTATTCATATGCGCTATGACATCCGGCTAACCGCACCTATCCATAAGAAGGTGACATAGAAAAACACAGGAAGAAAACCTCAAATTGAGCACCGAGGCGTAAATATAATTCCATTTCTTCATAAGAACTTTGTCCTGATGAAGGTGTTATTAGAAAACCAAAACGCTGCGTCGACAACCTTGTATTTTTAATTGTTCTTCATGTGAATTGACACATTTTTAACTGTATTAAATGGCACCGTAACTCTGTACAAAAGTATTGTTTTATATTGAATAAATTGTACAATTTTCTTAATATCATTTTAAATTGTTTTGATCTTATTTTTCCATTGTTGCGGTTCATTAGAAATGTGGTTATGGCACTAATGGGTTTGTGAGTTCATATTTTGTACATTTTCTCCACTTTTGAAGAACAGGGACTTTTTCTTATTTCCAGGTACTGCTCCTTGTCCCAAATTGTATTTGAAAGGAGACCTCCCTTTTTTTGATAATTCTCCTTTCATTTAGCCATTCAAGAGATTATAGACAGTTAAAACAAGCTGCTTTACATTAATTCAAGACTTAGCCTGAAGGCTGCTCTCCATAGCTACCACTAGGATAGCTTTCAAATAAGGTTGTCTTTAACCTATCGCCTCTAAGGGGTTGTTTGGACTGGTGCAAGGTGCCCACTATAACTAGTGGACAGCATATGCCAGGCCAACTTCTCACACTCACATACGGTACTATGGAGGCAGCAGCTAGGGGGTCCTCAATACTCCTCCAATGTTGACATGTTGCAGCGTTCCTGGTGCTGGTCCTCAGTCGGGTGACCAGAGCAGCCTCCTCCACAGGACAACAACCTCAGCCATACCACACTCTTTTCCTGCTCCTTGTCCAAAATTGTATTTGATGGAGACCTCCCTTTTTTATTATAATTCTCCTTTCATTTAGCCATTCAAGAGATTATAGACAGGTAAAACAAGCTGCTTTACATTAATTCAAGACTTAGCCTGAAGGCTGCTCTCCATAGCTACCACTAGGATAGCTTTCAAATAAGGTTGTCTTTAACCTATCGCCTCTAAGGGGTTGTTTGGACTGGTGCAAGGTGCCCACTATAACTAGTGGACAGCATATGCCAGGCCAACTTCTCACACTCACATACGGTACTATGGAGGCAGCAGCTAGGGGGTCCTCGATACTCCTCCAATGTTGACATGTTGCAGTGTTCCTGGTGCTGGTCCTCAGTCGGGTGACCAGAGCAGCCTCCTCCCCAGGACAACAACCTCAGCCATACCACACTCTTTTCCTGGTCCTGGCTGCCACCTGGCATATGGGGTACACCATCTTCACTTTGTGCGAGGGCTATGGCCCAACCAGCACAGCAGCTTCACTGCAGCCCCAACTGTCATATGGGGTTACTGACTTCACTCTCTACATAGCCTATGGCCTGATCGGCATGGCAACAATCTTCATGGTGGCCCCACCTGGCACACAGGGTCACCGACTTTGCTCTACACACAGGCTATGGCCTGATGGGCACAGCAGCAACTTTCACGGCAGGCCCAGTTGGCATATAGGTCACAGACTGTCTTAACACACATGGACTTCAGCCCAACTGGCACACCCTCGATTTTACGTTGGCCCAACCTACCATACAGGACCGCTGACTTCAAACCTGCATAAAGGAAAATCGAAATTCCAGATCAGTGCAGCAAAGTTCACTGCTCACTTCACGACAGCCCTCCTCTGGCATACACAGGTTGCTAACTTTTCACTGCACACAGGTAATGACCCAGTTTATGCACCAGCCATCCCTTCATGCCTCACTACAGGAATCTCCACGAATGCGCACAATTCCACGAACACGCGGAATTGCTTGTTCGCAATGCTTTTTTCCGGTTCGCAATTGCTGTTTGCGTGCTCGGGGGTAAATATCTTGCAAACACACATTTTGACAACGCGAACAAGCAAAAAATTTCGTGAAGTCGCGGAACGCAGAATTTTGGGCATTTCGCGTTCTCCGCGGACCACGAAATTACCCAAATTACCCAAATTCTGCGAGCGGAACAGAATTTACAACGCAGGCCTAGTCAAGATACCTACACTGCTCCCTTCTCTTTTTTATGTTTTGATGGCAGAAAACACTTCCTGGTTTGAAGTGTTGGCAGCCAATCAGATTTGATCACGGGGACTGTCAGCTCCACAACTACTGAATGGATTTACACCAAATCAGAAAAAAGGGCACTTCTCTAGATCAATACCTACCTTTCTGTCAAATTTAGTGCAATTCCATTCAGCGGTTCAGTCTGTAGTTTTGTCTAAAGCTTCTATGGGAATTAACATGGAAAACACACATTTGTTGACCACCCCTTTTTCTTGTGCCCCGTTTGATGGATTGCCTCAAAACTTTACATTAAACAACAAGAATCACTGTGTAACTTTTTTGGGAAAATTTCATGAAGATTCGTCAACCAACACCAAGGATATAGGCAAATCAAAAACACGTTTCCTATGAAAACGTGGTCCTAACTATAGCTATCTACTGGTGACTGCCAGAACGTAATATACACATGTATCCTCTATTTTCCCCAAACAGTTTTCTGCAGGTCAAACTTGACAAAATTATTCTTAGGAAAAGGTGGAAAAAGGTAAAACATTCAGAATTCAGTGTTTTTAAAAACAGATTCAAAGTGCTTTGCCTCACTACAAAACAAAAAATGTAGAAGTATTTACCCGAACTGAGAAGTACCTTATTCCCATCCAGCCCAGTCAAAATCAGGACCTAAGAATATATTAGACCATTATTTGGAATTCTTTGAGCCCCCAGCAATACACCTTGAAAATTCATAAATGTAATTGATTTTCAGCCATACTGAAGTGGACTACCTTTTTTGGCTCCAAGACCTGTGGGCATTGCCTGATACTCCTTGAAGATTGAAGAGCACAGAGGGTTCTCACAGGCCTCCGATTTTATTGGTTCTGGCATGGACAGGACAGGCTAGAGAGATGCAAACAGTGCTGCCAAAGACCCAACAGGGTATTTGAAGGTGGGACATTCTTATATCTATAGATCTTTATGATGCACTATTCTGCGGTAGAATACACGTATTTATATATATTTTTAATTAATTTATTTTATTGGTAATTCGCTTTTTTTCAAATGTTAATATAGCTTTTAATGCCTATTTACATCTGTGATGTTGATATTTTCAGTCTCTTATTTGTGTATTCCATTATCTTGTACTTAACAGAGTAAATGTGCAAACTCAATGTTTGAAATGGGGTTTCTGGTTGGCTAGGGTATACACATAAGCCAGGCAGCACCATTCTAGTCATGGCAAGGACATCACACACATAAGATGACATAGAGGAAAGTGGAGGATTGTGCTCTCACGGTCTGTCAAAGGTGGTCCAGGACCGCAGAGACAGAATTTCTGGCACTTAGAGCATTGAGAAAGCCCACGGCCAATAGGCCATTAGGCGAAACACGTGTCGGCTGTGCTTCTTTTTTTCGCATATGCAACAACCAATAAAACCACATATGCAATACCATTAAAGAATGCTTGATTTTCTTTTTGGACCACCTTTGATAGACCGTGAGGGCACAATCCTCCACTTTCCTCTATACTTACTTCTATAATGGCTCTTGGGTGAAGCCGTTCATGAGGAATGTGCCACAACACAATTGGGCCCTGACAATTGTAGCACCTAAACACAGAGACCTCCACCCACACAGTTAGCCATACACATAAGATGACTCCTGCTCACCGCCTTGGTAGCTTGGTAGAGCAGTCAGACTTATTCCAAAAGCAATGTGTAAAGTCGTTGTGCAACACATGCACACCAGTGACACACTTGGAACACATTATTCACAAAAACACACTAGACCATCATCACATAAATCATATTTGTCATAGGGCAACTGCGATCACTTAAATCACTGTGCCACTAGGCACTTGTCATAAGAATGCATCTACTAAACATAGATCGTAAATCCCTCTGCCATAAGGCCATAGTCATAACATCACATGTATTGCACTGACGCAAGACTTATAAGTTGCACGAGTCATAAACATAACACCTACTAACATTAAGGCATAACATGACATAATAGGATTTAAAACAAATGCAGTAATTACAGGCAGAGCTAAAACACATAAGTGGTTATCTGCACAAAATGCCCCCAGCACTGAGCAGCAACTGCACACAGACATGAGGTGCAACAGCCGAGGCAAATTCAGTGGGGTCTCGTCCTGGGCTTGCCCCGCAATAGCCACAAGAGGAAAGCAATGCCCCGAAAAGTATGCAAGTGGCAGCTAGCCAAGATATGTGGTGCAGCCGGTGATAAAAATGGTTAGGGCCCGGCCACCCAGCTTGGGCCAATGGGGCCAGCTGTGCCCCCGTAATGCCAAGAGCACAATGCCCCCGAGAGAATATCAAGTTGCACCTTCCCCCGGTCATGTGGCGCAGCTGTGAACACAGGAGCTAAATTCCCACTCCTGTCGGGTGGTACCTCGGATGAGGATCCTTCTTACTTATTAGCTGTGATAACAAGAACAGCAACACACCCCGAACAGTGCTCACAATAGGGCGAAGAGACTCACACAGCTCCCTTTTGGTGCAGGCGTCATAGCATTCTCAGCGCGCTCCCTTTCACTTGTCAATACCCTGAGGCCAAGCCGGCCGCACAGCAACGCAAGTCTTCCGCCTCCTTCAGTGGCTAGGCCCCACCTCCCTCTGGCAGGGCAATGCGTGGTAGGGTCCAGCCCGGGACATTCTCTCTCCTGTAGGCGGAGTACTGTTACAGCTCTCCGGTTGCCACGGCTACCTGCAGGGGGGCGTTCAGGCTTTCTTTTCTCAGTACAGCCTTCTGGGCTGATACCAGATGATCATGCCTCACCCCGGTACACACTGCACAGGACCAATTCAGCAGAGCCCCGGCTGTAGTGTAATAGGTATACACAGTACAATGCTGGAAAGGCAACCAGCACTGCATTTCTTCAACGCAGCACTCTCAACACGTGCTGATCAGGGAGCAGAGCCTAAAGCACTCCTCCCAGCTTTCTGGGTTTTTTTCAACCTGCGGACTTCCTCCAGAATTAAGTTCAGCAAATCTTTGACACTCATCTGAAATTCACCACCTGGCTCCGCATTTGGACTAGAAATAACATGGGGAGGGTCCGCAGCAGAGGAAAGATTCCCTCCCATAATCTCATCAGGGGACATCAAACTAGTCGAGGGAATCAGCTCTTGTAGTGAAACCTAAAGCTGTATCAGTGGCTTGGCTTGGGGAATCAACGATGTGCCAAGAGCAGGGGGGCAGTAATAGCCCATCCAGGCACTTTTGATGTTTCTGGAGTTCCTGGGTGCTCCACTTGTCTCCCATTGTGAGTGGTCAGCAAAGTTAAAGAGGATGTCTCATCCTGATTAGATAATTACCCCAAGGGAGTCTCCATGGTTGTAATGAGATTAGATTACAAATACATTTGCGAATTTACCTGACTCCTAAGGGCCAGGTCTGCTGCTGGTGCTAGAGCTGATGGCACTGTGACACCAGGGGGTTCCTTGGAGAGTTTCAGGGCTGGACTAGAGCCTGGAGAAGGAGATTGCAGAGTTGCTCTTTTCAAAAATAATGCAAATTGTTTTGCTTCTTTTGTCACTTTTGTTTTTTAAGAGCTTCGGACCCTAAATTATCCTCCAAAGATGTTACTGGTATAGCTATAGCTGCATTTGTTTCTGCCTTGCCCACCATGTCCGCCTGCTCTGAATATGCGACAAAGGAAAAATCCTCTTCTTCTGAGCTCTCAAGGGTAGAATCAAAGCCAAACAAAATGGGGGTATTCTCCTCACAAGCCAATCGGGCTGCCTCTTTTGCCTCCTAAGCTTGGGCTCGACGAGTTTTAACCTTGAGGTGGGCGTTAAGCAGTTTTCCCATTGTATCCACTGCTCCTCCACAGCTCATCCTTACAGCTCCTTATAGCTCCTTAGGCTTCCCAGGAGAATTTTGAAAGCACTTACGAGTTTATATCTCTTTTAATAATACAGTCTCTCCCAGTCTCTTTCAAAATAAGTCATCAAGTTCAAAACACAGTTCTCCCAGGATGTGGCGTAAAATTTGAGAACAGACACCCTGAAAAAGCACGGAGGAAAGACTTATGGGAGATGAGGAATGAAGCAGGAAACTTTCTAATTACCGGAGACTGTGGAGGATGTAGATGTAAAGGTCGGTTTTCTCTCCCCTTATTTATTCAAATTTCAGCCAAGGTATTCGTATAAACACTCACTGTAAATGTCAGCGGGGGCTGTGCAAGATGTAAAGGTCGTTTTTCTCTCCCGTTATGTATTCAAGTCTTTCAGGGGCTCACAGCTGTGCGCGCTGCACTCAACATTGCATTAAGTGAGGGACATGCGCTCACACAACAAAGCGGGCTCTTTCTCCACCTTCTCCTCACCTGCCGCGGGCTCCAACTGAACCCGCCAGGGAGCACAGGCGCCTCCAATAGAAACGCTCAATCGTCCAAACAGAGGGAAAAAAGGCACTTCAGAAGCCAGAGACCACTTTGCTCCGCTGCCGGTTTCAAAGCACAGCCTCAGAGCCTGAAATCAATCAGCAGGGCTTATCAAGATGGGAACTCCAGCCTGTCAGATGCCAGGAACAATCCACCATTGCTGGGGGTGGGGCAGAGATCACCTGTGGCTACGCGGAGGCGTGGTACTCCGCAGCCATCCCCCCACAAAGCTGAGCTTGCCTCTCTACATCAGCGATTAGAGTATATCGAAGGCACAATGTCTAGCTTTCCAGTTAAACTTCAGGAGGCAGAAGCCAGGATCTTAGCCCTAGAGGACCAGATGACTATCATATTGGAAGAAGCCAAAGCGGCAGTTAAAAGCGAGCACACTCTCGAGAACAAACTGGAGGAGCTAGAAAATCACTCTTGGAGGTCCAATCTCCGGATAGTTGGAATTCCGGAATGAATCAAGGGCTCCCAAACCCTACAGTGGGTGAATGCATTCATCAAACAAAAGGTCACCCCAGAGTTTGAAGGCGATCTTACCATCACCAGGGTTCATAGTGTTCCTGCTTGCCCATTTCCAAATCCTACGCTGCCTCGGACAATATTGTTAAACTTTGCAGACTATCGTGTAAAAGAGAGAATACTGTCTAAGGCAATCCAACAGACACATTTCTTAGTGAATGATACTGTGAAATGTCGCATTTTTTTCCGATATGACTGCTGTGGCGGCACGCAGGAGAAAGGAATTTGTAAAGATTCTCCATCTATTTAAAGCTAATCGGGCTCAAGTAACTATAGACCAACAGTCTAATTTGAGAGTCTTGGTTAAGGGCAAATATTCCAAGTTTTCTGACCTGGATGAAGTCCAGGAATTGTTAAAAGAGATCTTGCAGGGCTCTAGGGCTTAGAAGGAAAGGCTGATTTTATTATAACTGTTATGGTTATAAATAGGGTGGTCTGAGGGGTTAAGCCACGCTTGCCTTTTTGTTTCACTCATCGGTAGGTCTGATTGAGATATAGTCTTTTGTTAAGTTGTTATTTGATTTCAGTAGGGGCCTCACCCTTACAGCGCACACCTGTCTGCATGTTGAATCAAGAATCAATAGACGGTAAATTCCGCATTGCTGGGAGGTTTGGGGTAAGATCATTCGGGTGTAATTACATGACACCCAGGTTAGATGGGGGGTGTGAAATGTGGTTGGTGTGGTCGTGGGGGGTTTTCCACATTTTGGGGGGAGGATTCAGAAGGGGTGGGATGGGAGCATAAGGGGGAAAAAATGAAGTCCTTTTTATTCAGGGATTTATACTTACATACTTTACTTTGACTCTGGGTAGACTGTTTAGCGGGTTTACGCCTTGGTTGGACCTAAAGTATGACTAGTAAGGAACCGCTGAAAATGGTCTCTTTTAATGTTAATGGTCTCAACAATAAAAAGAAAATGCGGGCAACTGAGCTATGGGGTGAATCAGAAAGCCCGGCCGTGATTCTTTTACAAGAGACCCATATATCAGCTGCAAACATACCAGATTTGTCTATGTTTAGGTCCTGGGCTGCTCATAGTGGGTTCTCTTCATCCTCAGCTTCCCGTAGAGGGAATGCAATATTTTTAAGCAAAAGACTTCAGGCCGAGGTAGTTAAATTTGATAAAGATAAGTATGGTCGCTGGTGCTGGGTTACCTTCATTCTTAGACAGAGACAGAGACCAATAACTTTTGTCAGCATATACGCCCCAGTTGAGGATAATCCTAAAGTTTACGAGGAGTTGTTTCAACCCCTAATTCAGGTATCGGGTGAGCTGAATCTGGGGGGCGACTTTAATGTTTTAATGGATCCTAAAATCGACTCCTCAGCGCGGGCTAAAAAACAGCTGAAGCCTTCAACCCCAAGAACTATGCAACATTATGGATCAACACTGGACCTACAGGATCCATGGCATGCGGCCTTCCCATCGAAAATAGTGTATACTTGCTGGTTAGGTAGATTCCGTACCTTGTCACGCATCAATTTTTTTTTGGTCTCTTGGAGGTTGGGTTTTAGTCAGCAGAGATTCCTTCAGAAGGGATTCTCTGACCATGCTATGTTGGTGCTTGAGCTACCAGTAGGAGACGGCGCTAGGACCCTTAAAAGATGGTCGCTAAATAGACAATATTTTAATGAAGAGGAATGGGTGAGTTCCATTGGGTCAGAGATCAAGGAATTTTTATTGCGAAATTGGGGGTCTGCACCACTTAATGTGGTTTGGGACACTCTTAAGGTCTTCTTCCGGGGGTTAATCATTGGAAAAGATGCAGAAAATGTTAAAAAAGCCAGAGAAAATAAAAGAATCTTGGAGCAGAAGGTCCAAGAGTCATATTCTGTAGTCCTTAAAACCCCCTCTTTGTTTAACCAGCGTCAACTTGACCAGGCTAAACGTGATCTCAGTTCAAATAACTACACTCAGAGTGAAGCTTTTTCTCAACAATACCGTCAAAAAACATACGAGGAGAGTAATTTTACGGGCAGGTTTTTGGACTGGCAGGCTAGGGAGCAGGCTGCCTCTAATCAGATTAACGTGTTAAAATGCCCCCTAACCGCCTCTTGCCTATATGTCCCAGTTAAAATCAGTGAAATAATGCTACAGCATTATGGGTCCATCTATGGCCAACAACAGTCGGTGGATACGACCGCTCTGAATAGTCTTTTGCTTAATAATGATCTACCAACACTCTCGGAAATAGAAACACTATCCATGGCCAGCCCCTTAAATAAACAAGAGCTGGAGGAAGTCATTAAGAACCTGCTGAATGGCAAAGCATGTGGCCCGGATGGGTTTCTATCTGATTTTTAAAAAGTTTTTTATACTTCAGTTGCGGATCTTTTCCTTCGTTTAGTTAACTCTATGTGGAAGGGGGGCAATACCAGAATCCACAGGACAGGGCAACAAAGTCAGTTTTCTAAAAAAATTTAACAACAGTGAGGACCCAAATTCTTATCGTCCGATAACGTTGTTAAACTCAGACTACAAAATTGTCACTAAGCTGTTATCGCTTGTGTTTAATCAAGAAGCAGCGCAATTGATTCATCCGGACCAGAATGGTTTTATTGCCGGTAGGCAGCTAGCCACCAATACACATTACTTAACTGAGGCATTGGATTATTTTGACACTCAGAGGATACCCGCTTTAGTCGTTTTATTAGATGCCGAGAAGGCTTTTGACCTTGTTGTGTGCGAGACATTGTTTACGATTCTAGGTCATTTTGGCATCTCCTCTAAAATCACAGCCCTGATAATAATCTTTATCTCAATGCTGAAGGCAGTGTAATTATCAATACTTTGGTGGTAGGGCAGGTAAAAGTAAAACGCGGCACAAGGAAAGGGTGCCCTTTATCGCCGGTTTTATTTGCTTTTTTTATTGAACCGTTGGCGATAGCATTAAGAAATCGTGTTGATATTCATCCCCCAATTCAATCTATGGCAAAATGAAAACTATATGCCGATGATATCATGCTTATTATTAAACTCGAGATAGAGGTTCAGGCTAAAGTTTCCAGGTCTTTGAGGATTTCGAGGCTTAAGGTGGGTACAGTATTAATAAAAGGAAAACTAAGATTCTTCAATTTGGTGGAGCAGGCTTGGATCTTCACCCCGATATCCTTTCTTCTGTCAACACTACGCCTAAATGATATCTGGGGGTTTATTTTTCTGAAAATGTCAGGGACTTATATCGCCTGAATTTTACACCGCTCCTTCGAAAAATTCAGGAATTGTTTTCACGTTGGAATTCTCTCCCTCTATCCATCTTGGGACGGGTGGCTTTGATTAAAATGTCTGTTTTGCCTCTGTTTAACTTTTTGTTTTCGACTATCCCTTGTAGCTTATCAGGGTCCTTTTTCACCCAAGTATAGTCTATGTTTACAACCTTTCTTTGGGCAAAAGAAATAGGCTTGTATCGCACTTAGCACTTTATATGAAGAATTAGATCAGGGAGGCTTAGCTCTTCCGAATCTCAGGGACTACTATTATGCTTATTTTGCACAATTTTTAACTATATTCAAGTCTCACTTTCAATCACATCTCTTTATTAATAGTTTTATAAATTTAATGTGTAAGGAAAATCAGATCCATTCCCCTTTGACAATCTTTAAATCCCCTAAACTGGTTTGCTATAAGTGCCTTCAATGGTTTTTTAAAAAACGACATGCCTTTTTTAAACGATACTCTATCCCTGTATTTAATTCAGCCACTGTATTATCTGGCATTTTCCCATTGGCAGGAATTGTGCAATCCTCAGAACTTATAGAACAAGCATTTACAATGCAACGGTTTTGCCTTTGGAAAAGTTTAAGCTATTGGCATTGTAAATGACAACATTTTTATTTATGTGTTGGCTTTGAAAACATAAATAAATGGCATTGTCATTTACAAAGCCAATAGCCTAATCTCTCGCAAATGCAACACCTATTGCATTTGTACCCACAAACACACACACACACACAAAATCGGATCACAAGAAGGGAACAGAGGCACACACAAAACCGGGTCACAAGCAGGCAACAGAGGCACACACAAAACCGGGTCGCAAGCAGGCAACAGAAGCACACATAAAACCGGCTGCACAGTCACTGCGAACTGCATGTGATGGCCACCCACGAGTGACGTGACGTGGCCGTTACTGTGAGTGGTCCTTTCCCAGCCGGCATATATTGCAACAGCACAAGGAGAGATATTGGGTGCTGTGGTGTTTGACCTGTGCTGGAATGCGCGGCACTGGAGGGCAGTGCCTGCACACATACCAGCGCATCGCATTCAAAGAAGGCTGCTGTACAACCCGATTCTAGCGCCTCCTCGGCCCCTGCTAGGCACCTCGGCCCATCCTACAGACCGACAAGATATTGAAAGCTGCCGCTCCACGGGACACACAATCTGTTCCCCTCTTTCTTGATTGACACACTCTGGGCTCTTCTGTTGTGTTTGAAGTACTGTTACTTTCTAGCCCCTTATTCCTACTTTTTCTTTTTTTTTCTCACGAGAAATGGGTGAGGTCCGAACGACTTTGGTGGGGGGTGGCAACACGCAGTCAAGCTGACAAGTGTTCCGGTGGATAAGTCTTCTGGCCTGACCACATTGTGTGATCTTGGGCACACTGTGCCTAGCTTCTTTAACTGACAGTACGCTCTTTAGGACGCAAAGAGCCATACAAACTTAATTCCATCTAACGATGCGTGATCTGTTGGTGTCTCCACTACTGTATTATTTAAACACGTTCACACCTTTTCTTGACGTGTAAGCAGATCACACACATTACCCACCCACCACAGACGTCACCAGTCAGGCGACCCGGTTAACAAAAGGGGTCTGGTGCGCGTGCCCTGGGCCAGTTTTCCAGTACCATAACCTCAGGTGTCCGTCAGTGCCACCATGTGGGCCTGAGGCCGAACACCACAGTTGGGAAAACAGAGTAAGGCTAGAGAAGAAAGGCGTGAGAAAGGTAGCTCGGATGAGGAATGGAAGGTTGTGGGATGGGCGACGGAGAGACAGCCGGGGTGAAAGGATGGACAGGGAAAGAGGCAGTGGTGAACTAAGAGATGGTGGAAAGAGGGTGGGTGGCTTGTAAAATGAGAGACCAGTGTGCAGATAGAGGGGGTCTTTTGTCAGACATGCGTCACTCATAACTGAAAACATTCCCCATACAAACACAGGGGTCCTGAGATTCGCGTCGCCCCCTTCACGCCGTCAAATATAACAGCAGCGGTATCTATCGGCGTCGTTATCACGGATATGAAATAAGTTGCGTTCTTATATCTGCTTTATATTCTGGAGCGGGGGTGCTGAGTAGGGCGCCTGAGGGGCTGGGGCCGCTGCACCCCAGGGGCTGTCGGGATCAATGCTCCGAGCCTGACAAAGACCAGTTTCAAACGCACTCATTTTCCGTCCTGAAAAGTGACAGTCCATGAATTATGGACGGCAGCCTTGAAATGAAGGGTACAGCTCGAGACACCACAGATGCACTGCTGCGTCACGTCAGATTATGGGCCAGCGTCCTCGAGTCAATCAACTCTGAGAGACAGCTGAGGACCCCAGCCTACACTCCACTGTGCTCCCCAAAAGGACGGTGCCCACCTTGCCATAACAGATCATAGCACTCCAGTGCACCAACGAAGCCCACAGCTGCCCATATCCCACCTCCTCCCCAATAGCCAGCCAACTTCACCATGTAAGAGCCCACGCAGAACAAACAGAACCAACTTCATCACAGCCCACCTCACCCAACCTGACATCACCATTAAAGAACTCACCTCATCAGAGCCCCATCACCACCACGCCAGAGCCCACCTCAAGGCATTAGAGCCCATGTAGAACACTCAGAACCCACCCCACCGGAGCCTACTTCACCACACCAAAGAATACTTCACCCCGCCTGACATCACCACTACAGAGTTCACCTCACCAGAGCCCCATCAGCCCCATGCCAGAGCCCACCTCAAGGCATTAGAGCCCACGTAGAACACCCAGAACCCAACCCACAAGAGCCCTCTTCACCACACCAGAGCCTACTTAACCCCAACTGACATCACCACTACAGAGTTCACCTCACCAGAGCCCCCGTTACCGCTTCAGAGTCCACCTCACCACGTCGGAGCCCACGTCGAACACCCAACACCCGCTCCAGCACAGCTCACCCCACTTCACCACCCTAAAAAAGACTCACTCTGCCCAACACCACAACTGCGGGGTTCGACCCAGCTTAGCCCCCATCACCGTCCACACCAGAGCACTCCTCGCCACGACAAGGCCCACGCAGAACACCCAGCTCACCACAGCCCACTTCATCACTAGTGCTCGCTTCACCAGAGGCCCCATTACTACTTCAGAACCAGCTCCTCTTCCACACCAGAGCCCTCCTCACTGACCCTAAACCCTCCTCATGAATCCAACAATGTTCTCGAAATTTCCACGCCCACGCTTTCGACCCACTCACTCGCCCACCCTGAGTGATGAGGGATTCGAAGGAACCGCTACTGCTATCTTGTTATGAAACACGCAAAAAAATGAATATTGCACTATGTGTTTGATAGATATGTACAGTCAAGCAAAAAAGGCAGCGCCAAGAATCCCGCCAATGCCCCCACATACAGGACGGACCTGTTATAAAGCATGGTTTTGGAGTGGGTATCACATGTGTGGAATTTTTTCTTTCTCGTGAACTGCAAGTTCTAAAACCTCTGGAAACTGGCCCTAATGCAGTTTGGGAAGCTTTATAAAACGCAGTTAATAAAGACTCACAGAAAGCATTCACGCAAACTCCTTCTCCCTTTACACCTCACCTGAGGCTAAGCTGGTGCTAAATTCTACTTTGACTAGGGGTGGGCGGCCAGCTACGCTCCGTCTGCGGAGTATGCGTAGTGCCGCCTACTCCGCATTTTGCGGAGCTGGCGGAGCCAGGCGGCACTCCGCAGACGGAGCGTAGCTGGCCGCCACCCGCCTCCCTCCCGCCCTCCCTAAATACTTTGAAATAAAGAAATGAAATCATTTAAAAAGCACTTACCTTGCCGCAGCTGCCCGCCGCGTCCCCGGGGCTCACTTACTTCCGTCTTCCGTCTTCCGTACTAATGCGCATGCGCGGGCGGCCGCGCATGCGCATTTTCACGAGAAAATGCGCATGCGCGGCCGCCCGCGCATGCGCATTAGTACGGAAGACGGAAGATCGCGAGCCCCGGGGACGCGGCGGGCAGCGGCGGCAAGGTAAATGCTTTTAAATTATGTAATTCTTTTATTTCAAAGTATTTAGGGAGGGCGGGAGGGAGGCGGGTGGCGGGGCTGGCGGCCAGTGGTGTTTGCGGAGTGGGGCTACGCGGAGTGCGGAGGTGGGCGTAGTTTCTCGCCCACTTCGCGTAGCTCCGCGAAGCCCCACTCCGCGAACTCCGCCCAGGGTTAACTTTGACCTCCTCGGAAGGCAAGGGCGCCTCGATGCAGTACCTCGTCTTCGAGCGCTATCTGGAGTCCTTCCCGTGAGGGGAGGTTCACGTGGGTCCGCTCTGAGGACTCACCGCAGACTCACGGGCTCCGCTCCTGCTCTGGTGGGAGGGGTCACTACTGTGGAGGATACACCAATCACCCCTAAATGGCGTGGACTCCCCTCGAAGAAATTGCGCTCCCCAAATATTCCGACGGGGGTCCCCTCTGGTACCCGGGCGCCGCAGCAGGTTGAGCAGTTCCCGTGGTGGGCAGGGTGTGTGCTTCTGGGAGGGTGCGATAGCGCCTCCTGCCTCTCCCGCCAGAGGACCGTGACAGCGCGATATTCCGCCCTCGCCTTCCGACACCGCCCCCAGGACCAATGCTGGCGCGTTCATACACCAGCTCAAAAGAGGGCGACACCAGCGGGCATGGATCTGCCACACTCACCCTCTCGGGCGATCCAGGTCAGAGGCTTCGAGACAAACTTCATACAATAAAAAAAGTCAGGTCCCGGGCCAGCAGCCAATCACAGCGGCCCGGGGAATGACGTCACGGGGGTGTCCCAAAGCACTCCATAAGAGTTCATCCGGTTTCCAGCAGTTTCTCTTTTATGTTTCTCTCCCACCTCCACTGCACAAGCTGTATTTCACTGTCCAGCATAGTGGGCTTCTGTACACAGCCTGCGCGCCACAAGTCACTCACACGCATGTACTTTTGTAAATGCCCACCTCGTTTTGCTCTTTCTCCCTTGTGATTATCTGCCCCGCTTGTCCGTGTGCACCTCCTCGCCCTCCAAGTTGATTCAAACTCTCCCCAGCCTGCTTTCCACTTAGAACTTTGTTTTCAAACACTTTTGCAAAAAAATCTACTGAGCCATTCGCCGATCAGTAAATAAAATAAACAAGCAGGAAACTAATACATTGAAAGATGAACAAGTCAGGTCCCGGGCCAGCAGCCAATCACAGCGCGGCCCGGGGAATGACGTCACTGGGGTGTCCCGGGCCGGCAGCTAATCACAGCGCGGCCCGGGACACACAGCATCCAGGGGCGGGGCTTAAAAAAAGACCCAGAAACGCCCCCGAATCACGTTTTCACGGGGAAAGCGTGATTGACAGCCAATCTCTTCCAATGGCTAGCCTCCATTTATGGAGCTAGCCAATGGAAGACAGAGGCGGGACTAAGCCCCATAGTGTAGGATCATAAGATTTCGCCCTGGGCGGAGCACCTGCTTCGCAGGTGCTACGGCCAGGTCGAAACCTAAAAATGAACCTCAGCTGGTTTTCGTAAGGTCTCAGATTTTCTGAGGAATGGAAGATGGCTGACTATGACGGAAATGTCGCAATAGATCGTTAATGATTTTATCCTTTTGGGGTCATATAACGTCTTCCATAAATTCCTTGCTGAACTAGATGTATCTCAAATTGCCGTGGACCATCAGCTAGTCCATGATCTCTTAGAGGACGCGCCAGGCAGAAAACCGGGGGCTTGAAAAAAGTATTTAGCCTTAGTTAGGGCCTGGATTTTGGACAGAAGGCAATTAAAAAATGGTCTGATAATGAAGACTTAGTAATTTCTGCCAACATGTGGTCAGTTATTAACAAATTTAATTTTAGAACAATAAGAGGTGCAAATTGGCGTAGGATGCTGTTTTTTAGTAAATGGCAAATTTACTGAACCCCTCTTGCCCTCTCGAAAATGTATGCCAATCATTCTGCACATTGTTTTCGCTGTATTAACAACTCCACAGCTAATTGGTCACATATTATGTTGCAATGTCAAAAGATTCAGAGGTTTTGAGAGGATATTTTTTGTTATCTGGAAACTGTTTGTAGTATCCGATTAGTAGTGAATGATTTGTTAATCATTTTTGGTTTTGATCCAGATCTTTCCCTTCCTGCTCAATTGGTTAAATGTCTGTACATTGCAATGGCCGTAGCCAGATCACTTCTGTTGCAAAGGTGGCGTACCGATTTGACTCCCTCTGTTCTAGAGTGGATTCATAAGATGAAAGCAGTCAAGAGAAGTGAACGCACTTATGCACTACGTGTTGGGGGGCTTAGGAAGTTTGAAAAAATCTGGGCTACATATTTTGATTACATTTATGAGGTGTCACTGCCTTACACGTGTTTAAAAGTTAATAGTATTTTTTCAGTCTTTTGTATTTGTCCTTGATTTTTTATTGCTTTGTATAGTACTTATTTAATCTTGCAATTCTAGTTTTATGCCTAAAGATACTCTCTTTTTATGGATGTATTATGCTAATTGTATCGTGATTGTTAGACTTCAATGAAAAAAAATAACTTTTTAAAAAGTACTCCTCCCACGTTTTGTAATGAAGCGCTCAACTCACGGTTACCTCTAGGAAACCACAAGGCATAAGGGCAGTCTAGTCTTGCCTCTGCTCGAGGCAGGAGCAACCAATGCAGGCCGTCCTACCCCACACAAGTTAGGGGCAGCGCTCCTCACACAGATTCTCCAGCTCTCCTCCCAGGCATACTTACTCTTCTTAGATATTGCATAGATATTTCCTGAAGTCTTTTATCTTCCTGAGACTTCCAGCAGGATGCAAGCACACACAAGCCCTTGGAGATTCCCTTAACAAGCAGGATACAGCAGCAGGGCAAAAAGAATCAGTCTTTTTCCTCCACAAAAGACAGAAGTAGCAACTGCAGGACAACCCACCACTCACACAGATAAGGCAGAGCTCCTAACACAGTCCTTCCACTCTTATTCTTGGCAGGGTCTTCTTGTTTCTTGATATAATCTAAAGTCCTGGGGTTTTAGGTGTAATACTTATACCCCAAAACAGCAATGTTCTCTTTGTGTAAGGGTCTCTGAACCCAGTCCAAACCAGTCCTGTTCTCCCAAGTGCAGCATAACCACAAGGGGCGGAGTTAGCATTATGAAAAGGAAGACACAGGTTTTTCAGGTGCAAGCGAAACTCCTCCCACCACACTAAATGCAGACCATCTCCATTCAGCCCTACAAAGAGTCACTCAGGCAAGGCGGAAACATCTCAACCCTCCCCAGTGACTGTCTAGAGTGAATGCACATCTCAGCCCCTGTCACTCGAACACCAGACGCTGAATACACAAACAGTCGGAGGCACACATAATGGTAAGGTAAGAAAATACCTACTTTATAAAAAGCAAAAAACACAGTTGATGGACAGAATGTAGAACAATGTCATACATTCACCCCAGTACAAGGATCTGGGCCTAATTCCATCGTTTTGTTTGCACTCCACACCACCCTGGGTTAGACACTGGCTATATGCAAATCAGCTCTGACCCTGTGCTTCATGGGAACAGTCCAGTCCGAACTACCAAGCCATGTCTTTCCCAGACCGGAATCAAGCATCCAAGGACCGGTTTCTGGCTATCAGCCTTCATCAGCCTGGATAGCTTGACTCCAGTGGTGTGGAGAGCCTGGGACTCACGTCTGAGTATACCCAGCACACTCGGGGTGAAAATTGCAAAAAACACAGCTCTGAGGGCCTGTAACGGGCGATTCCCGAGAGATAACCCTGGGCATCCAACCTTCAAGAGACTAGGTCAGGCATCAGTAATCAACTATTTTTTAACTAGTGTTAAAATTTGGCATAAAGTGGCAGATTTTAGCGTTGATCAGCGCATTGAAAGTGACCATAATCCTCTGGTCATCTTGTTAGATTTTTGTATGGTTGAAACATATCAAGGTACTGTAAATCCCCCTAGGAACAATCTCAGAGTAGTTGATGGAGGGAGACGTATTCGCTGGGCCACAATAATCCAATCCCCAGAAATAATGTCAAGAATGTAGAACAGTATCCCTCCTAGAAAAGGCAAGCTTTGCATCAGGAAAACCTGTTATCCCGGGATACGGTAATGACTTGGGGAAAATCCACCAGGAATTGGTTGTAACCTTGGGGGACTTATTTTATAACACTAGGCCTCCCAAGTGTAAACACCACCGGGAAAAAAAACCTGGTTTACCAGGGGGTGTAGGGTGGCAAAGCAAACTCTGTTATTATCTCTTAAGGGGGGTGACAGTTTATGTATTAGGGAAGCTAGGGATGTTTTTTTTTTTAAAAACTTTTTAAAGCAAAATCTGAATGGGAAGCAGATAGATGGCAGGCTATAAAGATTGCCCTAGACTCAAAAGACGTGAGAGCTTTTGGGACTCTGGTCCACACTGGGAAAACAGAGGGCAAGTCCACTATAGGACCTAACATTAGATAGGAAGCCTGGCGTCTGTACTTTGAAGAGTTATATTTAACTGTGCCAGCTGAACCAAGTGAGCCTCCAGTCTGCTGCCTAACCTCCGATCCTTAATGGAATATACCATTTTGCACCTTGGCTGAGGTCCAATTAGCCTTAGCCAAGCTCCAAATGAATAAAGCACCAGGATTAGATAGAATTCCCGGGGACCTGTACAGAAATGAACAGGTAGTGTGGGTTCCTTATCTCCAATCACTTTTAAACGCAATTCTCTATGGCCTCCCATCCCCTCCCACTTGGGCTGGGGCCGAGATCATCCCTATCTATCAAAAGGGGTCCCCCATTGAACCAGCCAATTATAGGCCAATTAGCCTCATTGATGTATCGCAAACATTTTTTGCAAGGGTGTTATTGGAAAGATTGCAGGAATGGATTAGAGACCATGATATTCTGACCCCGTTGCAAGCAGGTTTTAGGGCCAAAACCTCCTCTGTAGAACAGTTATTTAGGCTCCAGTGAATGCCCTGGAAGCACGTAGTTTTGGAAGGTGGGAGCCTATATCTAACCTTCGTGGACTTGAAATCAGCATTAGACATGGTGGACCGTAGCCAGCAGTGGAGTATCCTGCTGGCTATGGGAGTTCCACCATACCTCTGTTTTCAGCTTAAATGTATCCATGAAGGCACATATGCCAGAGTAAGGTATGGCAAGAACGGGCAATTGACGGCTCCGTTTCCTGTCGGTAAGGGGGTGAGGCATGGTTGGGTGCTCGCACCGACCCTCTTCTCCCTCTTCCTTAACGGGTTAATTGAAGATTTACTTGCTATTGAGGACATAGACTCCCTGAAATTGGAACTCCGTAGATTTCCTGCATTAATGTTTGCGGATGATACCCTGCTGCTTTAGAAGTCAGCTATGGGAATGCAGCGTGTGCTAAATGAATTTAGCCAGTTCTGCAAAAGGAGGAACCTTGTGGTTAATATCAACAAAACCAAATACATGGTCTTTAATGCTAATTCCAATAACTGCCCGCACCCGATGATGGAGGACAACCCCCTCGAGAGGGTCCTATATTTGACTATTTGGGCCTCTCTTTGAACGACAAATTGGGGTGGGACCCTCAAATCAATAAGGCCAATTTAAAGCTAACACAGGCTGCTGGGGGAATTTTAAAAGTCCAGAAGAGTTGTGTTTTAAAGACTATTAGCCCATCACTTGAAATATACAAAGTTCAAGCCAGGTCAGCATCCTTATACGGGCAGAACTTTAAGGGCACAGACCATCAAATGCCCTCACAGTGACTGAAAATAACTTTATTAGACAAATTCTGACCCTACCTAAAAATACACCATTAGTACCGCTAGGGGTGGATTTGAATATCCTCCCAATTGCAGATCTTACCTCGACACGGCCACTGCTCTATTGGCAGCGGCTGTGGAGTACTCCCGAGCTGAGCTGTTACAGGGAGGAATTAAAAGCGGTAATGTCATCACTAGGGGCTGGCAATATACCCTGGCTATCATTTGTAAGGCACTCTTTCCGTGCAATTGGTAGGGAAAACCTATGGACTAATCCAGAAGTATCCTGCCTAGCCATTTCCAAGAAAACCTTGGCAACTGCACTGAAAGAGTACAAAATGACTAAAATTCTGCAATCAGCTAATCCTACGAGTTTAACCTATGGGTTTTAAGATTTTAAGTGCCACTATGAATTTGAGCATGTGTTGGATACTATACAACCGATGCTAGCCAAGAAGTTGTTTTTGCAATTTAGGTATGGAACTCTACCGCTATATGCGATCACAAATAAGGGGGCGGGAGCATCCCATCGCCTTTGTCCTGGTTGTCATGTGGAGGAAGAAACAATAGTCGATGTAATGCTCTTCTGCGTGGCATACAAACAGGCTAGGCTGAAATGGATTTTCCAACTTAGTAGGAACACGGGCATTAGGAACTATCATGCTTTTTTTAGGATCCTAAAATCAGATACTGACCCGGTTCATGTAACTGCAATTTCGAAATTTCTGTTTTCTATGTTGACAACACAAATGAACTTGTTAAAATTGGATCAGACCGCAAGTAATTTGTAGCATTTTCTTTTATTTTGCCGCACCGGCTCTTTTGAATAATACTGGAATTTTCATGCTTTCGGGAGGTTGATGGAGGTAAACCTAGAAGAGCCATAGCAGTATATATTACTGGACTGGAAGGCAATCAGAGGCTTTTTAGAATTTTATGAACTTTTACATTTAAATTATACTTTTATTGTATGTTTTATCTTATGAAATTCCCATACTGATGATTTACATCTTTATATTCCTAGATTTTAATGCATTCTATGACCTTGTAATTTCAACCCATCATGGATTGTAAACGTTGTAAATTTATTGTGCTTTTATGGCTATAATAGCCGCAATAAAGTTTTTTGAATGAATGGAATGGCGTGGGGACCACAAAACTATGGATTTAGGCCCAGATCGTTGCACTGGGGTGAATATTTGACATTGTTCAACATTCTGTCCATCAATTGTTCTTTTTGCAAGCCCATTAGTAGCATCCGACTTATAGGCTCAGGCATACAGTGTGCACTTTACAAGAGACTTATCAGTAAATCAAATAGGCCAGTCATGGATAACCAATCATTATCGTAATTTGGACAGACAGCATATGCAATTTAGCACTGATCAGCAGTGGTAAAATGCCCAGAATCCGATAGCCAACGAAAATAAGGTCAGAAAAATAGGAGGCAAAAGGCAAAAAGTTTGGGGGTGACCCTGCGGAAAAGGCCAGTTCCAACACACTATATTTTTGGCCTCAGTATTTTTTCCGCAATTTTTTTGTATCACAATATTTTTGACCTTGAAATTCTGATACAGAATCTGGTATAACAATTTACTATAAGGATCCTGTTACACGCTTAGTTTCGGCCCAATTAGCAACCAAACACATTTGAATGCGAGAAGAAATGTCCTACCATCCTTGAAGATGCTTCAATTAGTTCGACCTACATACGAGAAAATGTAAACAAGTGTCCTGCCGAGTAATGCACAGAAGTGCATATAATCGTCAGCGTAAGAGATAGCCAGCTTCCTTCGAATGATCTCACCAAACTGCCTTGGATACATATTTACCTCGAGTGAGTTATATAGCTATGACCAGAGGCACAACTTTTCAAGCATTTATTCTCTATTCCAATTATAAAACATGATAGATGACTTTCCCATCATATGTAATTTGTTTTTTTGTTTAGGAAACGCCGCAATAAAAGAAGATAACATCTAATTTCCCAGCCTGTCCCTGTTTAAAAAGATCCAGACCACCGACATATAATGAGCATTCTTGAAAGAACAATACAGAAAATCAAGACTAATGTGTCTGGGATTGCAGACACTGGAGTGAATTTATTATGAAAGCCAGCAATTCCAAAGATTGTGATCACGCCGTTACGCATACTCATTACAATACACAGGCATATGGGCTCCAGAGGGCAGATGCCCGTAATTACACTCTCGCAGTCACTCAAAGTGCGCGGCAGCTTCTCACACTAATGCGGATGCCAGCTCCTTTCTCTCCATTGCTCGGTAATGTTTTAAGAAAGTGTATCTAAAGAACACTCCATGCATCCAGCGCCCCTTCCCCTCCCCCCCCCTGCAAACCATCCATCTTTTCGCACATTTGTAATTGTGATGCTTTTCATGAAATGTAGTGCAGCAGTCGACAGAAATATATACACACTTACTCAAAAAGTTAGCTTTTCTCAAATTAAGCGGCCATTGCAATCCATTGTTTTTTTTTGTAGTTTAAACAATGGTTCTGGGATGCAGTACTTGCTTTTTGGTAACATTAGTTGTGCACTGGGGGTGGTACAGTATTTAGGAGAGATTCTGCTCAAGTACCAAGTACCAGTATTTGATTCACAAAATATCACGACTGTCACCGAGACAAAGGCACTGAGTACAAGCTGGGGTTGAATTTCGATCCTGGATATTTCGAGCTGTCTGTCAGTCATCGCACCCCGACTGTTTTTTCCCCGAACAGATTTTGGCAGGTCAAACTTGCCAAAATAAATCCGGGAAAAAGGATGAAAAAGAGTAACATGGGCAGAATTCAGAGCTTTCAACTCTGATTCGATGTGCTTTGCCTCACTATAAAACGAAAAAGTATTTACCCGAACTGAAAAGTAACTTATTCCCATCCGGCCCACTCAACATCAGGACCTAAGCCTACATCACCTCATTATTTGGAATTATTTGGTCCCCCAGCGATACAGCAGTCACACTGAGCTCTTCAAATGTTTTTTTCACAAATTGGCTACCTTTTTTGGTTCCAAGACCCCTGGGCACAGCCTGATAATCCTTGCATATTGAAGAGCACAGTATGGTTCTCACAGGCCTCTCGTTTTACGGTTGTGGCATGGTCAGCGAGATGCAAACAGTGCTGCCAAAGACCCAACAGGGATTTTGAAGGTGGGACAATCTCATAACTTCCGATTTTTATTATGCACTATTCTGGTGTAGAATACATTTTAGCATTATTACATTTATTAGCCAAGTTTTTCAAAGCGTTTACACAACGTAGAGCAGCAAGCAAAGTTGCTGCTCTGCCTTGGGTGTACTGGGATGGGCAGAACTGTACCATCTCTACAAAAAAGTGAACTGTTCTTCTCTCTCCCTATACGGGTGCACTTTCAGCAGCCACGCGTCAATACAGGCACCCTTGCAACACAGTGGAAGGGTTTCTGCATAGTGGTCAGCATAGTTTTTGTGCAGGGAGGGCCACCTTCCTGTACAAAAACAATGCTTTAAGGTAATTTCCTCTTTATTAGTGTGATGCTGAATACAGCACATGGGTAAAGGGGAAAAAAATGAGGAGAAATAAAAATATTTCCCCTCATGCCAGCCTTAGGGAGGTGCAGGTGTTTGGCATAGATCCGTGTCTACAAATCTTTGTAGATGTGGATTTGCATAAAAATCCATGGATGGATGCACAGGAACGACGATGAACCACCCATGGAATGCCTCTTTGATGCAAAATAACACAAGGCAGCAGACTGTGCTGCAGTGCATTACTTTTGGTTATAAACCAAAGCAAATCGCCATTTCTGTTAGTTTGTGAGTACTAAACCCCGGCGCAGCCGAACGTGGAGCAGGTTATGTGTGATTGGCAGCCATCAAGCCTGCAAGTATCCGAACTAGTGCTGACATCTGCTCAAATTGCTTGCCAGCCAGCAGCGGCCTCTAGCAGCCTCTTCTTCATTCCAGCTCAGTCAACTGGCCACTTTACGTTCTTCCCAGATCATCCATCAAGAAGGTACTAAGACAAGTGTTCAGTTTTTAATGAAGTGAAGGCTGTGATGCAGACTAAGAAGTGCGCTCTCACCCTCCTGAGGCAGAAGCCGGGAGGTCTTGCTATCCCTTCGCTCTTGCCGAATCTTTTTAAAATTATTTGTGTTCTTTAGATTTTATGTCATTCCACTCTGCTTGATCAATAAGCTCTTAACCTTGGATACACTGGCTGAGACCTTGTAGAGATCTCTCTTCCCCCTCGCTGCCTGGCCACTCTCAGCTGAGCATCGACGCTGGGAGCCGGTCTCGGGTGGGCGATCTTAAGAACAGCTGCCATATTGGATGTGGGTTAGCGCTGTGACGCACTCTAGCTGCACATATGAGGGGCAAATCGTAGGCGTGCGCTTGACTAAGAAGTGCGCTCTCACCCTCCTGAGGCGGAAGCCGGGAGGTCTTGCTATCACTTCGCTCTTTCCGCGCTCTAGCTGCACATATAAGGGGATTGTCATGCCTCCGCGCAGCGGACGTGAACAGCGGACGCACCGGATCTGCGCCGGAGTCGTGCCAGAGTCCTACCCGTCTGCGCCCGTCCGCGATCGGACGGGGTGAGGGGCCACAATCCCTGGCTCCCCGAACAATACCTCTGTGACATATAGCAATACTATTTTACATATGCTTCGACCAACCGAGAAGACCATGTGCAGGCACACACTGAATCCTGCAAAGCCCTCTCTACTATGTCATCACTGTAATCGGCATTTTAAAACACATGACCACCTGGATAGAGACCATACCTCTACTAGACAATATAATATGGCTCTTTTGAATTGCAGATCCCTGCCTAAACATTGCACAGAGATAGCTCTTTTAATTGAGGAACACAAGTTGGATGCCATATTTCTTACGGAAACGTGGTTGCAAGCAGGGAATGATCCGCGCTCTTCCAACAGGGTATAATATCTGTAGAATGGATCGCTGTACAGGACGAGGTGGAGGCTTAGCCCTTATTTATAAAGACATCTACCAATGCCGTCTTCTTTCATCGGTTTTTAAAGAAGGAGAAAATCTCCCCTTCTCTCTAGAACTGTCCTCTACTGATTGTCTATCAGGCATATTAATTTATCGCCCCCGAGGTGCTAAATGAATTTATCCCAAAATTGATAGATCTGGCTTCAGAACAAGTGGTAACTATGGCCAATTTTACTATTCTTGGAGACCTAAACATACATTTAGAGGATTCTTCTCTTTCTACCACCAAGAATCTCTCTTCCGATCTCCAAGCCTTAGGTCTGGACTTAAAATGCCTCCTTCCAACACACGAAAAAGGTCACCTTCTTGACCCCATATTTAGTAACTTATATAATCTTACCTCCCGAGATCCTATCTCCATACCGTGGTCTGACCACTTTTTAATCCCCTTATTCTGGGTTACCACAAATACTCGAGGGGCACAATCCCCAAAAATAATGTGGGATCGAAAATGGGATAGGTTACCCTTGGATAAATGGCAAGCATCTTTAACAGCCACTAAGCCCACAGTTGGAACAAACATTGAAGAAGCAAATACTAATTTTAATACCTGGATCCAAGAAGCATTAGACATGACCCTCCCTAAAGTCATTATACAGAACTGCAATAGAAAAAATACGGCTCCCTGGTTTAGTCCTAAATTGAGAATATTAAAGCAATCCTGTTGCAAGTTGGAAAGACTTTGGAGACGAGCCCCCTCGCTAGAAACTAAACAAACATATAGAACAGCCATCAGGAGATATAAAAATGAAATTAAGAAAACCCAGGCAAAATTTTACGAGGATAAAATAGGTGCTGCAGTGAATTCCCCTAAAGAGATTTTTCGAATAGCGAAATCATTGATTACCCCGCCACAACCCCTTCCTTCCAGTGAAGGAGCGCTTGAACGCTGCAACCAACTAGCAATATTTTTTAAAGAGAAAATAGAGACGATATATAATGCCTTTTCCTCAAATGAAGTTGATCCAGTACATAACACCGCTGATCTTACTCATGGTCCCATCTTGGATCACTTAGATCTCCTAAACTTAGAGACACTTGATGTAATTATCAGTAAAGTTGTCTCAGGATCTCCACTGGATGTAGCCCCGCCTAAACAAATAAAGACAGCTATCAAAGCTGTCCAAACCACTATATTGGAGGTTTTAAATCTCTCTATATCAACATGCACAGTCCCTCACATGTGGAAATGTGCTATGGTAAAAGCATTAATAAAAAAAAAACAGCTTAGACCCCTCTATACTATCGAATTATCGTCCAATTTCTCTCCTACCATGGCTTAGTAAATTGTTAGAAAAACATGTTAATAATATTCTTACAGCCCATCTTGAATCTAATAATTTGCTGGATGATACTCATACTGGCTTTCGTCCTAACCATGGGACAGAAACAGCTTTTTGCTAGTGACTGAGGAGGCTAGGAGACTGGTGGATGAGGGAGGAGGAGCTGCGATCATCCTGCTGGACCTCAGTGCAGCATTCGACACGGTCAACCACTCCATCTTTATCAACCGACTCAGAATGAGCGGGGTGTCGGGTGCTGCTCTGAAGCGGTTCACATCCTTCCTCAGTAATCGCCACTTCCAAGTCTTTGAAAGGGGCGTAGTTTCATCTAGCCAATCTCTGGAATGCGGGGTCCCACAGGGATCGTCCCTAAGTCCAACGCTTTTTAACGTATATATGAAACCGTTGGCAGCTGTTATTCACCCTTTCGGCATTAAGATAGTCAGCTATGCAGACGATACCCAATTAGTGGTATCCTTGGGCCACGATGGGAGATCGTCTGATAGACTGGCACCCTGCCTTGAAGCAGTAGCCGGATGGATGAAGGACTCTTTTCTCCGTCTCAATGGAGATAAGACGGAGATTATGATATTAGGCAACTCCTCCCCCGCACCACTGATTCCCATCTGGCCCTCATGCTTAGGACCAGCTCCACCACCTAAACCTTACATAAAGAGTTTGGGCGTGTGGCTTCATGACAAACTCAATCTCAGTCATCAAGCCACTGTCTTAGCATCAACATGTTATGGGTTGTTAAGGATGTTACTGAAGGTTCTTCCTCTCCTCCCATTTGAAGCACGCAGAATTATGATGCAGGCGTTGATTTTATCCCGGTTAGATTACGGGAATTCCCTGTACCTTGGAGCCCCACTATCTACAATAAATAAACTTCAAGTGGTACAGAACAGCGCTGAAAGATTACTCCTGAAAGTCCTGAGGAGACAATCTGCTAGGCCCCCCCTTCGTCAATTGCACTGGCTTTCTATGGGTGCCAGGGTTCAGTTTAAAGCACTATGTATAGCCCACAAAGCTATCTGGAAAACAGGTCCCACCATTCTTCACTCAATGTTATCACTTTATCAACCATCCATATCCCTCCGCTCCAGTAGCCAAGTCTTAGCAACTGCCAGGAAGGTAAAAAAAGCGAGGTGGGGAGGCTGCTCCATTTCATACTCAGCGGCCAAGCTATGGAATGCTCTCCCTCAGCTATTAAGAGAGACCCGTAGTCTAACTGCCTTCCGTAAACTTCTGAAAACGCATCTATTTGATCGATAATCTTGTTACAACTCTGTAATTGCTACTTCTTGGTTCTGAAGCGCTACGAGGCCTCCGGGTAGCATAGGCGCTATATAAATATTCTTTCAATTCAATTCATTTCAATTCAATCTGAATATCGGTCGGGTCTGCTTTACAAAAGTAACACAAACCTGGCTAAAAATCTTTGAAGATTTGGGTCATGATGTTTATGGCATTGCGAAAACAAACATTAGAAAAGTAAACAGACTGAGCACACCAAACATTGTACTTATAAACACTTAGTAGGAATGTATCTTGATTTGATTTGAAAATCTGTATAGGACTCTAATGTCCGAGGGCGTCTAGGCACTGATGCTAGAAAGAACAAAAGGCTGCCGATGAACACTATAATGAGAACTTCAGTTGGCAAGATAATAAAGTTGGGCGGTTATTTATGTCTGCCAGGAGCAAGTTCCATGTTTTAACCATTCCCAGTGATGGAGCAAGGTTTCGCACGTAAAGAGACTTGCTTTATTCAATCTTCTCAAAATAACAAATAACGTAATAATCAACATGTTTTGTATTACTAATAATGCACAACACAACATTTCTAGTATCTAGGTGAAGCTTACCTATGTACTTCACTAACAGTAACTCGAGTGACCTAACATGGCCGCCGCAACACGGGAACTGTACTATGCATGCGACTGCCACACTCACGTGACATGACGTATTCTCTGCTTGGTGGGAAACTTTTGCTACTGCGCACTAGAACTTGAGATGGCTGCTCTATGTTTCACATGCTAATCATTGCATTGCTGCTTTGACTAAACCGTGTTGGTTCTGCTTAATTCCAAACGCTATAGTTAAATTAAAGTAATGGGAATAGAGTCGAGATAAGTGGTATACAGTGCATTCATTTATTCTTTGTTCTAAAACTGTTTCTCTTTGACTTTGCTGCTAGCTCGTATTTTGGGCCTGATGTAACCTTGCTGCACTCCATTTTGAAACCTGCGTATGCGCAGAAGAGCTCAAGAGTCCTCAAGTCATAGCATTTAACTGGTGCCAGTAACAGTCTTGTCTGCGAAAATCATGAGAACCTTACCCTTCGACCTCTCGAAAGGAAGCTCAGCTGTACAAAATGTATACATTGTATTTGTTATTGAAACATCCATTGTAAGTAAGTAAGTTAAACTTTATTCGGATAAAGAGAACATATCCATAAAAGTACAAAAATAGCAAGCATACTGTACATAATAAAAACCATTTAAAATAATACATGATAAGTACATAAAAATGCTATATAGCAAGACCAGTTTTATACATTTAAAAAGAGTATCTCAAAAGACAGGTTACTGGGATCATAGTGTGTAAATACTAATGCGAAGAATCCATACACATTATAATCTCTAATATTATTAGGTTGCAGCACCACAAATACTTATATATGTGATTAATCATAGTCTTTACGATATCTAATACAGGATTTTAAAAAACAGGCTGTAGGTTTGATGGAGAATTCAGTATCTAGGCATTGTAAGGCTAGGATTGCCGGGCGACAACGGCGCAATCCCATATATTTTATTAAAGGTATAATCCATTGCCTCCGTGGATGTTCGTAAAGCCTACAGAAAAAGGTTACATGCAAAAGTGATTGCTCAGACTGCTCGTCGCAAGGACAAGGAGAAAGGTTGGCAGACCAATCATTCATCATAGGGAATGTTACTAGTCGGTGGAAAATGCTGAAACTAAACCGTGTCAGTAAATATTTCTCGCAGTCTGTAATAGGAAGTAGAAGGTAAGGCTGAATCCCATAAGAACTCTGAACTGCTAAAAGATGAACATTTGAGACCTTAGAGATCTCTTTAGTCAGTCGAAGCTCACGAAGATGTGATAAATATAAAGATTTCAATTTTAGTCGTGATATTTCCACAATAGTTTCTGGATGTAGAAAATAGGATTCTAGATTTATATCTATGAAAAAGTTACAGACATAGGCCAACCATGTTATACTCTTCCAATTTTCTAAAGCTAAAGAGTCAGTGATCAGGGAGCGAGTCAGTTTGCATTCATTTGTTTGCCATATACGCTGCCATAGTAGGATTGGTTGGATAGCAATGATATCACATAAATAATCCAAACCTAATTCCAAGTGACAACCGTAAGTCGGGGAACTTTTAGGGACGGCCAGGAGGTATCTTATATAGCAATTTTCCACCTTTTGAATGCTATCGGTGGCGACAAAACCCCATACCCCTGCTCCATATAATGCCACTGAGCAGCATTTTGCTTGGTATATCTGGAGCATCTACCGTTAAGGGCGATGTCCCAGATTTCGTGCAAATGTTACCACAGCGGTAGTAGTTCTGAGGAAAGACAATTTTCTTGTTTGGATAGCCGGTCGCCAGGTTGATTTATTGTCAATCAGAATTCCCAGGTAGGGGTATGAGTTTGTGCAATCTAGCTTATTGTTATTAATAAAAATACCTTTTGGGTGCCTTGTACTTTTTCCCACATGCATAACAAATGTTTTCTTTATGTTGACCTTGAGATCTAAACTTGCCATAAAATGGCAGTATCTATTAAGGAGGGATTGCAGCTGACGGGGAGTCCGCGCCATGATGGCTGCGTCATCTGCGTAAAGCAGCGCTGGAATTGGACGACGGTCAATCATGGGGAGGTCCTGGCTTCCTTCTAACATTGACACCTCCAGACCATTTGTGTAGAGATTGAAAAGGAAGGGAGCCAAGACACAGCCCTGTCTGACTCCCTTCACCACAGCAAATGGTTTGGTAAGCTCCCCACTAGGACTATATCGTACTTTTGCTGAAGCGTCTGAGTAAAGATCTTGCATAAAGTAGACTAATGGGGGATCTACGCCTATATTAAGGAGAGTTTGCCATAGCTTGCTATGAGAGACACAGTGGAACGCTGCTGACAGGTCAACATAGGCCAGATGCAGCTTACCCTTTTTTGCCCCCACATATTTTCCCATTAATAGGGAATGGTTTAGGGCCTGTTCTACAGTCCCCAAGCCCTCACGAAATCCATACTGTAGATCTGACAATATTTGATTGTTTGCAGCCCAGCTTTGAAATCTTTGGAGGACAAGGCGTCCTGCAACCTTTCCGGTTGCGTCCAGTAAAGAGATGGGTCTATAGGAAGAGGGATTATTACGATCCCCTTTTTTGAATATGGGGAGCAAAATTGAGGTTTTCCATGAGTTAATTGGGCCCATATTAGTTGCTGCTTCAAAGACCCTAGTGAGGATTGTGGACCATAGATCTAGATTGTGTTTAAAAATGTCAACTAGAACCTGGTCGGGCCTGGAGCTTTCCCGCATTTAGATGCCATCAGGGCCGTAACTACTTCCTCATGGGCAAAGCTAAGGTTAGTTCTAACTGGTGGATCAAAGTGTTCCAGAATGCAACTATCTGTAGGCCCAAAAATCTTTGAAAAATGGGAGAGCCAAGCGCTTTCATCCACGGCCACCTCAATTCGGGGGATTAAGTTCGGCTCAGTTAAAAAGGGAGTTTTAACAATTTGCCAAAATTAAGTAGTATCCTTCAAGACACAGCTCTGGTGCAGCTTATCCCATAGGCCTTTTTTAATCTCTAGTTTGCACTTTTTTAGTGCCTGGTTGTACTTCCTTCTCAATTTAGTAATTTCTGGGATAACTCTGACATCCCTACGGAGTGCTTTCTTTAGGAGAGAATAGGCACTCCTGGTTGCAGGGTTAAACCAGCCCTTTTTAGGTTTCTTGTTACCCTTAGACTTACGTAGAAGTTCATTTTTAATTGTGTTGGTAATAACAAGAAAACTAGCTAGTATTTGCTTTGGAGCAGAATCAGGATTTAGACATATTTCCACCTGTGGGAGTGTACTTCTAAGGACTCTGGCTGTGGTTTCAACAGGATCTGTATTTTCCCATTTTATAGTATAGCCGTTCAGTTTGTCCACCCTCAATGCTTCTTGTGTTAATAAGGTGGGTAAATTGCCCCGCTTACGCGAATCCGGTACTATGATAGTCATGGTGTTCGGAAAATGGTCACTATTGGGGTTAGTTCCAGTACAAACATAATGCATTTGCTCTTTCAGGGTTTGAGAGACTAAGATAAAGTCAATTAGGGTGGAGAGACCTCTACCGTTGAATGTTGGAGAGAAAGTTACTGGAGGGGCTACAAGCTCATTTGCAAAGCCAAGTTCCAGGTTAAATAGGATCTCCATGAGACAGTTCCCTGTACTAGTATGTGGAAAGTGGTTTAAGTTAGACCCGCCCTCATCCACAATTCCACATTTTTTTGAGCCATTATCCTTACATAGACTGACATTGAAGTCCCCACCCCAGATCAAGTTAAAGGGTTTACTCTTAAGGTTTTCCCGTTCAGCCAGTAAGAGCAGGAACATTTCTTCCAGAACAGGGAGTACGGCTTGGGGGGGTTAGATTATTGTAAAAGTTAACTATGTAATACGCAATTTTTTTATTAGGTGTTATTTTAAGAATTTGGTAGTTGGGGGCATGGATTAGGTTCTTTATACCCACGCTTGGGAAATCATTAGAAATAAAAATTGCTAGACCACCTTTTGCTCTGCCATAGGTGGGGGGTTGAGCAAAGGAGTTATATGTTTTATAACCTTGAAGGTGAAGAGAGGTGGTCAGCCAAGTTTCTTGGAAGCAAAGAATATTATATTGCCGTATTTCAAAAAGCCAAGAGGGTAAATCAATCTTTGAACGTAGTCCTGCCACGTTCCAAAATATCATTCTTAAGTGGGTATCAGTTTGTTGTAAGTCTCCCATGTCCCTATTATCAATAGTACTTCCTAAAGCCCCGTTAACCATAGGGAGACCCACAATTGTTCCCATTATAACAGGCTGCGAAGGCACGAGATGGGCCCCTATGCTAGAGGACGGGTCTGGTTGTGATAAGGAATTGTCCCCCGATGTTAGTTGGGGGGGACTCAAATGCCCTGGTAGAAGACATAGGTGTAGCAGTAGTAGCTTCATGGATTGTTGTACGATTAATTGGTTGATGGTGCATACATCCTGTTTGGGAATCAGATAGAACAAGTCATTCATTTTCATCTAGGCCAGAGAGGGGAACGAATGGATTATATAAGGGAATATTCCAACGCCCGTTTGAATTTATCTGATGGTACCTGCTAACAGGAGGGAACAAAGGCCTGTTGAAACATTGGGGTGGGAAGAATGGGGGAAAGTTAGTGACGCCGGATCTTGATGTTAAGATTTGGGAATTACGATAAGGGGTTTGCGAGGGATTGAATCTATTCAGGGTTGATGGAAAATTTAGAGGGGTCATCAGAGCTTTAGGATAGAAATAGCCCAGATTGCGGGATGAAATACTACCATCACCTCTCCCTGGAAACCAGTCGCTAATATGAGTGACAACTCTATGGTCTCTAAAGTTAATTATCACAACATCCCACTCGATATCTTTTGGTCGGGGACCCACCCAGTTACAACGTCTAACAGACAATATGTCTCTATTTATGTGTGGTGGGAGAGGTCTGTTAGTACGTAGCCAATAAATGGCTTTGTTTTTGAGGTTAGTATCGGGTTCTGTAGTTCCTTCTGCCAAAACGTGGACTCCGGTCAGAATGATGACGTAATTCGATGCCTCAGGGGGTAAGTCTATATAATGTCTGCTGTTGTGTTGTGCTGTGTATGTTGTGGAAGCCTTAGTTGGAACTGTACTTTTGGCACTAGAGAGCTTTGAAGATCCTATTTTGGTTTTCTCTCTGTATTGCTGTTGAGACAACTCCGATCTAGATGGAGCAGTCTGGGGATCCCCTGGTTTCAGTATGGGGCACTCCGCTTGGGGCCTGGGTGGTCTCTGTATTGGGCATTTAGTTGGTGGACGGTTTACCTGGGAAGTAGATTGCTTTAAAGCCACTTCGTTTGATTTGGAGATTTCCAATAAGCGATTCATTTGATCACCCAGCCTCTTAACTCTCTCTGTGAGCGGTAGCAAGCTGGATTTTAAGAGGTGTTCCATAGCCTCCATTATACCTTTTAAGGACAAGCCTTCTGAGAGTAAACTTATTATAGGGCCAGATGGTACATCCCTCACTGGATCAGTTGATACATCCCTCTTTAAATCTGTTGACAGTAAAGATGTTTTTGGACATTTACCCACTTGTCTGTCCCCACCCTTCTTCCTTCTTTTTTTTGGTGGTGAACCTTGGGCTCCTTGTTGCCTTTTACTGCGTTTATTTTCTTTTTGGACAATAGCTACTGTCGGGGAATGCGTCTCTGAGGGTACTTCTAACTCTACTAATGTGTTAGATAAGGAAGGTGGGTCATTTATATTTATATCACTGATTATATTGTTGGTAGGTGTTATGAGAGATCTATCCTGCAGGATACGAGGAATACTCTCAATACTAGAAAGCTCAAGCTCCACATTTTCTGATTGTTTATTGTTTTGTGGTGAGGTAACTAAGTGCATTGGACCCAAAGATGAAGACTTATATTTGAGGAGTTCGACAGATAACCGGCGCTCGACACGTCGCTCGGCCAGCGCAATTTCTTTGTCTGTTTCTAAAGTGGCCCTGGTGAGATAATTATCTAGGGGTCCTATTGTTGTCCCCCATGCAGTAGAGGGTTTTACTTTTGGTATGCGCGGGGTCATGCTGTAAGCGGATATCACTACAGATAAAAACGAAGCCACTATGGGCCACTGAGTTAGTGTCAAGAAAGTGAAATAGACAATTAGGGTTTGCAATCAATAAAATCAATAATGGGGTTGAGGTAAACAGAAGGCGGCTTACTCTAGCAGGGTCCAAAGAGTTCTGGCCACAATGAAAGAGTGTAGGCCCAGCCCAGCCTCCTGCAGTCCCTGACGGCTAAAGACGGCCCGCCCTCTGCCCGGGCTCCGCCCGGCACTGCCCGCGCGCGGTACTGCGACGCGGGAGATGAGGCAATCTTTTAAGCGCCTCTTGCCGCGGTTATTCCAGATGCGGCTTCCGGCCGCAAATGCTGCTGGTCTCGGTAGTTTCTTGTGCCCCGGGCCCGCCCTCCACACTGTGGCTGCACAGGAGATGTAGTTTGAGTGCAGCAGCGGGAGGCGGGCTAACGTGGCAAGTCAGTCTGCGGGCTCCGTGAAAGTCAAAAGGGCAGCAGGTAAAGGGCACACGACCACTGTCCGGTTCGCCACAATAAGCACGATTTGCTTTTGTCCCATCCATTGTCGGGTGGAATAAAAGTGCATGGGAAAATAGAATTATGGGATGGAACATTGATTTAAATATTTGAATGAAATGATCTCATAACTGGTATGGTGTGATGACCTATCCACGTCGTTTGGCCAATCGAAATTGGGAATACACGAATTGGCAACATTGGGGGTAGTACATTGCCCTGCAAAAATGGTATAACTAAGGTAGTCTTAGCTAGTTAGATTGTTCGACTTGTCCGAATAGCTGACCTGTCACTGACCCAGCGTACTCAATAGGCGATCAAGAGCAGAGGTGCTGGCGGAGCATTCTGTCAGAAGATTCGATACCCAATGGGGGTTTGGAAGGAGAATCGATGACCCAATCAGGGTTCTAAGGGAGAAGATTTGATAACCCAATCAGGGTCCGGCTGTTAGCCGCAGAGAGTGGTGTGACGCTGGCGTAGCTGAGGTTACCCGTCCTGACCTGTATCTGTCCTGTTTTGGTCCACACCTGTCCTGAACTGCACCTGTCCTGTTCTGTTGGCACCTGAACTATTGGGGGTTCTGTCTCTCTTTTACAGCCCGTGGCCAGGGTTGGTCTTCACACCATTCTAGGTAAATAAACTCTGTGTGGGTACGTTCATTGTACTGTTTTCCCTTTTCTACCCTTCCTATGTTCAAATGCTTAAAGACATTTCTCATCAAACCTCTGCATATATTTGCTTTGATCATTATCTTTCTAATTGAACAAGCTTTTAATGAAGATTGTATGGACTCTGACATTTAAGAATTTTCAAAGATAAAGGGCTCCATTAGGATGGCAGGCGGATTGCCCCCGCCAGGCGGGCGGTAGCCACCGCCAGCCTGGCGGGGGAAATCCTCCCGCCATCCTTCCCTGTATTCCCCCCCGCCATATTAGAATGGCGGGGGGGACCATGGCGGAGCAAAACACCGCCCGCCACTTTTCCGCCCCGGTCGCCTTGCGGCCGGGGCAGAAAACAAGTTACATGCAGGCGGTGTCTGTCAGACACCGCCTGCAATATTACAAAGGGCATTTTTCAATGCCTTTCCGTGGCGGCAATGCCGCCACGGAAAGGCATGGGGTGTTCACTCTGGGGGCCCCTTGTGGGCCCCCAGAGTGAAGGCCAAAGGGGAGTGGCACATGGGGGGTACCTGTGGTACCCCCCTACATTTACATAATCAAAGCGGTAGGCACCGCGCAGTGCCTGCCGCTTTGATTATGTAAATGCTGCAAAGCATTTTTAGTATTGTGGCGGGCGGAGCACAGAGCTCCGCCCGCCACAATACTAAAAATACAGGATGTGCCCGCCACAGTGGCGGGCACATCCTAATGGTGCGTGCGGGACCCCTGCCCTTAGGGCGGGCGGTCCCGTTTCCGATAGGATGGCGGGCGGGCAAAGCCCACCCGCCATCCTGATGGGGCCCAAAGTGTTTAAATCTTTCCTGAGTTTGTGGGTATTTTATGAAATGCAAACGTTTATTTCCTACTTATTATGCTAACTCCCTTGATCCCTTAGGACTCTAGGTACCGGCGACAAGGATTGGTAAGTCAATGGTATAGGTCCTAAAAAGGTCTTAATTAAAATCATGATTAGCAAAGGTTTACCTGTTCAAAGTGTGTATGTTTAAGGGCCTAGGTGAGTATGGTACAGTGGCGAATGTTTCTACGTTGTTAATTAATGAATTTTGCATTGAAAAGTGAAAAGAAATAAGTTTACGTATTACCTTGCAAAGAGTGGAGTCAGTTGCGGAGCTGCGCTGATGTCACCAAGAGCCACGCTGGTATTGGTTGAAACAGCAGGTGTGTAGCTGAAGTAATAATTGTAAAGGAGGGGTGAGTGCAGGAGCATGAGAACTTGTCTCACTGGAAAAGCAACGCAACTATTGGCTGGAATTCATTTAAATTCTTACTGTTGATTGGGCGTTGAAAATAAGAAACGCGTTGGTATTGGAAGCAGTAAACAATCGAGTGTCACCATAAATTAAAGCAACATGAATTTATATGTGGCATTTAGATCCAGCATTTATAGGAAATCGACCTCATAGAAAATATCTAGATTTTGCTAAAGAACAGCAGATTAGAGGAAGCCCTTATATCATGTACGGAGGTAAAAGAAAAATTTAATTTTTCAAGAGAATTAAGAACTTCTTTAAGAAGGACAACATGATTAAAACAAGAGAAGGAATTATTAGGAATTATTATTCCACCACTAAATACGCCCGCATCATACATGATGGTAGGAAGGGGCTATCACACCTGTGTGTGGTTAGAGAACTGGATGGAGTACACTAAAGATGACGGAGTTTTGACATTTCCAGAAAATTGTACTTTTAATGGTAGGATTTTGTACAATTTGAGAACTCGCATGAATGAGTTAGATCTCAGACCTAGATTAACTCAATATGAAGCATTAGAGGAATGGGAGATTGAAGCTTTTGAGCGAGATTGAACCAGAAGTGACAGGAATTTGAGCAAGTTTTATTCCAAGTTTCCTCGAGAAACGAGAGATAAGCAAATGAAACAATGGAGACAGTCTATGTTATTAGAAGGATTATATCCTATATTAACCCTTGAAGAACCATCTGAGAGCAAAAGCATAGAAAAGACGTGAAATTTTGTGACTAGTGGTGATTCAGAAGATGATTATTTGGAGGATTTGTTAATTAAACTTCCGCCACCTTATCATGCTGAGACAGTTAGAGTTAACCCTAGTGCCCCGTTCTTGAAACCCCCTTTGATTCCACAAGTTGTACATGAAACCTCATTAGAAAAAGTGTTACAGGAAAGGGAAAGAGAAGCAATAAATAAACAGAGAAGTGACTTAATTCAGAAAATCACACAGTTGAATAATTTGAATTTGAATTTAAAAACATTTATTGAGCGCACTTATACCCAGCGGTTTCATGGCGCTTTAAGGACTACGACCAGCGGCAACAGCAGAAGGACAGACTAGGCAGCGAAGGCTCTGGAGAATAAGAATGTTTTCAAATTTTTCTGGAACTCCAAATAGGAGGATGAGGTTCTGAGTGTCATAGGAAGGGAGTTCCAGAAGACAGGTGCAAGGGCCGCGAATTTCGCCCCGCCTGCTTTCTTTTTCTTGAAACGGGGTGTAGCCAGGAGTGCCATATGGGTGGAGCGGAGTTCTCTACCCGGCAGATAGGGCCTGATGACTGAGCAAATAAACTCAGGGGCGGTGCCCATCCTGGCCTGAAAAGTGAGGCAACCTAGTTTGAATTGGGCCCGCTCTCTCACAGGCAGCCAGTGCAGCGACTTCAGCAGTGGGGTAACCCGTTGGAATTTGGATTGCCCATGGATCAGGCGGGCAGCCTGATTTTGCACTAGTTGCAGGCGGTGTATAGCGTAGGCCGGCGAGCCATTATAGATTATGTTCCCATAATCGAGGCGCGAGAGCACCATTGCCATCACAATTATCTTAAGTGCAGGGAGGGAGAAAAGCGATATATTTTCCTAATTGTCCGGAGGGAGAAGAAACAGGAAGATACCACCAAGCTGACCTGGGTGTGTACAGAGAGTTGAGAATTGAGGAAGATCCCGAGGGTTTTAACTTTAGGGACCGGGAGTAGGGGGACACCAAGTGAAGGGGGCCAAAAGGAGGGGGACCAGGGGCTGCAACCACCTCCTGTCAAGACCAGCTCTGTCTTGTCAGGGTTGAGTTTGAGGTGGTTGCAGTTCATCCAGTCCTGAATGAATAACATAACGGTTTGAAAGTTCTGGGCAGAAGAAGGGGAGTGGGAAAGATTAAAAATTAGCTGGAGGTCATCGGCGTAGTTGAACACCGTGACCTCGAGCTGCTGCAACATAAAAATGAGGGGATAGATGTATAAATTAAACAAGATAGGGGATAAAGAAGAGCCCTGGGGGACGCCACACTCCACCTTTCGTGAAGAGGCAGCGAAGCCAGCGAGATGGACAGCCTGTGCCCTGTCGCACAGGAAAGATTTAAGCCAAGAGAGGGCTGAGCCCTCTATGCCCGCCGCCCTGACACGGGTGAGGAGGATGGAGTGATCCACCGTGTCAAAAGCGGCGGACAGGTCCAGCAGGACAAGGGCTTGCGAAAGGTTGGTGTCAATACCCTTGCGGAGTCCGTCCATCACTGAGATCACTACCTTCTCCGTGGAGTGCAGAGGTCGAAAGCCCACCTGACAGGGAGAGAGGCAATGGTTTGCCTCCACATAGGTGCTCAAAGTGCTGGTGACATGTGTTTCTAGGACCTTTCCCAAATAGGGGAAAAGGGAAATGGGGCGGTAATTGGCTGGGGATAGGGGATCAGCGCCAGCTTTTTTTAGAATCGGGATAATGACCGCTGATTTGTGAGAACTGGGAACAGCACTGTTACTTAATGAATCATTGAGGAAAGTGAGGGGGGGGTAGGTACCAGTCCTGAAGCCTTGATCATTCCGGTAACTATTGGTCCTGTTGTCCATTATCTGGAGAGAATCAGTCCTGTCCTAAAACCCCTGTGCTGACTACACCTGTAGTACAATCTAAAAAGGAACCCTTGATAATTGATGACCAAGCAAGTGAGTGTGAGTCAGTGATTTCTCTGATGGATTTGCCTATACGGGAACCTGTGGGTGGCTCAGTCAGGAAAACCACTTCCGGAAACTCTAGAGAGATACAGATGGAAACATCTCAGGTACAAGAAGTGCCACTGTAGTAACCCCAGAAGAAACAGAAAGGTGGTCCAGAGAAGTAGAAAAGCCAAAATCACAGCCGAAAGTATTGGACATATTTAAATTAAGAGTTGAACTAGAAGAAATGATTGCTGGAAATGTGGGATTGGACAGGTTACATACATTCAGTGAAGATGAGTTACTGTTTATATGCAGAAGCATCACTCGAAATACGAAAACATTTCATGAAAAGTTAATGAGTTTGGCCTCTGATATGGGAATTGGCATTGGTAAATCTAAAGTACTACAGATTACTTACAGAGCTGAATTTTCTGACAAAGATTTAGAAAATATAAATGTATCAGGACGCAAATTGCAAATAAAAGAATTGTTGTCATTGTTACGAAAATGGGGTGATTTAGACAGATGGAAAGCTAGATGGACAAAGAAAAAGGAGGAAGCACAGGGAAAAAGCACTGAATCTGAATATTTATTAAAAGAACCAGAAAAAGTGGAAAGGTTGTGCACAATGAGAGAAGTGCCAGGAGGAGGTTATGTGCATGTCCCATGGTCCCGACAGGATATTTTATTATTTACAAATGATTTCCTAAAACTCAGAGAGAAACCTGTAGAATGGTGCAGGCAAGTCGAGAGATTTGTGAAAGTTTCAAAAATGTTGTTAAAATATTTGGCGGGTTATTTGATATTGTTGTTCCTGCAGATTTATGGACAGAATGCAAAATTACGGTAGATTGGCCCAGTGATGAGTACCATAATACACACTACATAGAAGAGGGTCCTAGGGCTAGTTTAAAGACTCACAACTAGATTCACGCCCCTATTAATGACAATAATACATACAAAGTATCTAGGAGTCAGACAGAGAAAGAGGAGCTCAATTCATCGAAGTCCCTTGACATGACAGAAGAAAGTATTGTGAATTTAATCTTTAAATAACACCATGTGAAATAATATGAAAAAATGCACGTGATCAATCAACTGGGAAAGACAGACCCAAGGGTAGGTGAAAATATTCCCATCGGTTGTCGATCTATACCGCCACTTTTACATCATGTGGGTTCTCCTTACCCAGGAGTTAGTGCAATCACAGTCACAAGGATGTGAACAGACTGTGAGAGCCGAAGAACCTTTGTTTACACCCAGTAGGTGGTGCAAATGTGAGGAGACAACTGAAAAAAGCAGTGCAAATATGTGAATAGTGATAGGATAAAATTGGATCAGGCTGAGTAGAAGTGTACTTTTTAATGATTTCTCTCAGCTATCCAAGAGTAAAAACAATTGAGATAAACAGATTTAACAAAATAACTGTTCAGCAAATAGTGGTCAACATGTTTCTGCATAGATGGAAAGTACCAATGCATTCATCGGGACCTAGGTGTTGCTACTGCTGTTGAATCAGTGAAAAATATAAAATGGAATTATATCACCTGCATTTCAGGTTTACAACTCCACCACAATCTAAGACATCGTCATGTCAATGGGAGAAAAAATGAAAGGAGACACAAATTATTGAAAACTATCAAAATACACCCATAAGTAGTTTGTATTTCATTACAAAGATTTGGTTAAATCAATTCATGTATATATCAACACTTTGCCACTCACCCAGTATGTGTGGGGATAGCGCCTCACCTCACCTGGCTGCAGCTCAGGTAATGAGGAGCACCGCTCTGTTTTGAAAAAGAACTATATCCGTAAATATTCCGCTGTTTGTCCTATGTGGAACTAGAGATCATCCTGTCAGAAAAATACCCAATCGGGAGTTTTTAGATTGAATTAGCAGCCCCCACGGGTTCATAATCTTTACGTGGGGTTTCGTTCTGTATATTAATCAACCCGACTTCACTATATTGTTAGCAAGGACGTGGTCTATTATTCTTTGTAGACAAGTCTCGCTACCACTTGGGCAAATACACAGATTGAACACTGTGTATATTGTCTATCAGATCTCAGGTATAGGCTAAGGCTGGGCAAAGAGAAGCCAAATTATCTGTTTTAGATAAAAGTTTAAAATGTGCCCATCCGATCGCAAAGGTCGCGGTTGTGATTTCGTGGCGATCACTTGTCACGAGCATCTCTTACACATTACTCGATATCTGGCAGGGCTCTGCTAAGCAGAGAAACACCGTCGCCATTCCTTACCTCTCCGTCGGTGTCTCCCGGCGTTCCTCTGCGCTAACTGGGGAGGCACCGAACTGCTGACGGGAGGACTATTTGTTTGGGGAAACACCTTTCCGCACACGTGATCGCGGATGGGATTCTGGATGTTGTAGTCAATGCGATGTCAGATAGAAATGCTCTAAAAATATCCTATCGCCCAGAGAAGGAGAACCGGGAGTATTCCATATTGATTTCTTTAAGCGCAATTAGTAAGCATTCTTAGGAGTAAAAGGACGTTCAATCTGACAAGATGAATTGAGCTCCTCTTTTTCTGTCTGACTCCTAGATACTTTGTATGTATTATTACCAGTGATGAGTACCCCAGAGACCCAAAGACAGGAGCCCCTTCCGATGATGTAATGAAGAAGTATCATCAACTCATAACCTTCTTGAAAGGGAAAGTACCCCCAAAAGAGACGACTGGACAAGAATATACAGAACTACCCAAAATAAAGATGAATCAGTACATACATATTGTGAACGCCTTTTACAGATAGTCAAACAGTACAGCGGGTTGGAAAACATTGATACGAAAGACATGACACATTTTATTTATTGTTTTGTATCAGGAGTAAGGCCAGAAATTTCACAAATGATTAAAGACCATAACATTTGTTGGTAGGCCAAGCCTGTTGATGAAATACTCAAATATGCAAAATATTGTGGGGACGAAATTGACAATAGACGAAAGAATTTAGAAGAAAATGTAATGTGGGCACAAGTAAAATTAGCAGAGCAGCAAGAACTCCAGTTGAATCAATTGAAAAATAATCAGAGTCAAGTGAAGGAAATGGGGGTAAACCAAGGGGAAGAATGAACAGAGAAGAGGCAAAGAAAAAGTTTCCTTGTCATGGGAGCGGAAAAATGGGGCATTGGAAGAACGAGTGTAAGGCTGTAGTGAATAATAATGTACAAACTGACAATTTGAATCCACAGACGCAGAATGGGGTGTCAAGGAAGCAACAGCAACAGGTAATACAGAACCAGTTACCACTTGCACCTATGCTAGATCTGGGAGCCAAGTTAAATACAGTGTGAATACTACAAATTGGGAGGTAAGTCGTAGGAGAGACGCAGTGACATCACAATTTCTTTTGAGTGACACATTCTTTGAAGAAGACAGCTACTGATGGTGCCTGAGAGGGGAGGATGAGGAATGCGTACTTAGTGCATCCTTGCCGGTAGATCAGTCAGGTCCATACATTGAAGGAAAGGTTGAGGGAAATAATGTTACCTTTCTGTTGGACACCGGTGCTACCCGTTCTACTGTGAGAACAGCAGACGTTCAAAACCTACCCCTCTCGGGAGAAGCGATCCAATTAGTGGGCGTTTCTAATAAACAAATTAGTACCCCTGTTACAGAACCAATGGAAGTCAGAATAGGCAACTTTAAAGAAATGCATACATTTGTTGTGTGTGATTCCAGTCCAGTGAACCAACTAGGTAGGGATTTGCTATGTAAGATGAATTGCACATTTTTTTGCACCCCAAGTGGTGTTGAGATTCAAACCCCTGACGAAGATGGAATCTATAAATTATTGTTATTCAAACAGGAAACTGAAAATAAAAAAATGACCGTAGAAGATTTACCAAGAGAATTACAGCATACGGTGAATCCTGATGTGTGGGATTTTACTAGAAAAGATGTAGGATTAATGGCAAATGTCGATCCAATAAAAGTGACAGTGAATGAGGGTGCAGTTTACCCAAATATTTGGCAGTACAAAATGAGCCCAGAAAAAGAAGCAGGAGTCACAACAGAGATAGAGCATTTGGTCGAGCAAGGTATTTTACAAGAAACAATGAGCAGTCCATGTAATTCACCTATAGTTGGCATAAAGAAACCGAGCGGAAAATACAGGGTCGTACAGGACCTCCACAAAGTTAATAAAATTGATGTCCCATGTTGTCCAATTGTGCCAAATCCTGCAGTAATTCTGTATCAGATACCATGGGGAGCCGGATGGTTCACTGTAATTAATTTACTCCATGCATTTTTCTCCATTCCATTGCATCCAGATAGCAAATTTGTATTCTCATTCAAATTTGACAACCATGTTTACATCTGGAATCGTGTCCCTCAGGGGTACACTGAAAGTCCATCGATCTTTAATCAGATTTTGAAAAAAATGTCTTGAATCTTTGGTGCTGCACGGACAGTCTGTCCTGGTGCAGTATATAGATGACCTATTGGTGGCGTCTAAAACTTGAAATGACTGCGTTGTTGATACAATTGCATTACTGAATCATTTGGCTGAAGGTGGACATAAGGTATCACTAGAAAAACTACAAATCTGTACCACATCAGTAAAATATCTGGGGCACCAGATAGAGAGAGGTGTCAGAAGAGTTACTTCAGAAAGGATTAAAATAATCAGAAACACAAATCTACCTCAAATACAGAAAGAAATCAGAATGTTTCTAAGAGTTGTAGGTTACTGCAGGCAATGGATTGTGGGATGTGCCGTCCTAGCCAAAGCCTTGATACAAATGACAAAGAAGAGGGCAAAGGATCCAGTAGAGTGGGATGACGAGAGCATGACTGCTTTCTTAAAGTTGCGAGACTGTGTTCTGCTCCAGCTTTCGTGATGCCTGATTATTCGAAAGAATATGCACTGTTCTGTGATGCACAAGACAATTGTGCACTTTCAGTTCTGACCCAAACCCAAGGACTAATGAGATGTCCTGTGGTATAATTTTCTGCTACACTGGATTCAGTGGCATCTGCATTGCCGGGATGTCTGACGGCGGTAGCCGCAACTTGCATGAGTCTTGAGCAAAGTGAGTCCGTCATTATGGGACATCCTGTAACTGTGTATGTTCCACATGCAGTTGTGATTCTATTGACAAGAACACGCACTCAGTACCTAACTCCTACTCGGCTGACTAAGTACCAGCAAATTATTTTAGGTGCAGAGAATGTGACAATTGCCAGGTGTACTACTCTGAACCCAGCAACATTGTTGAAAGGAAGAAGGCGAACATGATTGTATTGACCTCACATAATACTGTATTATACCACATCCAAACATACAGGAAGAACCTCTTTTAAACTCAGAATATGAGCTGTTTGTAGACAGCTCATGCATTAGGCATGAGGAAGGAGGATTAAGTGCTGCTTATGCTGTGTGTACATAGGGGGGCCCGGTCGAAGCATCCTATTTACCCCAGAGTGGGAAAAATTAGAAAGTGACCATATACACTGATAGTCAGTATGGTTATGGGTTATGCATGACTTTGGCCAACTCTGGATGCAAAGGGAGTTTCTGACTTCTTCAGGTACTCCTAATAAAAATGGACATTATGTAAAGGATTTGCTAGAAGCTAGTCAGTTGCCAAAAGCAGTGGCTGTGGTCAAGTGTGCTGCTCACCAATCTCAAAATTACAAAGTGACCTCAAGTAACTGATATGCTGACCAATTAGCCCAACACTGTGCCAATCATAAGATGGCAATAAATAGGAAAAATGATGCATGTGGAAACAGCTGCCAACGTATGTTCCTTGAAGTTGTGAGAACGTGGGAGGAAGAGAGAGACGTGCAAAACGAAGCAGAACTAATAGAAAAGGAAGAGTGGGAAAGGATAGGTTGTCAGAGAAGGGTTGGAGTTGGTGTTATTGTTTACCTTGATGGTAGGCCTGTCTAACCAGACTGTTTGCTTGCTCCTATGGCTAGGATGTACCATGGAGATTCTCACCTAGGGCGAGATGCTATGATTAGGCTGTTCAGACAATGTTGGTTTAATGCAAGGTTCAGGAATGTAGCAGAGAGTCTTTGCCAGTGGTGCATAACATGTTAACGAATGAATCCCGGTAAGAAAACTGTAGTATTGTCAGGAAAGACTGGAAAAGCAGAAGGTCCCTTCATACGACTCCAGATTGATTTCATCCAGTTACCCCTTGTCAAGGACTGAAGTACGTCCTTGTCATTGTCTGCCTGTTTTCAAAATGGGTGGCAGCCTACCCTACCCGTAGAAACCATAGCATCACTGTAGCCAAACTACTACTGAGGGAACTCATACCATGTTTTGGTTTTCCAGTAACAATTGAATCAGACCGAGGGTCGCATTTAACTAATGAAATAATTTGTCTAATCTGTGAAGCATTCAAAATTGAGCAAAAGCTGCACTGTGCATACCGCCCAGAGGCTTCTGGAGTGGTGGAACAATTAAATGGCACAATCAAGTCAAGATTGGGAAAAATGTATGAATCTGCCCAATTGGAGTGGCCTGATGCTTTACCTCTTGTTCTGATGGGACTAAGAAGAATTCCAGACAGAAACACAGGCTTGAGTCTCCATGAGATAATCATGGGAAGAGAAATGAGGCAGGCATGGGTACCAGGACACAAGCTGATAAATATAACTGATGATTTAGTACTAGAGTACTGCAAAGAACTGGCTGACCAAGTGCATTCTATCTCTCACCAGGTTGGGGAAGACGCTGTCGCCAGACAATCAACTCCAGCACATGACCTGAATCCAGGTAACCGGCATTTCCACCATGAAGTAACTAAATCAGTTAAGTAGTGGGGATACCCCCTCCCGCCCTCTGATGAGATAGGACTCCAAAACAGTAGTCTTTTTAATTGTTTTGGACTCACCCACTGTGGTTAGAGTCTTCTTTTACGCCAGATAGCAGATTTTTGCTATTTTGGGTCACAGAGAACGAGGGCAGGGTGTGCCTTTTAGGGGGCACATACCTCCCAGTTCCCTGACTATCCGGCCCTGATGAAAACCTGGTACATCCCAATCACGGTTGAAACATGTAGACCAACCACATATAAGAGATACTCTCGGTCTTAATATACCCTCACAGTATCTCGCCTCACCCTTTTTTAACATTATCCAGTTACTTGTTAATAAAATTAATTTAAGTTAAACCAGGACAATTTTTAAAAAAAATTCTGCACTTACATTCACAACCTGCTCCACTGGAACCCAGGTGTCGTAGCACACCCTAGTGACGCTAGGCCACTAGGGTGGACCCCGATGATGAAGCATGTCACCACTAGGCTGGTGAGTGAGGGGTTTTTAACAAAAGGATAAATTCTTTCCTTTTGTCAACCTGCCACCACATTAGGAATCTCATTTTGACTTTCCCATGATGGTACTCCTCTATTTGTTTATCTAGACCTTGCACCCTCCCACCACTCCTGAGGCGGAAGCCGGGAGCGTGAGAGTCTGCCTGCTATGTGCGTTTATGCTATGTGCTTTTGATACATTTACTGGGACACGTATTTTGTTTCGTTTTGTTATTGTTAAACCTGCGCAGCATTTCCTGTGTTATTTCTTGTCGCCTGAGGCGGAAAGCCGGGTGACGATTAGGCATCTCTCTCTGCGCATCTTTACCGCAACTCTTAAGCCTACCTTCCGACCTCCTAACTTGCACCAGCTCCTGCTGCCCACTCCCACTCAGCCGATTAGGAGCTGTAGTGTATTCTAGGAGCAGGAGGCTGTTTACATCCTCAGCGGCCATCGGGGGGGAGGCAGGCTCGCTGGTCTGTAAACGAGACTTGCTGCATCTCGCCTGTGGCGCTATATATTTAGGTGTCCTCGGCTCCGCGCAGCGGACGCGCCTTAGGAGCGCCAAAGGAAAGCCCATCTGCGCCCCTCCGTGTCCCGGAGGCGGACGGGTGCGGTTGAGTGGGAGGACTAGCCGATATTCTTGAGGGTAAGATGTTCAAATACACTTTGGCGGAGCTCACTTTGCTTAGGGGAAATGTTAATAATTGCGGTTCTGTATTCCCCAGTAGAACCAACCGCAGCTGCTGTTGCCCCAGTTGCGGTTGGACACCGGGCAAGGGCTCTATTAAGAATGCCTTAGCGGTGTCTGGAAACCTTTCTACTTCAGGATTTGACAAAGAGAATAGCCCTAACACTATTTCTTGCTCACTCCTCAACACTAGGTCTCTCAGCAAACATGCTTTAGACCTTTATTACTCACTGTCCGAGTCTAAACCCGCCTGTCTCTTTTTGACTGAGACGTGGCTAGGGGATTTTTCGGGTCCGGACATTGCTAATGCACTTCCCCCCGATTAAGTCCTGCTTAGGAAGGACCAGGTCAAAGGCAAGGGCGGAGGTGTAGCAATGGCGGTGGACAAGCGCTATGCCTGTTCCATAGTCCCCATAGATGACATACATGGGGTGGAGGCTCTGGGTTTCTGTTTTTCACTGTCTCCTCACCAATCTTGAGCTGGGTTACTGGTTTATAGGCCCCCGGGCCCAATTGGCCCATTTCACGAGGAGCTCCATACTGTTATTTCATCCTTGTGTTTGAAGTTCAACCACTGTTTGCTGTTGGGTGATTTTAACATCCACATGGATGTGGCTGATGCTGCAGACATGACTAAGATCATGGACACGACCAACCCATTAGGACTTATTCCTTATCTATTTACTCCTACTCACATTAAAGGCCATACTCTGGATCATATTTTTTCCACCATCCCTATCACAGTAGCCACTCCTGCACCAGTACTTTGGTCGGACCACTATCTAGTAAATGTTGAGATTGCGCGTACAGACAGATCAGCTACTAGCAGTCTAGGACGCCTGACATTGTGCTCACACGCCTTTCACCGCGTATCCTCCGATATGCTAGCACAAGCCTTGATAAGCTACCCCTGTTCGCTCTCAGACGATCTAGAGGCCGATTTGGACCTTCTGCAGACCTGGCTTGTGCAGCGCCTGGATGAACTAGCTCCCCTCCAGGCTGCTCGCAAAAACTCCTCTCGTACATCGGCTCCTTGGTTCACACCAGCTCTCAATGAGAGTCGAAGGCGTTGTAAAAAGGCGGAGAGAGCGTGGCGTGTCAACTATGATGGACTACTAAAAGGAATTTATAGGGAGTGCATTAAGACTCATCACAGAGACATCTTTCTAGAGAAACAGTCTTATTTTGCGAGGAGAATAGAAGGCGCCACTAATACCAGCAAGGAAATCTTTGCGATAGTAAGGAAATTTACATCCCCTCTTTCTACAACATCCGAGTGCTACCACTCTGAACTGTGGGTTGCTCAACTAGCAGATTTCTTTGCCAGCAAAATTAAGAGCATTCAGGTATCTTTTTTGGCGGCAGATGTGGCGGCAGCGGCCGATGTAACTCTCCTTCCATCTCTCTCTGTCTCTGAAGGGCCCATCGTCTCTAACTTTCCTACCCTCTTCCTTCCGGCCTCTTTGGACCTTTTAACCAAATTGAAGTCAGGCTCCCCACTGGATCCTTGCCCGGCCAAACTCCTGGCCAAAACAGCGCAAGTCATGAATCCCTTAATCAACCCAGTGCTTAATCTATCTCTCAGCACGGGAATAGTTCCTCAGGCCTGGAAGCAGGCCCTTATTCTCCCTGTCTTAAAAAAGCCTAATCTGGACCCCAATTCACACGCTAATTACAGACCTATTTCTCTTCTTCCGGCTTTTGCAAAAGTCGTAGAGAAGCATGTTCATGCTTCCCTCTCCAGTTTTTTGGTGATGTATGACATTCTCCACCACACCCAGTCTGGGTTCCGTGCATATTTGAGCACGAAAACAGCACTGTTGGAGGTGACGGAAGCAATCAAGGAAGTTATGGACTCGGGAGGAAAGGCGATGTTGGTAATGTTGGATCTTTCGGCGGCTTTTGATGCCGTCCCACAGCCGGCTCCTTTCAATACTCTTTGAGATCGGCTTGAGGGGGACAGCTTTCAGCTGGTTTGAATCTTTCCTGGCCGACCGCCGACAAACAGTCTGGGCCCCTCCGTACTCAGCCGTAGTGCCGCCTCTGGAGGTAGGAGTCCCGCAGGGCTCGATCCTGAGTCCTACTCTATTAAATATCTATATGGCCCCATTGGCGGCGCTGGCTGAGTCCCATGGCACCCAGATTGTTTCATACGCCGATGACACTCAGCTTCTCTTTACCTGTGACAGGAATATCGATTTCAACGGAGAGAGCATTATGAGCTGTCTCGGAGCAGTTTTTAGTTGGTTCCAACTGAACAACCTTAAGTGCAATTCAGATAAGTCTGAGGTGCTCTTTTTCGGCTGTCCTCCCGATCCTGGCTGGAAGTCTTGGTGGCCGGAGGCCATGTTTCCACCTTCCGTCGCCTCATCTGCGGCCAAGAATCTGGGAGTGAAGGAGGACAATGGTCTCACTTTTAAGCCACAGATCCTTGGTTTAGTGGGTTAGTGCTTTGGGCTTTTAAAAATGCTCAGGAAGTTTCTACTACTATTATCCTTAGCCCATAGGAGAATCATTGTCCAGGCGCTGATAGGTTCGCGTTTGGACTATGCCAATGTGTTATATCTGGGCCTTCCTGAATACCTTCTGTCCCGTCTGCAAATTGTGCAAAATTCTGCGGCACAAGCAATTTTCAGTCTTCATCGGAGATCCAGCGCGACAGTCCTTTTAAAGGCCCTCCATTGGCTTCCGGTTCGTAAACGCATCATTTTTAAAACGCTAACTTTAGCTTTCAAAGCTATCTATGGCTCTGGCGCCAGATATATCAGGAAAAGACTGAACTTCTATCAGCCTCCTAGGTCGCTTCAGTCCTCTTCACTGGCCTTGGCTACTGTCCCGACAATCAGGCGAGCGCGTATTGTTCGACGCTCTTTTAAACGTCTTGCACCCCAATTGTGGAATGCCCTGCCCCTGTCCTTACGGAAGACCGATAATCTTGTAGCCTTTAGGAAAGATCTCAAGACATGGCTATTCGGACAGTAAGCTTGCTACCCTCTCCTGCTCTGTGCCTTTTGGTCTATAGCGCCGGGACACTCTTCTTGAGTAGCTGAGCGCTTTACAAAACCCAATTTGACATAACATAACATTAAGAATAGAACAGATTTAAATGTGTTTGCTAATTTGATAGTGCATTATTTAGAAGCAATGGAAATTAGTGATTGCTATGTGTGTATGAAGTTGCCCACATCAGTAGCTGAAGGGGTCACATACCATAAATTACCCCTGACATATGGTATTTCATGTAGTATATTAGCTAGTTTATTCTATAGAACTGGAAAGTTACAATATTACTTTTCTAATTTTGATGTGATTTTCTCTCAGGTTCCTTTACGTAGAAATCTAAATTGTAACCTTAGTGGGAGATGGGAGAATGTTTTCTAACAGTAGGATCAATAGATGTAGCTGAAGCACACAAAGATAATTTAAAATGCAAGTTACATGAGAAGGAGAAAATATTTCTAAATTTAGTAGAGAAAAGGAGACAGGATTTCCATAGAAAAGCCACTGAACAGAAACGAAAGATTCCTAAATGGACTGAAAGTAAAGAGTTTACCCTCAGATGGCAAGACTCAAGCTGCTATGTTGCTGGATTTCGAAAAGAAAGGGAAACTCTGTCTCCATAAAGAGAAAACAGATTATTATAACAATATATTCATTGGTTCCAGTGAATGTGAACACAATTTTAAAGTCATTGGGGGTTGGGGTTTCAAAGATGGAACGGAACCAGTCTTTCCTGGAATGTATTACATTTTTGGGAACAAAGCATATTTTGAATTGCCTGATCACTGGTATGGGAGTTGCTGTTTCGGAATATTATTCCCAAAGGTATACCATGTAAAAAGAATCACTGGAAACAATGAAGAAAATAATGGACTAACACGTAGTAAAAGAGCTTGTTTTTCTGAAATTGTTGGTGACATATTTAGTGCATTAACACCTTCAGTGGGAGTGGTTCTGAATACTCAAAGAATTTGCAAATTGTCAACAGTGGTGGATCGCTTATCGACTGACACTGCTAGTGGGTTTCTAATGATCAATACCGAACTAGTTGCGGTAAGATCAACGGTTTTACAAAATGGACTTGCTCATGATATATTATTAGCAAACGAGGGCGGAGTCTGTATAATTCTAAAAACGCAACATTGTTGCACGTACTTACCTGATGAAAGTGTTGAGATTGGGGAGTATGCAAAAAATATTACTCATCTGAGTGACGAATTGAAACCACTGGAGGTTGATAGTGCATGAAGAGACTAGTTAATGGTCTCTCTTCTGTAGGTATTTGGTTTTCTAACATAGGGAAAAGATTTGTTGGTAAAATACTGATACCAATATCGGGAATAGCCCTACTGGTTTTAGGTGTAATCATTTGGTGTAAGTGTTGCAGACATAAAAAGACATATACAGTAAATAAGAAAGGAAAGAAAAGAAATTTTGATGAAAGTGAACTTGAAGAGTTGAATGGGAAAATATATAAAAAGGTGAAAAATCTCCAAGTGAATAATGAGAAAAGACCAAACAAAGTGTTTGAGGAGGTTGAATTGCAAAAATGTTGAAAGTTGGCATCTTTCTCTGTAGTTTGTGATGATATAAAATATCATCAAAGAGGGGATTGATGGAGCAAGATTTCGTACGTAAAGAGACTTGCTTGTATTCAATATTCTCAAAATAACAAATAACGTAATAATCAACATGTTTTGTATTACTAATAATGCACAACACAACGTTTCTAGTATCTAGGTGAAGCTTACCTATGTTGTTTCACTAACAGTAACTCGAGTGACCTAACATGGCCGCCGCAACACAGGAACTGTACTGCGCATGCGTCTGCCACACTCATGTGACATGGCGTATTCTCTGCTTCGTGGGAAACTTTTGCTTCTGCGCACTAGACCTTAAGATGGCTGCTCTATGTTTCACATGCTAATCATTGCATTGCTGCTTTGACTAAACTGTGTTGGTTCTGCTTAATTCCTAACGCTATAGCTAAATTAAAGTAATGGGAATAGAGTAGAGATAAGTGGTATACAGTGCATTCATTTATTATTTGTTCTAAAACTGTTTCTCTTTGACTTTGCTGCTAGCTCGTATTTTGGGCCTGATGTAACCTTACTGCACTACATCTTGAAACCTGCGTATGCGCAGAAGAGCTCAAGAGTCCTCAAGGCATAGCATTGAACTGGTGCCAGTAACAGTCTTGTCTGCGAAAATCATGAGTACCTCACCCTTCGACCTCTCGAAAGGAAGCTCAACTGTACAATATGTACACATTGGATTTGTCATTAAAACATCCATTCTCGGGTGGAATAAAAGTGCATGGGAAAGTACAATTATGGGAGGGAACATTGATTTAAATATTTTAATGAAATAATCTCATAACTGGTATGGTGTGGAATCCGCCACCACATTTTGTGAGCCTGGCATATATTTCACAGAGAAATTGTACCCCTCCAATCCCAAAATTCATCTTGAAATGCGTGGTGTGGTTTTATCAGACCCTTTGGTTGTAAAGGCATACATGAGGGGTTAGTGGTCGGTCCTCACAGTGAAGGGAATGCCCCAGAGGAAGAATCGGAAATGTTTGATGACCCATGTGCATGCAAACGCCTCCTTCTCCACCACAGAGTAGTTTACTTCTGCTCCTTTAAGGGCGCGAGAAGCAAATGCCACCACTTGTTCCTTGTTATTATCCATCTGGGTGAGGCTAGCCCCTAACCCCTTATTGCTTGCATCAGTGTACAGAATAGTGGGTTTGGTAGGGTCAAATCTACCCAACGATGGGGCTGAGGCAATGCTATCCTTCACTGTGGTGAACGCCACTTGACAGTCTTCATTCCATGTAAAGGGATTTCTGGTCTTAAGCAATGATCTCAGAGGTTCTACAATGCTAGCATAGTTTTTCACAAAATTAGTATAATACTCCGATAATCGTAAGAATGATTTAAGGTCATCTACATTTGGTGGTGGCTTGGTTCCTTGAATGGCTTCAACCAAGTCTACTTTGGGCTTTATACCATCCTCCAAAATTGTATGGCCCAGGTATTCAACCGACCCTACCCCTATGTGACAATTCTCCTTCTTTAGCGTCAACCCTGCTGCTTCCAATTTAGTCAATGCCTTCCTTAAAATGGAATTGTGTTCTTCGAAGTCTTTTCCATATATGAGAATGTCGTCCTGGAAGCACATGGTATTAGGGAGAGCCTCCAGTAAATGTTGCATGATCCTCTGGAAGGCGGCGTCTGCCAATGCTAACCCAAAGGGCATGTGTATGTACTAGAAAGCTCCCAAAGGGTTAATGAAGGAGGCTAAGTGACGTGAATTTCGGTGCAATTCCATCTGGTGGTATACAGACGAGAGGTCCAAGACGCTGAAACAGCTGGCACCCTTGATTAATCTGAGGACCTCATGTATGCGTGGCAATGGGTGCCTGTCCACCCATATATTGTTGTTTAGGTCTCTAAGGTCCACGCACAATCTAATATCCCTGCTAGAGGATTTGGTTGTAAGAACGATTGGGGCCAACCATTGTGAGCTGTCTATGGGTTCAATGACCCCTTGTGCCAAAAGTCTGTCCAATTCCGCTTGAAGGTGTGCCTGCATCAAATGAGGTATGGGTCTCACCCTATGAGCCACAGGCTTAGCCTTGCTTTTAAGTTTGATAGAATGTTGATAATTCTTAAGTAAACCCAGCTCCTCTGTAAACACCTTGGGGAAACATCGCAAACTTCATTGCCTCCCACTGCCTAGTCCACTAGAAGCACCTGGTCAGGGCTATTGGGGTCTAGCTTGATGCCTAGTTCCCTTTGGTGCTTCCATCCCAACAGACTAGACCCTTTCTGTGTGACATAGATTTTACCCACTGTGCTCCTTCCTTTGGACCCTATGTTCATGGTTGTCATGCCTACCAAGGGTATGGGGTCCCCATTGTACCCTCCTGGGTTTATGTCAGCAGGTTGTATTTTCTGTTGCCACATGGGGATCATTTTTGAGAAAGTGTCTGCTTCTACTAAAGTATAGGGTGAGCATGAGTCGGCAAAAACTGTAACCTCCCTTTGGTCTAATGTAACGGTACAAGACGGAAAGCTACCCGTCTTGTCCTCTTCTTGTACTTTAAACACCAATTTAACCTCTTGTGGAGGCTCATGCTCGATGGAGTGAACTGTTTTAGATTGGTGATCTCTACAGAGTCTACACAAATGGCCCCTCCTCCCACATCTGTGGCATGTGACTGATCTGGCTTGGCATCCAACGTAATTAGCAAGGTGACTGGGGCTACCGCATCTGAAACATTTTAATTTAGCACCAGGGGAACAACACTGGGACCCTTACTCTTGCTTTCCTTATGGGTCTCTTGTTCGTTTATGGCATTTACTTCTGTGTTTTTCTCCCCTTCTCCCTTCATGGCTACCATGCAATCTGCAGTGTGTTTGATTACTACAGCGATGTTGATAGCTTGTTTTTGGTCTGGGTTGGCAACTAGGAGCCTCTCCTGTATCTTTGCGTTGTTAGTACAACTTACTAGCTGGTCTCTAACGAGAGAGTCTTGTAGGGTCGCAAATTCACACGTGTTGACCAGACCTTTAAGGGCTGCAATGTACGTTTTGACTTTTTCATTCTTCCCCTGTACTCTTGAAAAGAACTTGTGCCTTTCCAACACAACATTAATAGTTTTACCAAAATGTTTTTCCAATCTGTTAACTGCTGCTAGGTACACATTTTCATCATCATCGCTGTCCTCTTTTGCTTCTCTGTTGTCGTACGTTTTACGCCCTTCAATACCTAAGTTATGCAGTAAAGTATGTCGTTTTCTCAATGTTGAAAATTTTTCGCCCCCAGTAGCAATTAGGTAGGACTCTAAGAGTCAAAGCCACTGTTTCCAGGGTAACTGCGGCTCCCCCACTTCATTAAGGAAAGTTGGCGGCTGTGATATGTTGGTGCTTGCCATTATAGTGTCCCTCCCCTTCCCAAAGTAAAAAACAGATACGGGATAAGAAAACACAAAAGAAATGTTTCAGCTGTGCCTGTTAGTGTGACTGGTTGACAGGCGTGGAGTAGGTGTGCTTCCAGCTGTGCCTATCAGCGTGTGATGAGTGATAGGCGTGAAGAATAAACTGCTCCGCTTTGGGTTCAGTGGCCACTCTACTTTACTGCTAATAGAGTTAATTGTTACTTTTGCAAAATAGGGACCAATGTCCCAGAAACTCAAGGTTTGCTATGTCAATAAGTGTTGAAATGGATATTCGACCTTTAACCACCTCAGGAAAGCGAGGCAGAACAAAAACACACAGCTGTGCCTGTCAGCGGAGGATACGAAAGGCTGAAGAAGAAATGCAAAGTGAGGCAAGGGTTAATGTTGAGAATGCCTCAGGGGGAGGCGCCGCCAGACTGAACCACCTCCGGAGGTGATATTCATTCAGGGGAGGAGCAGAGCTGTGAGCTGCCCTGAGGCAAGACGTTGCTCCCGCCAAGCGCGGGACGATACACCCAGGGTTTTTTCCTCAATGTCTGTGATGCCCTTAAAACTCGCCTGGTTCAACCAACAGCTTTGCCAGCACAGGGAAAGAAGGCTGTCAGGAATTCCCCACAAGGCACAGGTTAACTTTCGAAGAGTGCTGAGGAAGAGGCGTTGCCTGACAGACCGGCCGGTGGAGGTGACGCTGGCGCCGAAGAGGATCGGAGCCCCGCTGCCGAGATCAGCCGCTCCCTCTGGGCACAGGACGACACCCCCAGGCCGCTGCCTCTTCAGCGCGGAGAAGCACACGCTCATTCAACGCCTCAGCTGCGTGACAACACCCAGGGCGCCGGCTATTTTCCTCACTGAACTTCTCTAACACGGAGAAGCACTCGCTGCCTCAGCACCTCCTGTGCGCGACGACACTTCCCACGCTGACCTGATTGTCAACAATAGTTGAGGGGAATAACCCACTGCAATGCTCCGGCACGCTTAACCCTCACTTACACCGTTACACTGCTCAGCACCACGGAAAACACGTTATTTACTTCAAATCTTCTCATGTATAGTTCCCGCTGGGATACCACGCCCTCCGTTGCTCATTACAAGGAGATAGGATAGACGTTACCCCTCCCCGACCTGACAGGGTGGTGCTGTAGGAGGTACTGCTCACCTCGATATATTTTTTGTCAACGAAGAAGAGGCTACACTTTACGTCTTACAATCCTCACCTTCACCTTGAGAAATTCAGCTTGAAGTCATCATGGTCAGGGTCACAGGACGACACGAATTCCTGTTGAACTCCGACACTTTATTGTAAGGTAAGTCATAAACTTCACCAAAATTACAGGATGTAACTGGAGTATGTATTGGGTGTGATGGTGAACGGTCCCCACACTGTTTTTCGTTGCCAGTGTTGCAAAGATGGCGCGTACAAGAGATTCTTGAGAAGTCTTCTTTAATGCGTCTCAACACCATCACAGGTTCCAGTCAGCTGGAGTCAGCTGTGGAATGTTCACACATTCTTGCCAGGGCTATACCAAGGGAAAGAGAGGGCAGGGGGGCAGGACAAACCAAGTGAGACTACAACAATTATATTTCTAATTGAACAAGCTTTTAATGAAGATTGTATGGACTCTGACATTTAAGAATGCTCATAGAGGGGGGAGGAGCTACGCGGGCATCCAAGATGGTCGCGTGAGCAGAGGGCTCCTGAGACCCACGCCGCCCTTCTTGATATATCCTTCCGCTATCCTGGTCACTTCGACGGGCTTTTGAAGTGTTACTCTTACTGATGCTGCTGATCTTTTTTGGGCCGAGATCGGACTTCGGGGACCATTTTTATGTCGTCTCAAGCTTTCTGGCCTAGCCCCGGACGGGACCTGGGGACTCTACTGCTTTGGATGGCCGAGCAGTAATGCAACAACAACGGCTGCCTGGCATCTGCTTCACCGATGGTGTGCCACTTTCACTTTCGGTTTCCGGTCCACCCTTGTGTTGACTGCCTGAGACCTGCTCTACAATCCTGGCTTGGTGTTTTCACTGGCAGCACGCTTCCCCCGCAGCGCCGGCTCAGTGGTTTGTGACATTTTCTTGCAGAATCCAAACTTTCGAGGTTCGTGGGTCGCTGAAATTTTCTCGCACCTGGGAGACCCCAGTGAGGTGCTAAATTCAATATGGCGACGAAACCCGAGGTGGAGAAGCGCAGGAAGGCCACCACTCGTGGGGGATCGGTCCAGTCTAACGTGATCGATCGCTATACACAGCCGAGAGGTTCCCCCAGTGCCGCCAGCCGCGGCTCGGAAGACCCGAAGACGGACATGGCAACCTCTTCGGAAGTATCACTTCAAGACCTACTGGCCGCCATTGCGGGGCTCAAGGCTGATATGGGCCAGCAGTATGAGGCCATCGTGTCCAAGATAGACACGGTGGCGGTTGATGTTACCCTTATTCGAGCCGATTTGGCCAAGACAAATGAGAGGGTCAAGGCACTGGACCTGAAAGCATCCAGTCTGGTGACAGACATGGCGGAAGCGCAATCGGAGATTGGGAATCTGCGTTCATCACAAGACCTGCTAACCAAACGCATGGAGGAATACGACAATAGGGCCCGACGAAACAACATCCGCCTAGTCGGGGTGCCGGAGGACAGTGGCGCTGCCTCGATCGATTTACAGGTTGAGGAGCTAATTGTTGCTAAACTCGCTCCCGCAGGCCTTAGTAAGTTCTTTGCGGTCGAGCGTGCCTATCGCTTCCCAGGTGGGCAGGTTAAGCCGGGGGGACCTCCGAGGCCTATAATCGCTAGGCTGTTTCACTTTCGAGACAGAGACGCCATTCTTCAAGCCGCCCGCAAGCACGGCCCGTTGAAGTTCGACAACAACTCTGTCTCGATCTATCCTGACTTCACTCCTCAAGTGCAGCGGCAACGCTCTGGATTCCTTGGAGTGAAGCGTCGCTCGAGGGACTTGGGACTAAAATATGCGATGTTGTTTCCAGCTTGCCTGCGTATCGAATACAGGGAACGTGCTTACTTCTTTGATCAGCCGGACAGTGCCAGTGACTGGTTGGACTCGTTGCCAAAGGACGACGCTGAGAGCAGAGTCCCCGGAGGCGCAGACGGAGGCGCAACGGCGCAGGACTGAACTTGGGCCCCCGGGGTCCGGTTTTGGATCGTGATCCTTACAGAGTAACTTTTATCATGTGCTTTATGTTTAAGTCCGGGGTGGGGCGGGTTGGGGTAGTTTCTCCCTTCCTCCTCAGGGGTTTCTTTGTGTAGATCAGATGGGGCGACAGGCACACTGCAGTTTGGGGTGGCTCTTTAGTCAGCAGGGGTGCAGGGTGGGGGGAGTTGTAACGGGTTCATGGTTGGGGGTGGGTGGTGGGGACTTGGTTATGTTTCGTGTTCTTTCTTTCTCTTTTCACATGGTACTTTATTGCTTGCGTACATCCTTGAGCTGAGATTCCGGGAGGGGGTCGGGCTGGGACACTCTTCGTGGGATGGGGGGGGTGATGTGAAGGTTCTTTCTTGGAACGTCAATGGCTTGGGAGATATGATTAAACGTGGTATAGTGTTGCAATTTATAAGACGTCACGCCCCTGATGTTGTTTTACTCCAAGAAACTCATTTAATTGGTAATGCCTGCAAAGCTCTCGACCGCCGAGGTTACCGACGTGTCGCCCACGCTGGTTTTACGTCTGGCTCCCGAGGGGTGGGTATAATGGTAAAATCCTCCTTGGCCCTTGAAATTGATGATGTCACCCTTGATGATCGGGGTCGTTATGCTGCTGTCTCGGGAAGATGGGAGGGGAAGCTAATTGTGATAGTTGCTGTCTATGTTCCCCCGGGGCTGCAGGCTACCACTTATGCTGACCTCGGCAGGACTCTCCTGGGGCTCCCTGATGGATTACTGATTATGGGTGGGGATTTTAATTCAGTGATGCCGGGTGAATGTGATCGGCTGCCCCCTAGAGTTTTGCCATTGTCACAGATGTGGCTGACTGACATGACGGAAACTTTTGGTCTGGTAGATGTCTGGCGATCATTACACCCCTCACAGACTCAGTACACGTTCCACTCTGGTGCCCATGGCAGCCTCTCAAGGATAGATTACTTTTTTATGCTGACTTCTAACTTATCCTTGGTGCGGGAAGTTCGTCATCTCCCCAGGGGTATTTCAGATCATTCCCCCTTACTGCTTGAGGTTTCCGTGGGTGGTCTTTCCGGAAGCAGAGTTCCCCCTGTCCCGCCCTGGCACTTTCGGAACCCTCGGCTCCGCTCAGATTTGGTTAATGCGATTGATTGCTACTTCGATGAGAATGTAGGTTCAGTAGCTTCTCCTACGGTTCTTTGGGAGGCCTTCAAGACTGTTGTACGGGGATCCGCTCTGTCTCTTATTGCTGCTGAGAGGAAATCTAGGAGAGAGGCTGTGCTGGCCCTTGAGACCGAAATAACCACACTCGAAAGTGAGTTGGGTGGGGACGATACGCCTGCGCTCCTACACTCCTTGGAACTGAAGGAGGCGGATTATAGAGCCTGTGTGACTGATGCTGCTAAAGTGATGCGTGTGAATCAGCTGGGCCGTTTGTATGATGTGGGTGACAAGGCTAGCAAAATCCTTGCGTGGCTGGATAAGGCTGAAAGGATGAATCGTGTTGTACCCGTTATTACCCGCGAGACTGGTGAGTGTGTGTCTGACCCCGGTGAGATTGTTGACTGTTTTGTGGACCATTTTCGGAAGGTTTACAGCCCGGTGAGTGACCGTGATGAGGCCGACTCCCGTTTACTGTTGCGCGATATTGCTCTTCCCTGTGTCTCAGAGGAGGATAGATTGGCCCTGGAAGCTCCTTTTATGGTAGACGAGATCGCTCTTGCCATCAGATCCCTGCGATCGGGTAAAGCGATGGGGCCCAATGGTTTGCCTATCGAGCTCTATAAACTTCGACCAGACAAAATGGCCGCCCACTTGCGGTCCATGTTCCTGGATGCATTTGAGGCTGGAGTCCTTCCGTCTGAACAGCGCCTAGCTACCATAGTGGTCATCCATAAAGATGGCAAGCCTCGGGACCGCTGCACCTCTTATCGCCCCATCTCATTACTAAATGCTGAGCCGAAAATTCTTGCCAAAGTTCTGGCTAATCGGCTGTTGTCTGTAATCTGTGACTTGATCCATCCGGATCAATCCGGTTTTATACCCCATCGAAACACAGCCCTTAATCTGCGTAGACTCCACGGCGTTCTCGCGAGAGCTGGAACTCTCACAGAGACCGCGGTCGTGGCCTCCCTCGATGCTACAATGGCTTTCGATACCATTGAATGGCCATATCTGTGGGCGGCCCTTTCCAAGTTCGGCTTTGGCCCCAGTTTCATAGCGTGGGTGAGGCTCCTGTACGAGCAACCGTTGGCTCAAGTCGTGGTGAACGGCAGAAGCTCCGATTCATTTCCATTGGGTCGTGGCACCTGCCAGGGATGCCCGCTTTCCCCACTTCTTTTTGCGCTGGCGCTTGAGCCCCTTGCGGCGTGGCTTCGATGGGAACCCTCAATTGAAGGGATCCGGTGGGCGCCAGGATCTGGAGGATCGCGTCTCGCTTTACGCCGACGACATCCTTCTTTATTTCACTTCTCCCCAGAAGTCTTTGAATGTGCTCTTTGACGTTCTCACTTCTTTTGGTTAGAACTCCGGGCTGGTTATCAACTGGACCAAGTCATGTGTTTATGTCATAGCGGGGGTGTTACCTCCGCTGCCCCGCAGGTTTCCTATCCAGGTGGTGGAAGACGGTTTTAAATATCTGGGGGTCTATATCTCCATGGACTCCTCTGTGCGATACGATCGGAACCTCTACGCTCCCCTCCGTCGCCTCAAGCAAGATGTGCGGCGGTGGCGCGAACTGCCCTTGTCCCCATTGGGACGAGCGGCACTTTTTAAAATGATGTAGCTCCCCAGGTTCCTATATGCTTTGCAGAATTTTTTCGACCCGGTCCCCGCTCGCTATTTCCGTGAAATCGAAAGCCTACTGAGGCAATTGATTTGGGATGGACGTGCCCGTATCGCATTATCTAAACTTACACTCCCCTGGTATGATGGCGGTATTGCTTTACCCGACATTAAGCAATACTATTGGGCCTCACATTTAAGCGCAATCAATCATGTGACATATTCTTCGGAGCCCGCCCCCGCTTTTGCCCTGGATAAACTCCTGCTGCCTGGCGGCAACTTCAATAGAGCTTTGTACTCAAAGTCACCACTACGTCTCCTGACCGGTCCCACGAAATGTGCCGTGCGTGCCTGGAAGGATGCTACTGTGGCTACAGGTTGGGGCGGTAGATTGACGCGTATGACCCCGTTGTATGATTCTGAACGGTTGGGCAACCTGTGGCGGACGAAAGGGTTTGATAGATGGGATATGATCAGGATTAGCAAGGTGGAGGATCTCTGGGCCAGAGGTACTGTGAAATCCTTCGAGGCCCTGAAGGTGGAATATCAACTGGATGATAAGGAGTATTTCCGGTATCTTCAGGTACAACATGCCTTGTCCTCCGCTTTTCCCCCCGGGACTGATGTCCCCCAGTCATCCCCACTGGAAGATCGTATTCTTGATGGCCACGTCCCTGATAGTACGATTTCCTTAATTTATAAGAAACTTATTAACAACAGGGCTGACCTGCTGGAGAAGCTTCGTTCCCCCTGGGTGGCGGACGGGCTCGAACTAGATGACGAGGACTGGCAAATGGCTATCTCCTCCCCTAAGGAGGTGGCTATTCCGGCTCGGCTTCGTTTTGTCCAACTAAAGATCCTCCACCGTGTGTATGTGACTGGTACGCGTCTGGTACGAATGGGGCTTGCGACGGATGGATTGTGTAGACGTGGCTGTGGTATGGACAGTACCTTTCTTCATGTTTTGTGGGAATTCCCGGTTATCTTAGCTTTCTGGTCTAGGGTCCATGATGTGATGGGACGTGTTACTGGAGTCCCCCTCCTTCCCGAGGCACGACGCTGTTTGCTCAATGTGTGGGAGCCTACGGACTGTACGGCTGCTCAGACCTTCTGGATCACTCTGGGCAACATGGTTGCCAAGAGAGACATAGCTCAGCTCTGGGGCTCCAATAGACCGCCTAGGCTCAGTGCCTGGAAAGAAAACATGGACTGGTGCATGTTTCGGGAGAAGACGGTGTACGAGGCACGGGGTCGACCTAGGAAGTGGAACAGGATCTGGTCGCAGTGGAATGCTTACCGGGGTGATATCTGTACCCCTCCATTTGATTATGCCGAGGCCATTCCCTCCTCCCCATAAATTGCGTTCCTTTCATTATTTTTACTCTACATTCCCTTCATCGATCCCCTCCCATAATAGCCTTGTTTCCATTCTTTTATACCGTTTCCCGTTTTCCCCCCCCTCCTATGAGCCTTACCATCAATTTACCATGTGTTAGTTTCTTTGTTTGTTTCTCACTTCAACAAAATCACAAAATTTAACCTTTTGGTATCCTTTTGATTGTTGTATTATGCATTACACCATAATGGCACGCGGAGCGGCCACCCCGACTATATACTGTGCTTTACTTTTTGAATGTTTGTCATAGCGGCCGGCCCAACAGGGTTGTAGGCAGACGCTGTGTATTGTGCATTTGATAAATAAAGGTTTAAAAAAAAAAAAAAAAAGAATGCTCATAGATAAAGTGTTTAAATCTTTACTGAGTTTGTGGTTATTTTATGAAAAGCAAATGTTTATTTCCTACCTATTATGCTAACTCCCTTGATCCCTGAGGACTCTAGGTACCGGCGACAGGAATTGGTAAGTCAATGGTATAGGTCCTAAAAAGGTCTTAATTAAAATCCTGATTAGCGAAGGTTTACCTGTTCAAAGTGTGTATGTTTAAGTGCCCAGGTGCCCAGGTGAGCATAGTAAAACGAGCAGGTGAACCCGCGCTCTAAGACCAGGATAAAGCGTCTTCCAGCCCAGTGAGCTTTTTTTTTTATATCAGGGGGTCTGTAGACGTTTACTATGAGAAGACCTTACATTTCTAGACGGCATGTACCAAATCAGATGATTCTTCAAGTACCGTGGCCCGTTACTGTGCAGAGCCTTATATGCGAAGCATTGGGATTTAAATATAATCCTTTTTCCAACTGGTAGCCAGTGTAGTGTTTTTAAGCAATGGGAGACTAGCTGATATCTTGGGATGTCCAGCAACAAATGGGCTGCTGCATTTTGGAGCTGGTGACACTTTTGCAGATACTGTGTTTGGATATTCATGTGAAGAGCATTTCCATAATCCAGTTTGAACAGGGCTAATTCTGCCACAAGAGTTTTTAAGGTGTCTAGAGGTATAAAAGGGCAAACTTTCCTGTATATCTTTAAAATGAAAAAGATTGTTGATGTGAGGGTACTGATCGCATTTTTAAAAGTCAATTCATAGTGAAAGATAAACCCCAAATTCTTCACCCTCTTCACTGGGACTAGAAGATCTCACAGTATAGATGAACACCTTCTAGGTGAACAGAAGGAGGTATCTGTACCCAACAGGAGAACCTCTGTTTTTCCGCAGCTGAGTTTTAAGCAGTTCAAACTCTTCCACTAGATCATGCAGCTGTTAAATTTGTCTGCAGTTCTTTCCATATTACTAGAGACTGAGACAACCAGCTGAGTATCATCAGCGTAAGAAGCCAAAATCACTGATTATTTTAGCCAGAGGGGAAACATATAGATTAAAAAGTGTAAGGCTTAAGGACGATCCCTGTGGAAGTCTGAATTGATCAGATTTAAAAGCTCCATTATCTACTGGTTGAACCCTATTAGATAAAAACGAGGAGTCCTTAGAACTTAGAAGTGTATTTTCATTTATCTATTTCTGTGTCAGGCTGGACATAGCTGTAGCTAGAGCAGCCCACGGCACCAGATGTCCATAAGCTGCCTGTTGCTTTCAGGCAGAAGCTGCTCACCTCTGTGTATGAGTAGGTTAATAGTCCTTTTGATAGTGGAACAGATCTCTGGATCCCATGACATTCATGATTATGTGTCCATAAATATATATTGGGAACAAGCGGATTTTAAGTCCCAAACCTATTCTATATCGAAACCATATATTTATTTGCAAACATATACACACCTCATAAATAATCAGAACTTTTCTAATACAATGTATGTATCCATAAATTGAATGCATATAGGTTGATGTAGGGCATTTGCTAAAAAAGATATTTAGTCACAAACTATAAATTATTGGTTATTCCAAGTCTTTCTGTAATAGACTATAAATGATGCAGAAGCCATAGGGCATAGGCCTTTGGACATGAGTGCATAAGACAGTCATCTACTTTAACAATCCACAATCTTGCTCCCTCTAAAGTTGATAGTGGTTGGGGCTCTATCCCAAACTAACTCCATCACCTACCTCATATTACCCCCAGATCACTGGTCCATGAGGTGCATGATGGGGCATTTGTTTTATCTGACTGGTGCCTAGAATCAAAATCCATACCCATCACCTAGAATTATCACTCTTCATTCAGGAGCTATGGAATAACTGTCCACGACAGGGGTATGAACTGCTATTTAAATGCAATTTCAACACCTATACTTATGTTTTTAGAAGTACACTTAGGGTCTGAAAAGCATTGTCAATGTTTGAGAATACACATAAAGTTAATTAATTGAATGTTTCTTTGCCTTTAGAAAGACTACTCTGATACTCAAAAGCTAACAACCAAGAAAGTTACATCCAACTGTGTAAAATCCAGACAACTTGCAGATGTTCTACAATAGTAAGTTCCATAAAGAATCAGGATCTGTCATTTGCAGAGGAAGATGCCACTTTCTCGCTTGCACCTAAGATTCGCCCACAGGAATTACGGCAAGCAATCCACTGCAGTAAAATATGTAATAGCAATTCCGACTCATTACTTAATACATTTCTTTTCAAGAAAATAGCACAGATGATTGTTCGTTGGAAGAAGATTGCTATTAAACAATCATAATTGTGAGCTTTGGGGTGCAAATACTATTTTAATGAAACATAATCTGATTAAATTTCTTTTAATTCTTTCATAAAACCAGTGAAATAATCGTACATCAGAGAAATGGACAAAAGATAACTAGAACTGTGCCATAGATATTGCATTTTTTAAAGAGAGGAGCTCCTGTTGTTGCTGAGCAGTTGTATGATATACATTAGGTTTATAAACAAAATTGGTTGTATTATTAATCCTAGAAAATTTGGATTTGTAGAAGTCTCATTGTTTGAGTTAAAGACTAGCATACGATTTTAATGAACTGTATCCCAACAACTTCTGTAGGGTCTTTCTTTTTTTCTGCTTGATTGTCTTAAGTGCATTTTATGCACTGGTGCGAGCAAACACAGGTATTACATGACGTATACCAATGAATCTTCATCAGACTACTAAAGAAGGGACAGCTTCTACACTTCTGATAATTAGATATGTTTTGTCTTTTTTCTATCCATTCACCTTCTTAGGCCCCGAGTACGAGCCAATAGGATTTCTATACTGATATTTTGAGCAGGTAGTATTTCCAATACCAGACATTATCTCTACATAGAATTCCTGCTATTACAAGTTAAACACCTCAGAATGGGAAATAACTGTGCTGGCCCAAAACTACTGGGAGGAATTCTGCATGAGTTTATGGATGATATTTACCACTTGCTTCACGTAAACAATATTTTTAAATGTTCAAGGTATTTAAATATTAGTTTATTTTTTACAATTAAATATTTTAAGTTCACATTT